>NC_083630.1:5940000-6540000 GCF_963584025.1 Labrus mixtus
AGATACCGGTCAGCACTTAAATTAATCTTTTTCATACCAGTCTCTAATGAACAGAAAGTGCTCGAGTCAGTAGTTGTAGCCCCAGAAAACTAGCGGCACGCATACACATGCACGTACACACAAATAAAGGGGGCCCTTAAACTGAACACTGGCTGCAAATGTTGCCTACTATGGAGCCTTTTCCATCAGTGAAAACATTCACATCATCTATCACTATGGGAGCCTAAAGCAGCTTTAATATACTTTTTTTTCTCCCCATGTAACAAAAGCTACTCTGGCGTGTAATATATCCACACGTGTTGTTGTGTAATCTAAAACACTGAGGACTCAGCTTTAAAACTGCTAAAATATCATAAAAGCATTTCAAACAACTATTGGACAGGAAAGAGCTCTCTCCTTTATCAAATTAACTTTCAATGTTGATCCCTGCCTGCTTAAAACACTCTTACACCCTCCTTTCCTTAAACCTGCTAAACTTGTACAGTCTTCAAGGAAATTCCTTTGAAACACTAACCATGTACCTTGTGAAAGAAAACTGTTGTTCACTAAAAATTATATAGACTGGGCAAAAGGAGGGCATCCAAAAAAAGAGGCTTAGCATTTCGGTCGCCGCCAGCGTCCGCTTAAGCTTCGCACTAGCTTCCTCATGGAAATTCACCATGTGGCATCAAAGCCGAGGTATCAAAAAAAAAAAAAAAAACGAAGGGCCCGAGCAACAAATATGGTGTGTTTTAAGAGTGGAACATTTGAAATAGGTGCAGCAGGCGGTTATTGCTTCTGACAGGTTTAAAAGGTGGTTGTTGGCCTGCTGGTTTAAGATTGAAAAATCTGAGAAGAAAAAAAAAGGCTTGAAGTTGTTCTGATTTGAAAATGGATAGGAGCAGGAGAGAGTGGGAGATGGGATAAGCGGGACAAAAAAGGAGAGAGATAGAAAAAGAGAACAAGAGAAAATAGAAAAGGGGGGTGGGGGGGGGGGGTGCGCTGTGTTAAAATGTAAGGTAATGATTTATGTAAGCAAGCTTTTTCTGCTGCACCCCTGAATCTCACCGAAACTTTGATCCATGTGTAATTAAAACCAAACGTACACCAGCAACAGTCTCCATTTCAGGATTGGGAGCTCTTCTCCGGTTCATGTGTGTGTATGTGTGTGTGTGAGAGAGAGAGAGAGAGAGAGAGTGTGTGTGTGTGTGTGTGAGAGAGAGAGAGTGTGTGTGTGCGTGTTGGGATTCACATATGTTTCTAAGCGCTGGGCCCCCATCTGTTTTGGGAGTACATGTACAGTATAAACAGGACACTGGGGAGAGCAGATTCATGCTGAAAAACACACACATAAACGCTGACACACACACACACACACACACACACACACACACACACACACACACACACACACACACACAGATGGATGTATGGGCTAATGCTATGCTGGAATGCTATTCAAAATGTGTTACCCCCCCCCCCAATCCACCCCACCCGATCCCACCCGCTCCTTCAGGTCAAGCAAAGCAAAAACAAGTTAAGCGCTCATTTTCTCCCGGCAGCATTAACATAGGGATGACTAAATAATGGACCCTGACTCTTGGTCTTCTGGTTTAAATTACAGCGCAGCCCCCTCCCCTTACACCCTGCAACCCCTCACCAACCATCCAACCCCCTACTCAAAGAAAAACGATTAATCTTTTCTTTTTTTTTTGTCTCTCTGAATGTTTTACAGTTCTGTTACACTTATTAGCTGCTGGCAGGACGGAGAGTCTTAAATGAAAGCCAAATTGCTTTGGTCATGAGAAAGGAAATGAAAGCTCACTCCAGGGAGAGACTGTGTAGCCGTAGCATACGTGTGTGCGTGTGTTTAAAGCTTGTGTATGTGCGAGTAATGTATGTGTGTACGGCTGTCGTATGTGTGCACAGGCCTTTTCACTACAAGATACTCCCAAGGTGAAATTTCATAAACTGACAGCCTTGCCTGGCTGGGATGTCCCTGTGCACGGGACAGTGTGTGTTTATGTGTCTGTGTGTAGCAGATATAAGCACGGCAGCCTAATAGGAACAGTATGCTCATTTTGGAGAGATTAGGAGGAATGGACGGGTCTGTATCCAGAGACGTGATCTGGATATGAAGGCCATAGGAAGGAGGGACGGAGGGAGGGAGAGCGGGTTTGACAGATTGAAGAGGGAGTGGTGCAAAAATAGAGAAAAAAAAATGGGGAGGAGTGTACGGAGTAAAAATGATTTGATAGAGATAAACTGACCATTACAACCTGAATAAGTGTCCATTTATAATCCAAAAAATACAAAATAATAAAACAGAAAGAAGACACAAAACATGTACACAACCTTAAAACAACACGACTCAAGTCACAGCAACTTAAGCTATCAGACAAACATGGTACAAGACGAACAGACCTTGGCTGGACGGGCTCTCCTTGACATGGAACAGCTCGTGGAAGCTCAGTCCGTCCTCGTCCCCTCCCAGGCCTTGCTGGTGCAGCTGGAGTTTCCTCAGTCCTTCGTTCTGCTGGTGGCGAGCAGAGCGGACGTGCTGCACCAGGTTGAGGCGGGCCCTGGTGGAGTAGTCACACAGGGTGCAGTAGTAGACGCACGACTCCGGGCTGTACGCGTTGTCCTGCTTCTGCAAGTGCTGAGAGAAGAGAAGAGAGTGCGTCTGTTAAATGTGCTCATGTTCTGAGGGCGTCCAATGGACATGAAGAAGTTGAACAAACAGCTGAAAGTCAACTGGTAACAACTTTTTCCAAATTAACCGGATATGTTTGAGGTGGCAAAGATAAAAAAAAAAAAAACACACAGAAGTCAGCTGAGAGGTTGAGTTGAGAAGACTATTTTTGTCTTTAACATGCACATTGTCCAGCTCTCCTCATTGTTAGCAGCTGCAGGGGTTTCTCATTCAACGTGTGCTGTCAGTTGCAAGCCCTTAATTTCCAGTTGCGTCTTTAATGGCATTGCAGCCATGCAAAGCTACCCCCTACCAAGATGTGTGCGAGCACACAAGCACACACTCACACACGCGCACACGCACACACACACATGCACGCACGCACAGCCCCCATCCCACCTTGCCCTACTCCCATACACCCAGTCAAGCCAAGCATATCAAGTGTGCCTCTGTTGTTGCTGCCGGGCTAATGAACAATGCACAAAAACAAAAGAGCAGGCCAAGCTTTTATTATCTGATCCTCTGTGGAGGGAGGGGAGGGAGACAGGGAGGAAAAAGAGAGCAAGGCAAAGAGACAGAGACACAGAGGTGGCTCACCGAGGTTAGCTTATGCTTTGTTAAGATTTATTCATACAGCCGTGTGAGAAACAGGTGCAGGCTTCTGTGCATGAATTAATACACATAATGGTGTGTGTGTGTGTGTGTGTGTGTGTGTGTGTCTCTCATGGCTCCTATAGAAACATGTTTCATTCTTGAAAAGTTAGCGAGGTGATTTTTTCTTCTGAGAGGTATTGCATTATGTTATATGGAGCAGGAAGAGAGAAAAAGTATGTGTGGGAGGAGTGTGTGTGTGTGTGTGTGTGTGTGTGTGTGTGTGTGTGTGTGTGTGTGTGTGTGTGTGTGTGTGTGTGTGTGTGTGTGTGTGTGTGTGTGTGTTGGGAGGAATGGGGTGGAGAGGCAAGGATGTGGGACACAGTTAGCTGCAGGTGTGTGAGTTCTAACCCCCCCCCCCCTCCCGCTTTCCCTCTTCCTCCTTTGACAAACAGGGATTAGCAACATAGCTACAGCCGCTAACACATCTTTTCTCTCTGTCTCTCCCTCTTTCTTTCTTTTGTAGGAAATCTTACGAGCTTTTTCTCACGAGACGGTGGGACGTCCCCTCGCAGTCAGAGGCCCTTTCAGAAGTCTTAAGTTTTAATTAAGTCGGAGTTGTCAGAAGAAAGCTCCCCTAGTCCAGAGCTCAGGGCCATTAATTACAGCTATCTTTGTTTCTCTGTGAAAAGAGGCCTCCCTCGCTCCTTCTCTCTCTCTCTCTCTCTCTCTTTTGCTTTGCTTCTTTTCTTTCTTCCCCTCCCTCCCTTGCAGGAGAGCTGAGACTTACCGTAGAAACCACACACACACACACACACACACACACACACACACACACACACACACACACACACACACACACACACACACACACACACACACACACACACACACACACACACACACACACACACACACACACACACACACGGGTGCTCATGGAAGCAAACGCACATACGATGACATGAACGGTGTGGATACAGACATTCAAACACAGAGATGTTTAAACTTTAGGGTTAGGACTTTAAATTTCTTTTCTCTGAAATAGTAATTCGACCCATTTGGAGACCCTTGGGTAGACCTAAAAAGATGCTGGGGAGATGGCACGTCGTATTCACCGTTCTTAGCCTGCAAGCACCAGGACACAGCTTTGAATAAGCAGCACTAAATGCATGGGTGGATGCACTATTCATCTGGGTTCTGTCTCTTCATAATGGCCCTCAATATTAATTCCAAATGCTCGCAACATACAGAAAAGCTCTTTTACTTCTTCTGTCATCAATCAATACCACTTCAGAAAAAGGAGAAGGAAACCTCTCACTGCTCTTGTGCAGTACTTTTTTTTTTTCTTGTTTCAATTACGCCAGGGCTCCACTCCAGTATACAATTAAATAAAGACTATTCTGCAAAAAATGGGGATTACTTTAAGTTTCTTTCCTTCAGTGACATTCTTTAGTATCATATCCAAAAGTGCCAAAGACCAAGGCTAATCAGATATTTGAAAAAGCATGTTTTTTTATGTGCCTGCATGTTTATTTTCTTAGCATTAAAGACGGGCATAAAAGCTTCAACTCATATCAGGAGAGGAGAGGAGGTTCCATTCATCATTTTCAGTGCTTTCTTTTGGTACAGTCATTAAGATATTTTCAGCAGTTTGAAAATTAAAATCTTCATATAAATCAAAGCAGTGGCCTGAAATGCTCTGCATCCCTCGTCGTGCTAACTTAGATTCTATTTGTTTTTAGATTATGAGGCTTTGGCTGGGAGTATCTGCATCATATACTTGGGGTTGAACTGGGCTGCCAGATAGGTTTAGTCCTAATATTAATTCTCTCCCCATCAGCACATTCCTGAGGGTTTGTTTAAGACCTAAACTAGAGGGCTGTCTGTTGCTCTCTGGCACACTGCAGGCCTGTAATGCAGGCGGTCTGGTGATCACAGGCCAGAACATCCATGATTTATGAACTTTTAAAGGAGCGCTTTGACTCCTGCCAGGCGTGGGCTGTGTAATGCATATTCAAACACACAAACACACTGTTCCTGCTTCTGGGTTTCGCACCAGTGTGTGTCTGCTTGAAATGTGTATGTAATTTACGCTGCAGCTGACTTTTGTGAGTGTGTGTACAAGTGCTGTACATGCATTTTTGTCGTATAATCATCCATGTATGTGTGTTTAGTGTGGGCAGAGTGGCAAAAAGAGCCCATCCCTTTCAATATGGCACCTCTCCAGAGTGCCTGGTGGTTAATTGTTGGGGATTAGCGTTTGGCAAACAACCAAATACGTTAACACTCCCAGTGGGCCAATCAAAATCAGCTAAAAAGTCCTCCCTGGGTGGACCTAAACATGGCACAGGCGTCTCAGGCTGGTGGAGGAGGTGCAAAATGCACAAAAACAAACCTACACATAGAATGCAAATTATGACACCTGGGACTTCCTGTTTACCTGTCAAAAACACAACATGGTGAGCCCTGCCGATGACACACACACACACACACACACACACACACACACACACACAAATACACATTCTCTGGGACAAGTATGAGGAGAGGGGAGGAGAGTCAATTTGACAGGTAGGGGAAGCTCCCTTGTGTTAGTGGTTTGCTGGTGCTGTGTGTGTGTGTGTAGGTGTGTGTGAGGCTGACAGAGGGCTGCATTCATTATGCAGAATGAGATGTTTACAAAACACTTTTTTTCCCCCCCCTCACAAACACACAAACACGGGCGCACACACCTCCCCTCTGCTCGCTCCCTGCGTTTGTGGGGAAAGGATGGCGGCGCTGCTATCTCATATTCATTTGTTCCGTCTGTGGTGACAAAGCTGCCTCATTAACTGAATTCTTAATAAGCCAAAGCAAAAGACACCGCCTCACAAATTCTTTCATCTCTCCCTGCACGTATACGTACGTCAAAGTGTGCGTGGAGGTGTGTGTGAAGGTATCATTTCAGGTTGTCATGATCTTTTTCTTCTTACTGTATGTGTGTGTGTGTGTGTGTGTGTGTGTGTGTGTGTGTGAGAGAGAGAGAGTTAGGGTTTTGTTCTAATGTATAAGTAATTTTTGACTCCACATTTTTTTGATTAACCTGTTTTTTTTTTGGTTTCTGTTTACAATTCAATGCCGATACTTTGTGACTTTGCCTCTGATTGAGAGCGTGTAACAGTTTGAAAGGAAGCCCATAGCAGCAGAGTTGTTGTTTTTTTCCTCCATAAAGCAAACAAAAAATTAGGGTATTCAGTACAAACATGACATTTCCTGTCATAAAGTGTAGAACCAGACAGCTAATGAACACATTCTGAAAATAAGAACCCTCCACTACCGCAGCTGTGTCTTAATAACCACTCTGTGTGCGTGTCAGAGCGTGTGTGTACGTGTTTTATACCTAAAGAATCAGTGCATACATTCTGTTTTCCTTTCCCCGTCCTCTGAGAGTATGTGCTTGCATGCAAATGTGCATCCCACACATTGTGAGAACCTCTTTATTTCCTTTCAACTGTGTGTTTTTTTTTTTTTTTTAAGGGGAAGCAGAGAGCTTGTTGTTGGGTATACCTTCTTTTTTGGAACTTCACCCGCTTCCGGTGCTATCCCCCTGGGCCCCCGGGGGCCATCTGAGACAAAAACAGCCCCACTTGGCCCAGCAAATAACAAAAGCGTGTTTTGTTCCTTGAAAGTATTTTAAACACATACCAGCGCTGCCTGGAATGCTGCCAAGTGTAGGATTCCATCAGTGCTACCACCTCCCTAACACATGTTACTGCTAACCGCCGCTCAGCCCTCAAGACATAGATACAACGCAAGATCACTGCTGGAGAGATTCACTGGCAGACTGCTGGAGAAAAAAAAAAGAGGAGCTGCTGAGGGCCCAGGTATGTGTCACCTCGTCGTCACGGATAAAGAGAGCAGCCAAGATAATGTATAGAGAGACAGTTTCGGTGCTGCACACGCATAAAAACAAATATGCAAATCGAAGCTGTATATAAAAACTGCTGAGTGCACATTGCATATGCTCGATGATACACAAATCTCCTGCTTCTCTCTCTCTCCTCTACAAGGCCACTGTTTGTGATCTAAAGACGCCTCAGACACAAAACAATCCCCAGAAAAAAAAAAAAAATCTCCCCCAACCCACCTTTTTTCTTTCCCGATGGCTGTCTTCCATGTCCCTATACTGACATAAATGCAAAGAAAATATTTCTCATTGCTAAGTAGCCTCTCCTTTTTTTCTCTCTCTGTGCTGGCGGTAACATGTGATCACAGCTCTGGGGCCTGAATAACAGGCGCAGGACCTGTGAGTTAGCTTAGCTTAGGTCACCCAATAATAATAAGCATCCCTTGCATAATGGCCACCAAGGCAAATAAATGAATTAACACAGGTTTTCATACAAGCTTTTCTGCCATTCTACTTCACTTCAACTTGCTCCCCCCCCCCCCCTTAAGTTACCCTCTATTCCTTTTTGTTATCTGTCAGCAATAAAATGTAAAGAGAGAAAGTAACAGGGATAGAGTTTTTTAAACGCTTGGGAAACATTGTAACTCTAAAATCCAGTTGATGGTCTTTCTTCCTATTTGTCTGACTCCCACACACAGACAGTCACTCACACACACACACACACACACATACACACACACTCACACACACACTTGTAGCAGTGACGTAAGTGTGTCTGACGTATGGGGCAGAGGTCAATCAGAAGTTCACAGCTTCCTGACCCCTGGCCCCTCTCTTGGAAAATCCCATCTGACTCTCAATCTTTTCCTTTCTCTTTTCCCCCGGCTCACATATACACTAGGATGCAAGTTATGCATACCAGCAAAGGAAAAAAACAAAAAAAAACAGAAATAAGCAACCCCGTCTTTACAACACGATCCATTTCTTCTCGTTTAGATCTCTAAATTTTCCAAAGAAGTACTTTCTTGGAGTCTCTGCGCGCCACAACCAATACAATATTTAATACTTTGGGAGAACCAATTCTAAGAGAGAGAGACAATTCGAACAAATCTTTGTTTCTTATCTGCTCACCTCCATCTCCCATGAAAATGGATCAGTATTTACATTAGCATTAGATTTAGACAGCATGGCTCAGCCACTTACTCCCTATTAGCCATCCTGACCTTAGCCCATTAGGGTCTAAAAGCCCCCACTTGTCTCCATCGCCGCCAGGTGAGACTGACCAGACCTCCCAATTCCCCAAACCATAATGCTGCTAAGATTATCTTTTCCATCGACTCACAATGGGACAGAGATCATATACTGCTGAAATCAGGATCATTGAACATGCTCATGGGATTCTCCTTTTTTCCAACGCTGTACAAGGGGAGGGATAAAGTTGAAATACTAACACGATTTTGGGCTGGATTCATCATTTTTCTTTTTCTTTTTTTCCAGCATGCAAAGATGCTTTTGGGAAATCAAGCCAGGGTCTAATTGACAGTTTCTATGAAAGATGGGGAGAAAACAAAAATAAAAAGGTTGAGATTCTGGGCCTTCAGCTTATTGGCTTCTACCATCAAAGAGGTCTGTACTACACTGATGTTGTTATATTTAACTTAAACTGAAAGGGAAGAGAAGGGAAAATTATTTTGGTGCCGAGAGGAGCAGCAAGATATTTTTGCCAAGTTTTTTTTTTTTCTTTTTTTTTTTTTTGCTCAGCTAGTAATTGAGACTTTTTGAAAAATGTCTGTTAGACAAAAGGAAGGAGAGAAAGATACAGTGAGAAAAACTAACGGATAGATCGAGAGGCGAGGAGAGTGAGACTCTATGACAGAGAGAACAAAAGGACAAGGGATGGAAAGAGAGAGAGAGAGAATGATAGGGGAGAATCTAGACGAGCGTAGTCGGGTTCAAATCACTAATTACACATTCCTGAGCCTGTGAAGGGGAGTATTGTTTTCCAGTTAGCCCCTACCCTGTCGCATGGTTTCACTTAGCACAAAACAAAAGGTACAGGGAACAAAACACAAGCCTAATGCCAGGCCCTCCTAATGACAGAGAAATGGGAGAAATTATCCCTGGGGTGGATCCTCGTGAGAAAATGGCTACTGATTACTGGACAAAGGGAGTTCATTTTGAAACTGTCGCAAAATGGCAGACTGTCTGTTTTTTTTTCTTTAAGAGCTGTGTTTATCTAATGAGTGTGCTATGATGCCAGTTTTCTTGACAGCTGCATCACGGCATGCATGACTAGCTTGATCTACACTTGTCTAACTTTTAATACTACATAATATACCGTTACGTCATCCACTTCCCAACTCGTAGATGTGATATTTCAACACCCTTCATAGAACAAAAGGCAAAGTTCAGGCCGTGTTCCAAAGAAAGAGTGCAACAATGTGATTTGTTGTGTGTACAAGCTGTGCAGAAGTGTGTGTGTAAGCACCGGTTGGAGTGGTACCTCTGCCAGAGGGAGCACAATGAAAGCACCTCTTCAGCAGCGCCGGTTTGCATATTGCAACAGGAAATCAAAAGCCTTGCAGTTGACCTACAAGATGGCACACTTGATCCCTCCCTTCTTTTCTTTACAAAACATGGCCGATTTCAGTCCGCTCCTCTTTCTTTTCTCCTGCTATCCCCCCTTTGTACGGAAAAACTCAAACATTTAAATAGTGCCACTATCACAAGGCACATGTCAATAAAAGAGAAACCTGTAACGATCTCTGACACCTCCTCTAAGCTCTGCTCGGCAAAACATTCGACAACCCGGGGATGTTCTGTCTACCGCTGTAAACCCATAATGATGAGCTCTGTGCTGTTCTGGCAACATTAAGGACCCTGCCATTTTCTGTATTATCCAAAGAAGGAGGGAGGGAAGGGGGGGAGGTAAGCTGATAGCAGTGGCAACACTGGGCAGAGTCTTCTGCCTGGTAGTGTTTGCCCAAGCCCGGGCTGTCTAAAGGAAGGATATTGTTTTCCCCTGAAAAAGCCTCAGCCGCAGTCCGCATACCAGCGTCCACTCAACATACCAATGGGCTCTTTGAAGATTACTCAAATGTTTGCCTTTGTTCCCCCACCCCCAACCCCCACTTTTCCATCCGCCCCTACCCCTAGTCCTAACCTACACTCCTGCCAGAATTGAGAAAAAGAGGACGGAGCAAAGAAAACCCTGATATCTTCAGAAACCAGTGGGGAAGCAATACCAGCCTTGTTTGAGATGCACTCCGATTCAAAATGGCCTCTGTAAGGGATGGACGACCACTGAAAGGAATAATAGCACTTTGACCACCAGCATAGTAAATCTAAACATAAACAATAGAGAAAGGGGGGGGGGGGGGTGTTAATGCATGGTAGTGGATATTATACAAGGATGTTAAATGCATGCCTCCCATCTGTCTGCCCATAAAGTACAACACGCTTTTAAAGACACTCCGCTCCTCATTCATGTGCAACTAAGTCCGCAATTAGACTTGAATATGATAATTCCAATGGGTTAATTTGACTAAATGTGCAGAAAACTAAAAGACCCCCACCCCCTTTACCCCCACCAACTCACATTAATCCCGAACAAGCAAGTGGGCTTTCTATCAGGTCTATTTCAAAGCATTAGGGATTACCTCGCAGAAACTAAGCTGCTTGAACTCACAGGAGGTCAGCGGTATTGTTGCTGCCACAAGGATGGAAGACCGGTTGTAGAGACGGATAGACAGCAGGACGGGTCAGTTCCTCTTTCTCCAGCCCTCTCACAACATCCCTCAATCCTCTCTCTCCCCCCTTCCTCTCTTTCCATCCCCATCTCCCTCTCTCTCTCTTTTTCACCGTATAATCGAATATCTCCCACTACTTATCTATTCACTGAGCACCTAATGGTTAAAATCAATTACAGCTGGAATGCTGAAATGCTGAATACTGGGCCACATGCTGATAATGACAGAGAGAGTGTGAGAAGGAGCGAGAGAGAGAGAGAGAGAGCGAGAGAGACTTGGGACTGTTCCAAGGGAGGCACAATTACCTCCAATCGATTGATTATTGATTTGGAAGGGCGTTGAGGAGTATTTCAGTTCAACTTTGTCCATATCAATATCCTGATAGCTTCATGAGAGAGGGAAAAGCGTGAATGTGCGATCTAAATACCATTCGACAGATGATACAACAATTCGGGAATAGAACACCTTCCTGTCCCTATTTGACGCACACGATACTAAGGGACTACGACAGCTTTCATATCAATCAGGTGATTTCAAAAGTCACGCTAATGAACTTACACAAAAAAACATTTATCTGATCTCACTACCATGTGATCTGTCTGAAGCAGCTCTGATCAAATCAAGGTACCAAGAATGAAGGTCAGAGTGCCCCTCTTTGATTCTAACTTATTTCATCTTTTTAAAACACACTTTTCTTTGTCCCAACAGGATGATCAAGACCAAGGAGAAAACAAAAGACAGGCAGAGAGTTGAGGATGGAAAAAAAAAAAGGGAAGGCAGAGGAAGACAAGTGTGTGAGTAGGAGGAGTAAGGATAGAAGGGTGAGGAGGAGGAGGGGGGGCGTATTTGGGTGGGTTTTAGGGATAAAGCAAGGGTGGGAGGGTTCAAGGGGGGAAAAAAAGACAAACTCCTGCTAGGTCCTTTGTTCCTGCATCTCAGCGATGTTCCCTTCTTTCTGGTGGTCTGGAAGACACTGACCCCCCCCCCCCAACACTCTTCATAACCCCCCTTTCTGCTATCGTTCCCATACCTGTCAGCCCTGATCTGCTTCACAGTCCCCTGCACATGGACAAATGGCCTGGCCTAGGCCTTGCCCAGTCTGGCTCTGCCTGGTCTAGCCAAAATGACCCACAGTTCAAAAAAGAAGTGGGGATGATTGTGAAGAAGATCACACCTTGATTTTAATGTTAACAAAATCAACCTTGCTGTTATTTTCCCTACACGCAGGAACACACACCTTGCTAAAGACAGAAGACAAAGCATATGCCATTTAAGTCTCCAGGACTCGACAAATCCACCTGAGAGTTCAGAGAGCACAGGGGGGGGGGGAGAGGCGGCTGGGGTAATTAAACCTTACATTTGAGTGTCAATCAGTAGCCTAACCAAAGCTGGACATTGCACACACGCACAATTTCACACACACCCTAATGCACTACTGACCATCTGGTTAAGGCGTTGCAGGGAGAATGGGTGAAACTCTTATTAATATCTATGAGGATTATTAGGAAGAAGGGGGAGGGCTGGGGAGAAGTCTGTCCATTCAAACCTTTCTGTCAGGCACACAATGTGAACCCATACAAACACACACACACACACGCACACACCTGCTTTTATGCTTTAATTAGCCGCCACCCTCTTCCTCTTCCATCCCCAACTCCACCCCCACCCCCAGACCTCTGAAAGATTTCCATTGTAATCACCACGCAGGTGAAAGAGGAGACAATTTGAATAACCTAACAGGTAAAAAGAGAAATGGTGAAGAGAAAGACAGACAGAAAAATAACAAGTAGAAAGTAAAAAAGAAAAAATGAAGAGAAAGAGAGACAAACAGAAAACCTTTCTGGCAAAAACACTGAAGTGAATTCATTCGTTTGTTCACATTTACGGCTCTGAACCCTCGGTGGCGGGCTGCATCACCCGTCTCCATGACAGAACATGAAAATCTATATCTCCAAGTCAAGTAGCATCCAGTGTGAAGTGACTGAAAACATTCCTGTTTGAAGAGAATAGCAACTCTTAAAGTCTGTCTTTGAGTGTGAGAGAAGGATGCAGTGATCAAGAGCCTGTGTCTGGAACAAGAGGACACAGGCTCAAGTGGGAAATAACAACTCGAAAACCAAAACTACAACGTGTGTGAGTGTGTATCTATGGCTCTATGAAATGTCATATATTTCTATGAATTTACATGCAAGTCTGTGAGTGTGTGTGTGTGTCTCTGTGTGTGTCATAAATGGAGCACTGCATTTGAAATAGATCCAGTCTCTTTTCTATTCCGGGGACCAGCACAATGGCTTTTTATGCAAATCTACGGGAGTCAATCTCCTGTCCATTTCCCCATCACACAAGTCCAAATGACAGTCCAATAATTTGGGCTGCATATATATAGGGCCATTTGATTTTCAAATGAGAGTGGGCCGGGTTGACCCTTGCTAATAGCCAAGGCACAGCGGTAGACTTAATATCACAGATGCATAAGCACAGCCATCTCCATCTGAGGGAGATGGAGGAGAATAAAATGTGAAGGGAGGGTGGGGGGGAGTGAGAAAAAATGATTTGATTGATGGCAAAATGCAAGAAATACAAAAATACAAATACAAAAATATATAAAGGAGATGATGAAAAAGAAAAAAGGAATGACTCTTCTTTTGATGCATCTACAAATCCAGTCCCCTTCCTTCCTTCCTTCTTCTTTCCCCCCCTATCTTTCTCTCCTCCCATCATTCCCCTCATTTAATTCCCCCCACCCCTCATTTCCCGGCCATGGTGTTGCCAGGAGGATCATGGGTAATGAGATGGCCTATCTGTGGCTCCCCAGGGGAGAGATAGAAAGAGAGAGAGAGAGAGAGAGAAAGAGAGAAAGAGCGGAGAGAGTCAGAGACAAAACAAAGGGAGTGGGTAAAAACAGAGGGAGTGAAAGAGTGAGAGACAGAGTCGAAAGAGGCAGAGAAAAAGACACTTTTAATATTTTATTATTACTACTATCCAAGTGCTCCATCTAAATGCCCTTTCTCCTCCCTCCCTTGCTCCCTCCATCTCTATCATAAAAAGTTGAGCATTTTATGAGCTTAAGATTCTGAGTTCAAAGTAGAGTGTGTGGGAATAGAAGGAAAGGGGAAAAAATAATGAAAAGAAAAACAGAGATATGGAAATTTGCAGTGGACCCAGGACATTTATTTCCGCTTGAATTATGACGGAAAACTGGACAGACAGACAGACAGACAGACAGTCAGACAGTGGGTGGAGTTGTGGTGTTGGCTGAGGACATTTTAAGATTTATTCGCACAGCCATCTGAGAAACAGGTGCCATGGCCTATGAGACACACAGTGTGTCTGTATACATGTGTGTGTGGTCCTTTACCATGCCACATTGACCATGAACATTCTCAACTCCTAATGACCCAGGGGCAAGCACAGCCCCACATCTTAACCTCAAAGCTCTGTGGACACACAAACACACGCTAACTTCAAACTAAGCCCCCTACTTAGTCCTGTAGCACTTGTGAATGGCACTGACAGATTTACTTCACCCTCAATGTGTATTAGAGCCAGTGTTTGTTATTAAAAATCATAACGCAGCCATACATCATCATATTCAACGCTAAGCCAAACACAGTTCTGGCCAGCTATGGACATGCTATGCTACAGCAACATTAAATGCACAGCTTACTACACAGGCTGCTAACATAAACGCATTACTTTTTACACAGGCTGCTAGCATAAAAAAACAAGTTCGGCACATGCTGCTAGCATAAAAACACTAAGTCTACACAGGCTGCTAGCATGAAATAAATACTTCTACAGAGGCTGCTAGCATAAAAAAACTACGCCTACACAGACTGCTAGCAACAAAAACAGTCCTACGACACATCTTCCATTTAGTCCTACCATGTTTAAATGGGAATAAGAACTGAATTTAAAGCTTTAATAATATTAAAGTGAGTAACTATAAACTTGTTTTTTGCAACAGCATTCTTTTTACAAACAGGGACTAATAATATTTCTTAAAAATTATTTCTCCAGTAAGAACCAAGGAATAGACTTCCTCTTTTCCCATATAAGGCCTGACTTCCTGTGCCACCTGCTGTGCCTTGGACACCAGATGACTTGATGTCCATGTGCTGCTAATGTCATTTCCTTCTCGCTGTTTCAAAGTCTGAAAGAAAAAAACTCTTTCAAACCCTCTGTTCTCTTCAAACGTACTCCATTGCTGCTACAAAAGCAGCCATAAAAATCTCCTGAATATGCTTTTTGTTTGTATCTTCAAATGGTTTCCCATGCCATAAAGATATTCTCTGTTTCCAGAGAACCAGATGGTAAAGTCGTCAACACTCGGATCTTTTATGCGCCCGGCCAAGCTACCTCCATCCCCATGTGCTTTTCACCTCTGCCAATACATAAAAGGAGAGGTGTTTTTCTGGTCAAATAGAAAAATGATTTTTTTTTTCCTCTGCTGTTCTAGGCTCTCCCCCTCTCTCTACTTTACTACCACATGTCCAAGGGTAAAATAGTGGGATTTCTGCCAGAGGCATTAAAAGCGTCATCTGTGGAACAGATTTGTTGAGGCCTGTGGGGTAGGTGGGTGGGTAGATGAGGTAGAGGGGTGTATGGGTGCAAAGAGAGGGCACTGGGAAGACCCTCACTTGCCTTGGCTGTGTGTTCCTAGAAGGATACTCCCTTGCTTTATTTTCTTTGAAGGCAAATAAACAACTTAATTTTGTTCAGACAAGCCTCTTTGTTTCATTTCTGACCCAGTTTTACTGTGATTTGACATATAAATAGTTTACCTTGTTATGTATCTACCGATATTCAGAAAAGTGGTAAAAAGTGTCTCAACACAAATCCATGTTTAGAGACGGACACCTATGTTAAAGTCTTCCTCTAACGCAATAGAGATCCTGATTAGTTTGGCCTTATCAAGCTGATCCTATTACATAGGACCTCAGCTAACTCTTGCTAAGAATTTATACACATAAACTGTTCGTGAAATTTAGTGATGAGCCCCAATGAATTTTTGGACTCATCTAATTCTAAATTCAGCCTTTCAAAGAAGCTAAGCTGATCAGGTGTCAATATGTACATCCTGTTTAAGTCAACTACGACTCTTTTAAATAACCCTTAGATTGCTAATGAGCTTAATCCCCTAAAGCCTTTGAACTGTAAGTAAGAATCGGCCACAGATTTTTCTTCGGTTAATTAAGGTTCCTTGTAGGCCAAGGAAATGCTTTCACATTTAAACAAAAAAAAAAACAATACACCTTTAATTCATATAATGCAGCTTCAAATCTCTTTTTAAATATATGCCCCATGCTATTCTATTTTATCTTAGATTTATGAGACAACTTCTTAAAAAATACCATTTGCATTATTATCATTTGAAAATAAACCTCAATAAATTAGAGTCAATTATTGTGAAGAGGTCTTAAAATAATCAATAATGGCTCAGTTTAATAACCTCTTACTACTGTTGTCGCTACATTTTAGGCACAACATACATACACACACACACACACACACACACACACACACACACACACACAGACACACACACCTCCCCCTTACTAAGTGTTGCTTAGAGTAGTAAAGAAATCCTCATTAATGTAATGCACTTGATCCTGTCCCGTAGCTCTCGGAAATGTAACAGACTTGTGTTAAACTCAAGGAGACATCTGACAAACTTAATCACTGTTAACATATCGAAGAGGAGAAAGATGCCAAATTTTGGTAGTGTTTCAATTTCCTTGCGGAAAAAAGGTTTATTGCGCGTCAAGAGTGTCAAGAGTTTAATTAGTTAAGTAAGTTACCCCCGTCTGAGTTCACTGTTCTGATGCACAATCAGTGTTGAAACCCTGCGACAGGTCATGACCATATAATCCAAAGCGCAAAAGTTCACCTATGAGTCTAAAGAACAGTAAGTGTCTACAGGAGAGCTGTGTGGACACATTAATGATAATGTACTGAACAGTGTGTGTGTGTGTGTGTGTGTGTTTCTGAAAACATTAAATATGAAACGTATGATAAAAATCTATTTACACATGAAAAGAACTTCATTAAAAAAGTCTTTCATAATTTAAATATTCTTATTCATATCTTTATGATTGTTGCAATGTAGGGCTCATTTATCAAAAGTTAACATGTAGTGGTATAGGGGGCGGTCTCATTTTGTGTGTGTCATTGTTCAAAAATAAATGGCTCATTATACACTCTTGAAATTCAGAAATTCAGAAATTATTCCGGAATTATTTCCAGCTGGAGAAAACAAACTGAAAATGCGGCTGATAAAATCAAAACTTTAAAAAATGTAAAACCGTCTGTTAGTACGTGACTTCTACTGAACAGTAATGCCAGCAGTTTAGTAGAAGATGTACCCATATCTGATTAAATTCATCCTGGGTACTCTAACAGTGACCTTTTCCGCCTTTATCATTCCATTCTCGTGGGAACTTTATATGGCTGTGACACCCGGTTAAGAGGATGGGGCAAATTCTTTATAAACAAAAACATGTGTGTTTTTTTTTCTGCAGCTGAACTTAAAATGACCATTTATCCTCTTAGAAGTCCATAAGTGGAATGATTTTCTACGTTTTTTGCTGAGACTTCTTTTTCTCAGCTTGGAGAGAAAACTGAGATAAGGGAAGTAATCTTTCTGCAGTGTACACAACATGGGAAAGGTTTTTTTTTTTTTTACCTTGTAGAGGCGGATGGAAGCCTCATGCCTCTGGTGAGTGGCATGCAGCCTCAGTTTATCCACGCTGTTGCTGTAGTAGTCACAGGCGTTGCACTTGAGGTGCACGGGGTTGCCAATGGCCACACACTTTAATCTCCACTGGTTGGCTTTGCCTCCCTCCTTGATGTGGGCCACCAGCTGGTGCTTCTGCATGTGCTTGTCGGTCTTACAGTGCAGCTGAAAGTTGGCCTTAAGCTGCGTGTTATAGCTGCAGAGCTTGCACTGGTAGACGTCGCCCACCACGCAGCGCCACTCCTCTTCCGGCAAAGAGCGCTCGGCGTTGACGTGGGCGTTTAGGGCCTCCAGGCTGTCCGTGGAGTAGCAGTTGCACACCGCACACTGGTAGAGGCGCAGTGTTGGGTCGTTGATGGGTGGCGACAAGGAGGACAGAGAGGGGTCTGAGGAGGACATTCCCCCCATTCCACCAGAGGACACCAGGGAAAGATCGTCTGCCATCAGTTGACCACTGGCAAGACGCAACTCCGCTGATAGGTCACTATTCACTACAGAGAAAATAGGAGAGAACACCGGTTAGAGAAGAAAGAGAAAGAATGACTTTTACAAAACATACAAACATGTAAGAAAGAGACATTAAAACAAAGAGATATGACAAAAATACAAAGCTCTAATGAGAATGAAAGGCTGGTATGCGCAGGGGGGATAAAGGATGGAAAGAAAGAGAAAAGCCTCCTTAAATGAAATTAAGTGTGAAGAAAAAGTGATTCTACTATGCAGGCCTTTCTCATACAAAAGGATTTGATAAAATAAAGCCTCACAGAGGACTAGGGCTCCTTACAAAGTCTTGTCTATAAAAAACCCTAATAGGATTGAATCAGGATCAATTACAATCATCCTTTTCAACTTGCTAACTCGCTCATCAGGTAGCTTTAATTACTGCTCTCAGCAATGAGGGGACGACGGTTCTAGTTCTCCATGCACACACAGATTTGAAAAGCTGATCAATGCATTACACGTGTTCTCTCTTTCTTATGCCCACTCACCCTAGAACCAAAAAAAAAAAAGAAGGGGGTCTGCCATTCATACAAATGTAATTAACTCTTTCATTTAATCCTTTTGTTGTCGGTATGAATGAAACCAAAGCTCATCACGTCTTTCTATAACAGATCATATCTAAACACGCTGTTTGGAGCAGAGAGGAACATTTTAACGTCTTGTGAATGTATCATTTTTCAAACAGTTTAACTTCAATCCCCCCAATTAGTGGATGACTAAATGTGTGTTTGTGTGTGGGTGCTGCTTTTTAAATACAACACCTTTAGTTGAATTGGGATGCAAAATGTAAGTGGTTATTTATGAATTTGAAACCCACCATGGAGTATAAAACACAGCAGGTATTTTCATCCTGCACCCATACATGTGTTTGTGTTAATGTTTGTCTATTTGAATGAATGAACATCCTGCTCACACCATCTAACCTATGTACAGCTGTGCTCACTATAGGGAGCTGTGTGCTATCAGTGTAATTCGCTGAGAGTACATCTGCTAGCTGGGCTGTGACCTCCACACTAGAGGAGGGAGTGGGTGTGTAACACTGCAGGGTCATTGTTAAATCTCTCTCACTCCTACGGGAATCCGCTTCCTGCTGTGTGAGAGTGTGCTTGTATGAGTGTTTCATGTGTGCACATGTGTGTGTGTGTGTGTGTGTGTCTTCTCTCCTGGGTGAGCGAAGGTGGGGTAGTGTGTGTATGGGGGAGGATTAAGCTGACTTAAGAAAATTACAAATGAAAGATTAAGAATAATTCTCATGTGGCGTCTCATAATCATTTTTTAATCAGCGAGAGGGGTCAAAGAAAGGAGACAATGACAGAGGGACAATATGAGAGGAGAGATAAGAGGGAAAGAGAAAGGGAAGAGGGTGCGGCAAGAGGGGAGAGGTAAAAAGGATGGGAGCATAAAAAAGAGGGTGAGAGGGTAGAGAAAAAAAAAGAAAGAAACAAAGGACAGACACAGAGATAAAAAATAATACATAGATGACATGACCAAACAGATAAAACCTACCAAGATGAGCAAAATAAATATTAAACCAAAAAATACTTTGAACCCAGCCTCAGCCAAAGTGCCCCTTATTTACCTGTGAAAAGATTATCAGATATTCAGTGTTTCATATTAATTCTAGTAGCACTCACCTAGACCAGATCCAAGAGCAGCTGCTGTTGCAGGATCCAGCTGGAAAGGGTTAATCATCATCTGGGCGTCAGGGCCGCTGCTGCTGGCAGGGTTCTCTAGTTTCACACCTGCCAGGCCCATGTTTTGAGCCAGATAGTACTGGTAAAGCTCAGCCTCTGCCGGGGCCAGGCCCAGATGGAGGCTGTGTTGGATTTGCTTCATGTTCTGCTGCAGCAGCATCATGTTGTGCATGTGTTTCTCACTGGTCATATGGATCCGCAAGTTCCGTGCCACGTTGGTCTCGTAGTCACACACCTGTTTGAAGCAAAGTGGAAGAAATAAATCTTTTTATGGTTATTTATAGTCATCATTTTAGGGTTTTGGACCACTCAAAATTAAGGGTGGTCCTTTTTTGTAAGGAATTTAATTTTGATAAAACATGTTATTAATCTATATAATGTTCAATATTTGAATTCAGGACAACAGAAACAACACTAATTACAAAATCTTAGTACCATATTCAGAGAATACGATTCAATCGAAGCATTATTGTTTAAAATGGCAACGATGATCATTTTCTTGTGGTTTCTACAAAACTTTTATACAACAATAGAGTGTCTAAAAAAATCAGTTTTATAATGACCAGAGGTCAGATGATGTGTCCAGGAAAAATAATAGACATAGTGACGCAGAGTGAAATAAATGTCTCATTGTGTAGACAGTGAAACAAGCAAATGGGTATGTTGCTACTACAGTGCTACAATAGTGCTCTGTTTGTTTCATTACCTCACAGCGCCAAGTGGGCTTCTGTTTGGGCTTGGATGGCGAGGGTGCACCGCAGCCTCCACCAAGGCTGGCACTGGGCACAGGGTTGGCATGGTTGTGGTTGTATTGTGGCTCACTGCCGCCGTTCTGGAGTGTTTGTACATTATTTAGATGCTTATCCGACTGCATGTGGATGCTAAGGTTGCCTTTGGTTGTTGTTGAGTAGTTGCATACCTACAAGGGAAGAATTATTAAGTTTATTAAAAAATGTAGACTCTGTGCATTATAAAGACTTATATATCATCTACTAATAATATTACTTATCTGATTTTCTTTACTCAGTTTTTTTAAATAATTGATTTCACCTTCATATCTGAGAATGGTGATGTTAAGTTAAAAGAAATGTCCTCCCTTGTAAAACATAATTACAATGTGAATACTGATGTACTTCTTAAGAAATGTCCAAAGCTGGTCAGATCACAGTTTTGCCTCAAAATTTGCTATGCTAACGATGGCTTCAGAAGCAGATTACATGATCTATATTACTAAGATATTTGTAACCTTTTTCTTTGCCATGTATCCAATTGAACAATTGATTCGTTTTGATTAAATACATGGTTAAAGTTTGCTTATAAAACCCAACCCAATACAAATGTATTAAAAAACAAGGTATTCTTAATTTGGGAATATCTAAGAGACAAAAACATTTTGAGGAAATAGAAATCTAATTCATAAAATATACAGACCTCGCAGCGGAAAGGCTTGTATCCACAGGTATAGCTTTCACCCCTGGCTAGACGAGGATGAGGCTGTCCTGTGCGGCAGTACGCACAAGATCCACCGGACTCCGGATGTTTCTCCTTCATATGGGCATCAAGTGTCTGCTGGTACTTGTAATGCCAGTTACACTTGGGACACTTCAGCGTCTTGCAGGAGTTGCGTGAATGCATCATGGTCATATGCCCTCCCAGAGACCGTGAAGATCCCAAGACTGTGTCACACTTGGGGCACTCCACCCCACTACCTGGAGACCCTTCACCTGGGCCAGGGGTACCAGGTGTCCCTGGAGTTCCAGGCGTACTAGGATTTCCTATGTGTTGATGCAGAGGCCCCGGACTCTCATCATCTCTGCGCAACATCATCATGTCAAGGGGGTGAGAGGATGGTGATGACCCATCCCGTCCTGCTAGGATTTCACTGGTGGAGTCGTTGCTGCTCTCCCGCTCTCTGGCAGCTGCCAGGGCTGTGGACAGGCGACTCTTTTCCATCTCTAGCTTCTCACACATAGGTAGGGAGGATGAGGAGGTGGATGCAGGGCCTTTACTGTCACTGTTAAACTTTAGCACACTGTTGGAAAGGGGGGAAATACTTTGGTTTAAGAGAGGGAAATCTTTGCTACTGGTGCTGTTGGCCCGCTGGCCTGTCATTGCCATGTTCATGGCATGTTCCTCCTCCTCATCTACTTCCATTTCTACTCCAACACCATTGGAGTAGGCATCCTCATCCTGCTCAGGAGTTTCTCCTCCCGCTGTACCGGGCTCCCGCTTGATGGGTGCGTACTGGCTCAGGTCCGGCCCATTGGGTTGCAAAGTGCATGTGTCCCTAACGTGGCCTTTGCAGTCGCTATCAGAGTTCTGACCTTCCAGGTTGCCACCAATGGCAGCAGCAGCAGAACTCCCACTGTGGGTTCTGTGGGCACCAGCCCCTCCCCCGAGGTTTGGGTTGGTCTCAGCCTTTGGCATGGTTTGGGTTCTGGGGGTTTGGTCATTGGAGGAGCTGCTGGCACTGCCCTTCAGGAAAGCAAAACCTGCCTGAAGGGAATCGGCATTCTCTCCACTACTGTGGAAAGCATTCCACAAGCTGCGGAGCCCCGTGTCTGGCCCTAGGAAGTTGGCAGGTGTGGGATAGTGGGGTAGCACAGAGTTTTGGGGGGTTTTTGGTTCCAGAAAGCTTATAAGAGGTTCTTTGTCCTTGCCGATGCCCTGGATGATGGCGGAGACGTGCTTGTTGCTCAGCAGTTTTTGCTCCTGATCATTCAGGGTCATACGGTGGTCATGGACAGCATGTGTCACAAAGGAACGGCTGTAGCCAAAAGACAGCTTGCAAAGGAAACACATCAGCACAGGCTTCCGCCGCCCATCGGCTACACAGCCCTCAAACTTGGACAAGTCCACATTGTTGGGGACATCTTTGGACACACAGGAGTTTTTGGCTGCACCATCCGCCGTCAGATAGTCTTTGTCAGTCTTGTGGCGGAGGTCATAGACACGGAAACTGTGCAACACGGGACCAGCGCCCGCCAGCCCTCCAGCTGAGGTATTTGGGAAGGAGGGGTGGTCAGTCGCTAGGGATTTAGTTCCCAAGGATGAGGCGATGTGGAAGGTGTTGATGATCTGGGGGTAGAAGGACATGGGTGCAGCGGGCTGCTCCAACCGCTCCCCCCCTTGGCTCAGGCCACTTTGGACACTGCTGACCTGGGCATTGGGGAACGTCTGGGGGGACAGCAGGCCCCTGAATTGGAGAGACCCAGAGAGCCCCCCCTGGTTGCCACGCTGCTCTTTGGAGTCCTCCAAGATGAAGGCAGAGCCATCAGGCTGGTAGATGATCTCGCTGCACAAATTTTCCACATCACTATCGTCCTCCATCTCGCTGTTCATATCCCCAATTTCTGCAGCACCCACCTCACGCTCTCCTTCATCTTCACTCTCCTCTCCTACCATCCCTTCAACCTCCTCACCCTCTTCGTGACTCCCGGTGGTAGGCAGGCGGGCATTGGGGCAGTGGTGCTCCATGTATTTTTGTAAACTGGAGAAGGAACTAGAACATTCGTTGCAGGGGATCTCCTTTGCCGGTGCCACAGGAGATGTGGCAGGGGCAGAACAGTCCGAACCCAAAGCTGCTCCTCCTCCTCCTCCTCCTCCTGTTAAAGTCCCAGTAACACTCCCTTTGTTACCAGAATTAAAGCTTTCTTTCCGACTCTGTTCAGTAACAGGGTCGGTGGTTGCACTGACAGTGGTAGGGGTAGCAGTGGACCTCAGTGGGCTCACAGCAGACTCTCCAAGGCCATTCTCCGGCTCTCCAATGGCGGCAGGTGACGACTGGTTGTTGTTTGGGTTGTTGCTATTAGCGAGACTGGTCTCCATGGCAATGATGGAGTTGTCCTCAGCAGCAGCGTCCAGCCTCTGGCCACCATGTTCTTGCTGCCGTGATGACACCATAGGGGGAGAGTCACAAGTTGCCATGACGACCACTACATAGGGATCTCATCTCATCCAGCGTAACAGGGACCTGAGTTTGGTGGGGAAAACAACAGAAATTTAAAATTACGAAGGAAATTCAGTAAATGTGTATCTAACTTTTACTTTACAGACTGTGCTTGCTTGGCATAATTGCAAGGGGGGGAAAAACTTGAATCCAAGTTTTGTGTCTATTTGGTCGAATGGACCACAGCTTTGAGACTGGGAAATTAAGCATAAATGAATGAAGCAGCTACGACGTCAGTCAGCAGTGGATAACTTTATAGGAATTACCCAATTGTCTAATAAACAAACTCTTTGATAAACATCCCACATTGCAACCGCTGTTGTGTCTTGTGTGTAAGAGCTGTGTTAAGATAATGATGTTAAGCTAGACCCAACAAGAACTCCAGAAGTGCAGTTTGGGACAAAACTGAAGAGTTAAAACACATAAATCAAACTTGACAAATAATTTCCATGCAGAAGTCAGTGTCTTCCTTAAGGAGGAAAAGTGGACTAGAATTAGAAGACTCTCCATTCATTAGTTTAATCAGTCTTGGCATGTTCTTACCAGTCAGGAGTTGTTAATGAGCCCACATGTATTAACCAATTAATGACCAGAAGGTATGACTTAGACTGTGTGGACAAGGAAAGTAAAGAACTGTATATTGCCATGTAGTAAGTGTGTGACTATACTTGACATGTGGAAAGTGGAACACATTTGTTGGTAAATTTTCTCAACGGGGTTGCAGATGTGGGAATAAATGAGCAAATAAAATTTACATCAATATCATTTGAAAAGTATTTTCATGCAGGAGCAAAAGGAATAAAAAAAAAAAAGAAAGAGTCTGAAAGAGAGAGAGAAATGAGAAAGAGAACGGGCTTCCATGAGGAATGATGTTTGGAATACCAGTGAGATGTTATCAATCCTGGGAGGCTGCCCATCTCTCAACCCCTCACTACTTCAGTATAGAAGCCTTTCACAACAATTCACAAATACAGAGGCACACACAAACACATGCACACAATGTAGAGAAAAAAACATCTAACCCACAACCACATATCTTCTAATCATAGATGTAATGTCTCATCACTTAAATAACAAGAAACAACTGTGAAAAAGCTATAAGGAGAGAAAAAGAAAAATAGATGGAGAACTTGGGCTTCACTACTTTGGAGAAACAGTTTTCTTGCTCGGCTAAATGCAGTAAATGAGACCTAGTTATGCATGCCAGTGTTTTTTTTTAACTTGATACAGTACCAGCGTCTTTCAGATGCATGCCTGTAAATGAGCTGGCATTAAAAGAAAGCTTTAAAGAGCCATGTTAACCTTTAACCCAATCCACCTGCTGCTTAATTCTCCCTCTCTTTCTCTACACTCCCTCTCTCTCACAACAAAGCTACAAAGCAATTAGAGGATTAATCCACTGCAATCCAGGGCTAAACAAAGCCAGTGGGAGAGACAGTAAAAGCGTGAGGAATGAAATCAAACATGTGTGTGAGTATGTTGGTGGGTGCATGTCAGTGCACGCGCTATAATCAGGTCTAATCTGACATATCCCGGAGATGATTCCATGGGGACTAGTGATAGATTAAAGAGAGAAATTATGTTTTCTCTCTCTGTGTCTCACTCACTTTCTGCATCTCTATTCATGAGATTAGGAAAAATCAAGGAGCAGTAGATTATGTTTTGTGCTCATCTGTTCTGCTCAAGTGACGAAAGGCAGTAGGTAGATATGTGACAACATCCCATCCTAAGAGTAGTTTTATGTAGTCCACACAATGTGCACAAATGTACTACACCTATGTTTTTCTGCAGACCTACAAATGTACCAATATACACGCACAACATGAACATATGTGAAGTCAGCCATGAAGGCCTAATTGCAAAGGAATAAGTGGTAGTAAGATCTTCTTTCTAAACTATTAAGGAGTTCAAATAGGCCACACAAATGCATGGTAATACTTCAAACACAAACTGAGCCAGTGGAAACACAACATTTGGCCTTGTAAGTTTTACATATAGCTGCTCTATCTGGCAGAAAGAAAGGGAAACAAGAATTTGGCAGAACCCAAAAAATATGTATTAAAGGTTTTTCACACCCATATACATCACAGCTCATTTAGCTTTTTACCATAAATCTCCAATTACACTCACCTAGAACCAAAACAACACACCTAGCTTGTTCCTGCAGTCATATTTCATTTTTTTCTCCAACAGTGTCCCTCTTACCGAGGCTTCTGTTAAATGTGATTGAGGGTAAAGCTGTTCAGAAGCAGTGGGTTTGAGAGCTAATGCGACACATACGACAGGATTTACTACTTGTCAGTGGTGTCATTTCACTGCTTATTTCATTGGGGAGCAACCCGTTTGAATTGTAGCTCGGACATAAAACACTGCGGTTTATGAATTATGCATCTCCTAACGCTTTAAGTATGGAATTATGTCTTATGGGTAAGCCAATGTGCTAAGCACTTGGCACTGACATATCGCCCTTATTGCTAACAGGTTAGCAGCTGTTTACATGTGTGTTGACTGCCAACAATAACGCGGCTGTCCATTATTTTATCATCCAGGGTTGTAATGGAACCCATTATTTGTCAAACCAACAGAGCGCTGACACACAAAGTATCACTGTGAGAATAGTGCTTCATTTGAAGTTATTTTTGTTGTGCTTTTCTTAGCTTTTGGGGGAATTTATCTTCATTAATATCTGCAGAAATGCTCTCTTGTAGAAACAGGATAGGTAGGGTATGTCTTGTGAACAGAGTTTCTGCGAGTACACTCCTGAATGAAGGAGTTTTGATATTTAAATCTTGTGTGAAATCTCAAATGAAGAACTGTCTGTTGCTCTCCAATGACCCCATGCCAGATCTTAGCTTCAAATTCGTAGCTCCAAAGTCTGATCTTAACCCATGCTCTCTCATGAAAGAGCAACGTGGTTCAATGCAGTCTGGTGTAGGCCTCTGCCGCCATCCTGATCCATTCAGCATGTGTTCATTTAGAATAGCTGGACAGAGAAGTAATGAGGTGTCTGGTCTTGCTATGATATGAATAAAATATGTTCCTGATGTACCTTACTGAGCTTAAAGGAATAATTTGGACACTTAACTCTTTAGGCTTACATGGATCCATTCGAAAAGTTGTCAGCTTCATGAAAGATGATTACCGGACAGAAAACAGTTATCTGCTTTGCTCTTTTTTGTTTTGTCCCCATCCCCAAACCTTACACCTTTCACAGCATTTAGTGCCCACTGCTGCTTCTTTTAAAGGTGGATCTGGTTACCGCTAGCTAAGGCGCCCCACCTCTTCTTTCTCCGCTCTGCTAAACAACCAGACTACTTTCATATGAGAGAAGGAGATGTGCAGATACACAGAGAGAGAGAGAGAGAGAGAGAGAGTGTGGGAGAGAGAGAGAGAAACCAACAATGAAGCCCAGGTTTTTCCTCGCTGAAAATAGTCCCCTTCTTTTAACCGGAGAACAAAAGAGATGGCCTGAGCTGCTCCCACCTCTGTTTTTTAATTAAGCATGTCCCTTTGCTTCCACGCACATGCACATTGACACAGGTTGACACGAACGCAAACACACACACATACACTAAGGTAATTAAAGTGGCAGATCAGATCCAATGAGAGGCAAATAATAGCCAAGGAATGCTTGGTTTGGACACTGCTAGTTCTGAGGGGGAGAAAAGGGGCTTGGAGACTCCTACCGGGCCTATTGTTTTTCTCCCCCCCTCCCTCGCCTTCCCTTCTCTCTCTCCCCTCTATCCCTCCATCTGCTTTTCAGTAGCTCCCTGAGAGATAGAGGCAGTCAAAAGTAGGGGGTTTCTCCACCTTTTTTTTTTCATAAATCCGCCCCCTTCATGACTTTTTCTTAAAGCACTTCAAGTTTGGAACTTTTTTTTCCAAGAGAAGTCTTTTCCAGTTCTTATACATGTGTCTATAATGTGTGTTACATTATGTCCACAGTGTAAAGCTTACCAAACTTTTGTTGTAGTCAGCGTCTCGTCCTAATTTTGTTAAGCGTCGCCACATTGTCGTCAGTGTCCAAACCTGGATCTGTTAGCCTCAAATTCAGAATGAAATGTCCGATATTTGAATGCAAAGTGCTTCAAAACTTCTGTGAATATTTTTAAGATCTGTAAACACTGGGATTAGTTATGTACTCGGAGATGTGGTCATCAGACTTCTGAAATAGTTATGTCCCTCTACTTTTCAAACTGCTGGGATACATATGTGAGCACAGCTCCAAACTGGAGAAATTAAATCCAGACAGATTTTCTTTTTTTTTAAGGTCACCCATCTTAGCTGGCAAAAGTCAAACAACAAAGTCAGAAGACAGCGTGAGACTATGTGTCCATTCCTTGAGGTCTCCTCGAAGGTCATCCCTCTCTCTGCATGTGTCCCTTCGGTCTAACACCAAATCTTCTATCAAAATGTCACCAAGCGTTAGCAAAAGACAAAGGCGAAGGGCACTGTGAAAGCCCCTGCATCCATCTCCCACTGTCAGTGCCATGAATAGGCCTACTCTGGTCTAATTAGACCTGTTTATTTGTTGCCATGCAGAAATGGAGGGATGAGAAACGAAGAGGGTGAAGGGGCAGGAGGAGGGGAATTATCTCCTTCCTCACAATGCAAGAGGAGCTTCGGCAGCCATCAAAGAGACGCATGCGTGCACAAACACATATGCACACATGCACGCAATCACAGGAGAGGGCCTAATGCTCTCTTTAAAGTCTTAAAAGAAAGGACAGAGGGAGAAAATTGCAAAAGGATGAGGGGGGAGGGCTTTTGCGTGACCAAGTGTTTTTTGTCTTCTCTGCTTCTTAACCTCACAAAGGATTTTCATGCAGGCCTTGTTTGTTGCCTGGAGGTGTAATATTAGACGCTAGATGCAGCAGATCTCCCTCATACCCCCCCCCCTCCCCCCCCTCGAAACACACACTCCTCTGTCCGCCTGTCCTCTTCCTTCTGAGCAAAGGCCTTCATTACCAAAAAGACACCTTATCATTATCCCAAGGCGCGGCCCAGGCACCTAAAGCAAACACCACTCTGTTTAGCACAAGATTCTTGTTCTACAAATTACCTGCTCCGCAAAAAAAAAAAAAAAAAAAAAAGCCTTTTAGCAAATCAAATTTAAAATTGCTCCTACATGAGCAATGATCTCAGATTGTGGAAGGGCGCAAAAGAGTGAGGAGAGCAGGGGCAGTGGGGGGGGGGGGGGTAATGAAGAGAAATGAAGAGGACGGAAGTGGTATTTCTTTTCAGGTCCTAAAGCAGGTATGCAGCTTCTATCCCTCATGTTGATGACAGGTAAATGAGTCTCATTGGTTGCTCAAGTAACATACACCTAACGACCCTCAGGCTCTTAACTGATATTTCATTGTTGAGAGACAAAAATATCTGGGTAGTTTTGGAAAACAATCTGCACACATGTGACATGACAGGGTCAGAGGAAACAACACTAGTAAAGTATGCAAAAACAAACTTGGTGACCAGGTGAGGACAAACAGTAAAAAACCCAGCAGCCATGTTTGTCTTCTCCCCCCTCTAAGAGCAACAAAAGAATCATATCACTCAAGCCACAGATGGGTCCTAGAATCTGATTGAGGATCAGATTACACCAGCCCCTATCCTAACTTCAGCCAGGGTGAGGTGAAAACATTTCTCATGTGATCCAGGCACTGCTCCGAGGCAAACACTTCAAGTTACCATATTAAACCAGTTCAACGCATTTCTGTAAAGCACTTTTTCATCACAGTTTATCGGCCGCTCGTGCAATTTCACGCACACAAAACCGACTGGATTAAAGACGACTTTGGCATTTCTACAGATGGACTGTGGTCTTACACGGTCCAGTCTAAATATATGCACAAGTCTTGCGCCCTTTGAAGAGGCGATATTTCAAACTAAAGTCAAACTGAAACATGAAAATAAACAGTCAGACACTGCCGGGTCGCAGACGCCACTTACAGCCCTTTGCTAAAGATTTTTCCAGCATCAAAGGCGGAGGCAATCTACATAGCTAATGCCTCCATTTTTTTTTTTTCTTCTTACTCCCCTTCCCTCGAACTCGAAACAGCATAGACTGAAGGGGAGAGAAGAAAAAAAATGGGGATTTTTCTTTCGCTGGCAATCTGGAAACACTCTCTACTTAATTAGGGTTGATTGGAAATGAACCGCACAAACAAAGGGCAGCCTATGCCTCGACTATTATGAGCGTGCACGCGTGCATACACGAGCACAGAGGGGTACTATAACCACCTTTAGAAGCTCATGCTGGTAGGAACTCTTCTCTCTAGACTCTTCCCCTCGCTCTCTCTTTAACCCCCCCCCCCCCCCCCCCCCCCCCCCCCCCCCCCCCCCCCCCCCCACCCCTCAACTCCCCAGATTAAGGGAATCCACCGCCAAAGAATGTGTGACGACCTCCACTGCCATGGAGCAAAACTTCCAGCCCCCGACGCCACAAAAGGCAAGAAGGTAATTAAGTTTGAAAGAATAGAAGCACTGCCACAAACAATGCGCTAGTGTCCATGGGGAGGGATTTCGAGGGTGTGTGTGTGTGCGTGTAAGGGAGGAGGGGGTGAGGCAGAAAAAGCCATTAACATTCAGTGGCCGAGTGAGAGAGAGGAAGGAGGGCAAAGGGGAAGTGAGGATGGCATTCTCTCCCTCTCTCTGTGCTTCTCCCTGTCTTTCTCTCTCGCAGCACGACTTGTCTGTTCATTCTTTTTTATTTATCTCTCTTCTTTTATTTTCTCTCACATCTGGTTTGGCTCCCCCCCCCCCCCACCTCCTCCCACGAATGCCCTCCCAAAGCACCCCTCACTCACACTGCAAAGACTCTCCAAATGCTCTTTTTGGCCCCTTTTGCTGTTCCTTGTTGTTGCTTTCCATGTGAGGGGTGCCCTCCTACAGACAACACACACACACACTCCTTCTTTTTTATTGCAGTTCTTCATTATCGCGTTTGCATACGCAGAAGTTTGAGGACCGAACTAGCAAACATTGCTACACTCACTATGTTTCTATTGGTTACACCTGAGACTGCTAACAGCGAACTAGATTAGCACCGTGCGCGCACAAATTTGCACACGCACACACACACAGCATGCAAACACAAAACACACACAGGGAGCTTTCATCTTTTCTTTTTTTTTTTTGCCACATCTCCAGCAAAGCAGTTTAACTCAATTAGTGAAGAATGTAATTTTATTTACAGACTCCTAAGTAACTCACAACACATACACACATCCAAAGACTCACACAGCATAAGCAAACTGTCCCTCTCCCACGTGGTTGCAGCTAAGAAAGAAGTATTCATCGCTCTTGCATGTGTGTCAGTCTGCGAGTGTGTGTGTGTGTGTGCGCGCGCGCGTGTGTGTGTGTGTGTGAGAGTATGTGAGTTCGGACAGTGGAAAAGATCATGAGACACATTTACGTCAGATGAGTGAATCAGACAAACCACCGCTAATTTCAATGAGGGCTTCTTTTGAACGGAGAGGGAGGGTGAGAAGGAGAAGTTTAAAAGTCAGGGAGAGGCAGACAAACAGAGAAAACAAAAGGTACAACAAAATAAAAGAAGAAGAGAAAAACTGTTTGTGCGTGTGTTTGCACATCTTCTGTCCATCTCTCTTTTTTTCTCCACACAGTCGAGGGGAAGGAAGTCGCCAACTAATTGCGTTTTTGTCGGTGTTATGCGTTTAGTAATCTGCCTCTCTTTGTCTCTGCATCTCACCAGAGACATGGATTAGTGCTAAAATGATGACTGCTTAATCCTTGATTTCCCTGCGCTAAATAAATATTAATCTAGCCTGCTCATCATCATGCTCTTGTAAGGTACAACATACACAATATGAAAGGGCTTAGATGTTACATAAATCGCAGCCTTATCCTTTGGAATGAGGCAAAAGCAATGAGACCATGCACACAATCACACCCCCACACACACACACACACACACACACACACACACACACACACACACACACACACACACACACATACACACATACACATACACACACATACACACTTCTGCTCTGAAATAACATAGCAAGTTAAAGGGGATGGCCGGGTGGGATTATTTGTCAAGAGAAATTAATAATCCTGCTAAATACAAAGCCCTGAAAAAAAATCTGGTTTTAAAAAAGTGTGTGTTTTCGATCAGGGTGTGTTGATGCATGCACACACACACACACACACACACACACACACAATTATACACAACCCTAGGAAAAAAATAACAAATATCACTCATTTGTGTTGATTCAGACTCCCCCTCTTTTCTCTCACTCTGCCTCTCAGCAGGTTTGTTTAGCAAAAATACTGCTGGGAACATGAAAAATGAAAGCTACCATTGCTGGACTCTCACACACACACACACACACACACACACATGCTTAAATTGACAAGGCCATGGTAGCGCAGCGCAGGAGAGGTTAAGCAAACACTGTCCACGTCCGTCAAGGATAGCACGCTCACAGACAGACACAGAGAGCAGTCTCTGACGCAGGCATTTCACATCCACCTGGCAGATAGAAAACCCTGCTTATACTCTATCAGCTAGCATAAGTCTCTGATGCTACGCTGCTTTAAAGTTAGAGCACTGCAATGCAAGTGAACTTATAAGTCTAGACTTTTTTTTTACTCAAAATTAGCCAGATGAGTGTTATTGGTCTGAAATAAAAAAAAAAAAAACATTAAGTACTTTTCCAGCACTCAAAACCAGTTTTTGCAACAGCCGTAAGTCCTGCACATCTTTTTGAACCTATTATTAACCACTATAAACTTGTGAAGCAACTCGAGTGACTTTTTGTGAAAGGAAAAAATGCTGAAAATGTTGACCACATTTGGTTAAAGATATTTGTCTGCATTACTGAGAGAGAAAAAAAACACACTAGCTCTACAGTTAGAAAAATACATATTTGCTCTGCATTTTAGCAAAGCGTGTGGTTTCTGGCTGTCGCTAATGCTAGTTATTAGTCTGTAACTCGCATCTTTTATGGTCTGGACAGGTAGGGACATCTTGTCTGCCCATTGAGTTAAAGTCAGCTGATTTATACGTGCTCATCCCTCCAATTACACCGAGGAGTAGAGAGGAGAACATCTGCTTTGACAGTTAAAAGTCAGCATGCAGAGACACCTTGCTAATTGTGCAGACGTTTCTCGGGACAGGGCGACCAAGCCGAAGCAATCCAGTTGTTTTGCAGGGGGTAACAATAAAGTTTAAAGTTCAAAACCCCGGCTGTTTTTCTAAAGACGGTGCTCGGCGGGACCCCAGCCCTGTTATTATCTTCATAAACATAATCATAGGGCAGGTATCCTGACTGACGCCACAAACTATGTGCCCCTGCCTTAAACATCTCCCGAGTACTTCTCTGACACGCCACAAAAAAGACCATTAATGTCTCAACAGGAAGAACGTGTGAGCCTTGCATAAGGAAATAGGTTTGTGAAGTGCACACATACCTTTTGGCTTTCCAAGAGCTCCAATACTCGTGACAGGTCTAATTTCTGGACCCAGGGAATTACTAATTAACTTAAGCTTTTGGCTCTCTATTTAATTAGAGAGGTCTCCAAATGAACTTTAGACCAAAGCCATTTGCTTTTTTAAACAAACCCCCTTTTTTTCTGACAGCTGTTACGAGTTTGCCCTGTTCTCACAAAAAAACCACAAGGAAAGCACAGTTGTTATTTGTGCCATCATCGGCTCTTTTTCTGGTTACCGTGGGAGGGAAGAAAGAAAGAGAATGGGAGAGAGGGGGTGGGTTGGGGGGGGAGATGAGCAATGGAGTTGAAAAGTCTACATTTTAATTGGATTTCACTACAAACAAACAACTGTCAGATGTAATTAGCGTGGTTTTAGATTAGCACCACAATATTCCTTTATCAAATAAACACCATGTCACGCAAATCCACGGGGCCGGCCCGCTGAGAGGGAACCGAGATGAAATGGACCCATTACCTTCGTGTTCGCTGCAGGAAACAACTGCTATTAGAAACAAGTGACACAATAACATGTTGAAATCTAACATGCAAGATAAATTACGTCTCACTGTGTGCTCTCTGTTAAATTATCAACACGGAATATCGCTCTCTTTCGCTCTCTTTTTTTCTCTCTCTCTCTCTCTCTCTCTCTCTCTCTCTCTCTCTCTGTGTGCCTGCATGTGTGTTGCATGGCTCATAATGTGACAACCAGGGGACCGTAGAGGTCAATGACAAGGCAGCTGAAGACCAGAGTCAGCAAATCTTTCTCTCAGACACCACACTCGCAGATTATGCTCACGGCAAAGCAAGCCACTTTCAAACAGAGCTTCGTTTTAAAATGAATTTAAAAAAAGTTCTGTTTGCTTTTTAAATCAAATCTCTGCTTTTTTTTTGCTTTCACAACATCACAGAAATAAATGTCAAAAGAGGAGTATCTCTGACGGGTGAACGCAGTAAGCGTCCATCACCACATCCTGACACTTGTTTAGGTATTGTGTCAAAAGAGGAGCTCCATTCTTCAGCCATACTTTGCTTTTTTAACAGTTCCTCCGAAGGCCTCCCTGTATCTGCTCATCTACACCAGGATGAAACATGTAAGAAAAAAGAAGAAAAAAATACCCTCTTTATTTAGTCTAGGGGCAGAGAGCTGATACATCAGTGAAACCGCTGACAAAACCGGCCCTGTTAATACCTACAATTTCATATACAAGAACATTCCTGCGCCTGTTCTGCTCTTCTTCTCTACTGTCAGAGGGGGGGGGGGGAAAGAGTATTTTTTTTCTTCATAAAAGCAAATAATTAAAGATAATTCCAGGGCTGGTGCCAGGCCAGAAAAAAAAGAAAGAGGGATAGTGTTGGCTGGAGTCTCCTCAGGGGATTTGTGGAGACACATGCTAGCCTGACTGTATTAGATCAGACTGAGGTCTGCATTAGGAATGGAAATATTCTGTTCTTTTAAATACTTTTCATATCTCATTGTGGTTACATGTATTCAGTGAGGCCAGGTGGCCGGCAGCTTTACAGTTTAGACGGCTTGAAATAATATAAATATATATGTGATTCCATGCTTTTAAAAGAGACAAAGAATTGTTCCTTTTTTTATGAAAAAAAAAACAAAATAACAAGAATAATAATAGAATAATTGAAAAGGTCTCCATGCAACTGGGGCTTAATTCTTTGGTAAATTCATCTCATCTCTCATTACACTGTTTGTTTAAGCCCACAAGTCATGCATAATTAATTAGCCACTTATTCCCTGACGAGCCCTGCCAATGGCCTTGATATCCACATGCTATTGCCTTCAGGAATACCAGATGCCAATCATGTTGCATGTGCGATTTACATGCGTACACAGGCATGTGCAGACACACACTCACACACTAAAATGGATTCAAATGATATAAAAGAATGGGGGGGGGAAAGTAAGGTTTATATAAATCACCTATTATGAAAACTATCATGTTAGCTTATCTAACCATTTCTTTTTATTTGCACCGCTTTAATGTATCACTCTCCCCTCTTTTCTCCATTTTCCCTGCAGGTCTATTAATGTGCATATGTCCTGTGACTGGGCTCGCTGCCTTTTCAATCCCCCCCTTTGTCTTTGGCCAACGAGGAAGCGAATGCATCATTTGTCATGAGACGTCTTGTGCTATTGTGGTGCATCTTTTCTCAAACCTGGAGAAACTTAGTCATTCATCAACTTTTCCCCCCCTTCTCTCAGCTCAGAGCTTGTCTTTTTAACTTCTCTTTTCGTGAGGCAGTAGGGCATATTCTTTTTGCTTGCCAATTTTTACAGCTCTGAAAATACTTCTGAGAGCAATCAATGAAATGTGGCATATAACCTTTTGTACGGCGCGTTACTTTGTTGGGAAGCACGAGAGGGACAAACCTTTAAAACAAAAGCCTGCAGAATGCTTTGTTGGATATTTAATATGAAGACTTTGAGGCACTCAAATGGACGTGAAGGGGTGGGCAAGTGTCCTTCATAGTGACTGCATCTAGAGGACGCGCAATGTCACAGTCTCAAAGGTAACAGAAGAAATGTAAAGAATTCAAATGAGTATCGGCACATATGCACAGAAGGACTGTGGAAGTTTAGAAATATCAGAAAAGAGGCAGTTTCTCTTTGCTTTCTAAATCGGCCAATCACTGTTCTCACTTCTCTACCTGACAAGAAGAAAAAAAAGAGCATTCAGAGATGCAAATGAAAGACGACAGAGAGAGCACCAGTGCATATGAGACACTGACAGAGAAAGCAAATCACTGAAACAATATGAACAAATGAAAGAGGCCTCGTTTTTTTTCAACAGCCCATTTTATTTCACCTAAACCCGAGAATCTCAGCCGACCCCCCGGGGGCCCGCAGGACCTCAGATCAAACAGAAAGAGTCCTCCAACACACGGCCCCGATTGTTCTTTCCCCACCCTATACGAAAATCCACCCCCCCCCCCCCCCCCCACTCTCACTTTGAAAACGAAAAGAATAAACACATTATTCTAAATGAAATACCCAGACCTGTGTTTTTCCACGGCTAATATCCTGTGTGAGATGGCTGATGCAAAATAGGCAGGAGAGCCTGAGAACAGGACGGAGAGAAAAAATCCCCCTCTTTTTGTATTTTCCCTGAAGAGATTGATGAAGGGCCTGGCGAAATGAGGGAGTGAGAGACGGACATAGAGAAGAGAGAGAGAGCGAGAGAGAGAGAGGGTAACGCAATCCTGACTGGCGCAGGACCAACAGCAACAAAAACATTTAGATAACCGCGCTCAATAATGAACGATTTCAATGAGGACAAAAATTACATTTCCTACAGATAACATGCCCCCTTCCCATAACAGAGCCGAAAGAGCCCCGAATCCACGTCATGCTCAACAGGAGTATTATGTTAGGGGAGGGTTGTAGTAACTATATTAGTATCCTTTTACCCCGCCAGAGACACTACTTCACTGGCTGTGAGGAGATAGAGTTGGCAGAGCTGGAAAAAGAGTCCGGGAGAAATATGACAACTCGACTAGCTTCACTGGAAAAGCAACAAATCACTTCTCAACCATCACTACCGGTAGCACGGCTCAAACGATTACCGATCTGCAAGACACACTACAAGGGCCACTCAGAGTAACACTCCACACACACACACACACACACACACACACTCACACACACACACTCACTCACTCACTCACTCACACACACACAACGCAGCAGTGCACTTGATCCTCGCGCAGGTCACAGCGAGAACACCGTCCCCACCTTTCCCATTCGCTAAGCACTCACTTCCTTTCATGCCAAAGTCTGTCAAGTTGTTGAGAGGGGAAGAGGCAAGAAAAAGAGGAGATATAGCGTGGAAAAAGCGAGAGAGAGAGAGAGAGAGAGAGAGAGAGAGAGGGGAGTCTTTGTCCTCCTCCACTCAGCTCCAGCACGTTTCCTCCTCGGGTCCGGCCGTCATTAGCATATGAAAGGCGAGGGAAGGCGTGCAAAAGGTCAAAGAAAGAGGATCCTGTCCAATGAGAGACAACAAAAACAGGCCACACCGGCCTTTGTGGCGTTCATGTTCTCCACTACCAGAACCTCGCCACCCCCCCCCCCTCCCTCCCTCGATCGCCCCCGGATCATTTCCATACGCCAGATGCAATAGCAATGATGACGGTTGATCATAAATTACTCACAAAGTCGAATCGGGTCAGATGGAAGTCACGGTGGCAATTTTAAGCTGCGTCATCACCCGGGTGCTCCCCCTGCTACTGCTACACACACACACACACACTTGCAGGCGTTCACACACCTGCCTTGAAACACCACAGCTCCCTCTACTCAGACAATATCCAACCAAATCCTGAGCAAACATCTCAATAAAGAAGAATGTAAGAAGAGTGTAGTTTGATTTGATCCATGAAAGCCGCTCCCTTCCTCCCATGTAAATGCTACCTGAGCCACATCACATCCACTACATAATTGCACACTCCAGTGCTTTAGGGATGCAGTTTAGTGTATACATGGAGGCTTAAGGAGTCTACACACTTACTCTATTATCATACATATCGCCTCACATGACAGCTTCCATCTGCTGGCATCTGAAGAAACTGCCAAAAAAAAAAAAAAAAAAAAAAAAACACCAGCCTGGTGTTTCCGGGGTCCTCACACAGCAAACACACTCCTCCACGGGCTAACAACAGCCACAGACAGAGGGGACTGTAGGGAAGAGAGGGAGGGAGAGAAAGAGAGAGAGAGAGAAGAGGGGTAGAGCATTTCATCTCTCTTTCATCTCTGTCACCCAGTCAAGCGTTCAATGCCCCATTCAGCGCCTGCCCAGCATTATGCAAAATAATGCTAATCCCCTTTCCCGTGCTTTCACACTTGTATAAACCGCCGTTCCTGCCTCTGAAAAGCAATTATATCAGTTTACGTTCCTGTCAAAAAACAGGATTAGCATGCAAGTACTAGTAGCACCAACTAGGCCCAATCTCTATCCACCTTTGGCTAGCAGGGAAGCACAGAAAATTAAATGTTTGTCCACCCTCCCCCTGAAAAAAAAAAAGAAAGTCCTGCTGCTCGGTCGGGGGTAGCTATAAAGATGTGTTGTAATTAGATATTTGGATGGAGTGAAAAGAGGGCCTGCGAGTTTCAAAGGCAGAGCTCCTTGTGCCTGTTATTTAGGCCCGAGTCTTTCTTTGCCAGATTCTCCGTCTTGTACAATAATCAAAAACAAATTCTGCTGTGTCGCTACACACGGCCGTATAGCCGTCACACAGTCCCAGTCTCCCTCTCTCTCTCTCCTCCACAGACAGCAGTGTGTTACACATGTGACGCACGCAAAAAACTGAACTGTTGTCGTCCCCCTCAGACACACTGCCACCACATGCGCACACAACCCTGCCAATGCATGAGTGCACATGCAAACACACACACTGAGCAGACAAGGAAACATGGCAGAGTGTTTTTGAATATGCAAATGCTCGCACAAGCGGAACGTGTGTAAATAGGAGTCATTGTGTGCCGGTTTAATCTGGACAGTCAGGCCTCTCTTTCTACCCCTCTCATGTTTCTGTGGGGTAAAGGTGGGGTGGGGTGGGGGGGGGGGGGGGGGGGGGGGGGAGTGGAGGGATGCACACCCTTCCTGACTGACGACAGATCAGGGGACATTAGTCAGCACAATTAGCCAGGTCGTCATGGCGACTAATGAAATTTGGCAAAGCGGCCGGGCAGAGACTTAAATGAGCTAGCTGGTTATGTGCTAGCACAGGGGGCTGCCGGCCTGGCTGCCTGGCTGCCTGGCTGCTGGCTGGTTGCCTTACACACACCCATTATTCTCTTTTCTACCGTGGTGGTACAAAAGAGTCACTTGTATCTCAGCCGATACCCACCGGCGGTACAAGCTCTCCGCCTGACAATTTGCATATGTTAATATAATTAAGTGCTAATTACACTAAAACTCGCATATTCACAAGCACCCACCCCGGGAGCTACGGAGGGGCTTGATCTCGTTCCAAGTCTTTAACCCTCCTCCGCCTCTCGCTCAGTGTGTGTTATAGAGAGAAAGTGTGTGTTAGCGGTGGTGCCCCAGGGCTGACAAAGGATGCCCCCCCCCACCCCTCCCTCTCCTCTCTCTCTGGGACATAACGCTGAGCTGCTGCGGACTTCTTAGCTTCTCCCCCTACAGGCCTCGCCGAGCCAGAGGACCCTGACACCGCTGCTGCAGACCGTCACCTCTTAACACAGGCACTACAGAGCCAAGAGAATATCACACCTTGATCTAAAACACTCTGCTGTTAGATAGCTCTTTTGCATCAAAAGCTACATCATTCGAACAGTTGCATAATACATGTTGCATAAAACCCGACGAGAAAGTGTGAAAAAAAAAAAAAAGAATCTGAGAACGACAACTTGGCCTATCTAAGCGTAATTCGACAAGTTGTGTTTATTTGTTTCTCGCTGCTTGGAAACCTGAAAAAAAAAAGGGAGAAATTAAATCGTACTTTTGAACATCCAACCGCTCATGCTCTGTGGGAGAGTTGGGATACGTTCAATCTCCTCAGAGCGGGTGACCAGAGTGAGAGTAGCTATTTGAGCCATAGATAAGAGACAAAAAAAAATCTACATGATTCCCCCCAGTGAGTATGTGTGTATGGACGTGAGAGTGTGTGTAGGCCTGCCGTTTTGATAATGGAGGACAGGCGGTTGTGCTTTTCACTTGGTAATGGCCGTGAATCAGGGAGGAAGCCAAGCGGTCGTGCTACAATTAGAGCTCTTTTGTGCCTCTTCCTCTGTCTCTTTCTCCCCTCTTCTTTTTCCCGTGTTTTCACTCGCTGACACTCTCCCTATCGAGGGGATGTTAAAACAGTCTCCTCTGCTCTGCTGCTAAAGCTGAATGGGGGGGTGGAGGTGGGGTGGGGGGGGGGGGGTCACACTGTGCTGCTGCTGCTGGACATGCACGTACACACACACCAGATGGTACAGGAAGGAGGATTAAATAAACACACATGCAGACACACACCTATTGGCAGACAGACGCCGCTGCTGTGTTGCGCGGTGTCCCCTAATGAATGTCTATGGGGAGTCAGAGGGTCCAAGCTCATTTAGCCGACTCTCAATGAGATGCAGCATTATGACTATGGTAATACGCTCCTCCCTTCACCAATAATCATACACAGGTCATTGTGTCAGAGTGATTCATTTCTATCACACACGTACGCCAGATGTTATTACGCAGGAGAGTAAATCTCCACAATGCATGTCGATGGGCTTCCATGCAAAAAAAAAAAAAAGGAGAACGAGAGGAAGAAAAAAATATATTGTTATAGCAGTGTGGCGTGTAGTAAGCTACACTGTTCACCCAAGCATGACGGCAAGTAATGCAGGTTTGAATGTAGCTGAGTGTGTGTGTGTGTGTGTGTGTGTGTGTGTGTGTGTGTGTGTGTGTGTGCTTGTGTGTGTGTGTGTGTGTCTTTGAAAAAAAGGGGGGGAGCTCCCCTTTCGCTAATACCTGCTACTCGGATTACCACAGCGTCTTAAGTATTCAACCGGACTCATATTTTCTCTTTCAGCCTTTTTTAGCCAAATTGGCTGTCTTTACAGTGTAAAGCAGCGATATAGCCCTCCTTACTGAAGGCCTATGGGGGCTCCACGCAGAAGAAGAACATTAAAATGCAGCGATAGCCTTGTTGCAAAGCTCCTCTCTATTTCTCTCTCTCTCTTTCTGCAGCAAAGGCTTCTAAATCATCCAGCCTCCTCTATTAGACGGGAGACTTATTGAGGTAGAAACCATAAAAAATGAAGAAGGGAAATTTAATCCCTGAAATATTGATTTGCACATTAATATCAGATAGGCAGAGGGCAATCTAGCCGGGTGGAAATGACACATTGTCGACCCCTAGGAGAGGCCCGAGCCAATCTTCTAGCTGCATGTGTCTTGGGCCTAGGAGTTATAGGACAGGCTCAGCCCCCTGTCTCCTTCTCTCCCATCCTCTCCTCCTCCCAGCACCCTCTCATCCCTCTCGCCCCCCCCTCCATCCGCAACCTTAATGAAGGCTGCAATGCTGAAAATGCATTAGCTTTTAATAATCAAGAAGCATTTTCAAGCCAACAGCTATTGTCCTCTCAGGGCTGTCTGCCTATCTCTCACACTATATGTTTTTTTTTTTTTTTATCCCTCCCTGACTGCTGCGGCTGAAATGAACGTTACAAGCTGCTTAACTAACATGCAGATACACACACTCACACACACACAACCTTTGATAGTGCTAAGACAAGCCCGCACAGAAAAACAAAAAAAAAACACGAGGGCCTGGGTTTCTGCAAACATCAACCTCGAGAAAAAAATCTCTCATTCAGACGAGAAAAATAAAAACAGAGATTGTGTTATTATGGAGTGAGACAATAGCATCATTAACTGATGAAATTCACTGCAATTAGACAGGATCATCTCCTCTCATAATTTCACTTTTTGGATTTTTAGCATCAAGGCCTATTTGTGTAATGAAACGTATGATTTTATGCAGATGCAATTAAATTGTGTGATTGGAGGAAAAACCTAATTCAGTATTCATCATTTATGAATCTATAAAATTGATTGAACATTAAACTGATAGTTAAAAAAAATGAAATGTATTTATTGGATTTAGTTTTTAAATTCAAATAATGGTAAAGCATATTCAAAAACAATAATAGAAATAAAATAAAATTATGATAATAGTAAAATAGATTGTGAAAACGCGTCTTTCAGGTTCCACAGAAAATCCATAATTTTGTTTCAAAAAAGGTTTACAATCTGTGTCTAAAAACCATTTCACGTTCAAAAATCCGGACTAATTCTCAAGTGTAGTGTATTTGGAAACACCGCTGTAGAAGCCTGTATTTACTGGCGTAAATACCCTCTCAAAATCCATACGCAAAAGGCTTAAATCCGAGTATAAATAGAGACAGTAAAAAAACAAGGTCGCCTACCCTATACACCGTGTCTCTACAAACACACACACTGACTGCTACATACCCGGGTTGGAGACTGACTGGCCCCTTGGCCCTGATGTTTTGTTTTTTTTTCCTCCCGTGCGATCGATGTCCCCCCTGTCACTGTCGCGTCCCAATCCGAGCCAAGTCTATCTACCTAGCTGAAAAAAAAAACTGCCATGAGGGCGCAAAATACCTGAGAAGCCCTGCTCCTGTGTTCTGTCTGCTCCAAATTAATTCACAACATCTTTTATCGACAACTTAAAGAGGATGTTATAAACCGAATTGGTGGAAATAAAGAGGGACAATTTTTTACAAGAAATGATAAACCCACGGACGCAGATTTGGGACCGATAAATGGAATTTAAAGATGGGATTTAAAATGTGTTACCAAACAAGAAAGTATGACTTGTGGATAGGTTATATCTTTGATCTTTGAAATACCGGTGCTATAGACAAACAGGAGACCCAGGAGTTTGCTGGCTCTAGAGGGACTCGCCGTGCTATCAGTAGCCCAGCGATCGCTCTCCCTCCTGGGCGACGCAGCCACCCACGCCTCGGTAAAGTGGGACGACTTTTTTAAGCGCAGCAGGTAAAGACCCGTGGACCACGACGGGGGAAATGCACCTTGCTTTTGTAATGATAGTTGAATAAAGGTGATAACTCGGACTATTTGCCAGATTTTCACTTATGAACAGGAAAGAGGGGATCGTGCCAGGAGTCTGATCGTGTCACTTCGGCCGTGAAAGGTGCAGGAAACCCGGAGTAAAAACTGGCTTGAAGCGCAGCGGTGCATCCAAAATGTATCACTAAATGAAATATGTGATGTTTGGGGACTGTAATAACGAGTGAGGAAGTGGGTGAAAACACCGAGTCGGACCCCTCGACTGGAAACATGCTCAGAGCGGACATGTCCGAGGGATCGGACTCCTAGAAAGGCAACACCATATCCGCACTGCAAAGCCACAAAAGGAGCGAAACGCTCCTCTCGTAATATCTACCGTAGAGTACTACTCTGCTATGTGTCCACCACATTTTCTTGGTAACAGACGCATAACTTTGCAAACGGCAGGTCTGGACGTGATATCCCTCTGTAATAGCACGGACACATGCGTAAGAACGCCTCCGACCCTGTCAGCCGCTCACTTCATCGGAGCCAAAGCGCCGGAGTTGCACTAACATCCCGATATCCGCCTTTATTCTGGACTTAAAACAACCCAGCACCTGTTATCCAAACAGCCCCGATGTCAAAGATCCACCAGCGAGATAGATAATCGATATCCGACCCCTAAATTTAACACACACCCCAAACTACTCAATAAAAGTTAAAGGGAGAGGTGGAAAGGAAAAAAAAAACTTACTTTCTTCCCCCTCCAAAGCCGTCACCTCCGCTTCTCTCTTTGCTCTTGGCTTTTAAAACAGTCACATCCAGCGGCTTGCGTTAGTGGACACTCAAAACGTGGAAAAACAGGGAAAATTACAATAATCCTCCAACTTTATATTGGGAAAAGGGGGTAAAACCACAAATGTCAAGCGCTTTGAGAGCTATCCCTTATTTTGGTTCCGGTGGCGGTGAAACGACGTGTCGACGGGCTGCCTCGCAGTTTCTCTTGTGGACGGGGTCGGGAAACGGAGGAAAGGAAATTAAAATCCGATATGTCTTTATTCTGCTAATTATTATCGTTTTAGCCCTGTTTAAAAAAATGGCTGATTAAGTTGAGTGCGCATGTCTTTGTGTGTCTATTTCCCGATATGCACTCTGGGAATGGGTAGAGAGACAGAGAGAGAGAGAGGGCGAATGAGAGAGAGAGGGAGGGAGGGAGCAAAAGAGAGACGGAGAGGGAGGGAGAGAGAGGAGAGAAGTGTAATTAGTGAGTTGATCAACAGTCTCCACATTGCAAATGACGCGCACACGGAGCCCTGGCGGCCACAGAGGTCTATGCGCGCAGAAAAATCCTTTTGTACGGTTTCTCTCTGAGGGCCAAATCACATGTAGAACAATGGACAAGCGCTTCCTGCACAGCAAACAGGCTACACTCGAAGTACTTGGAAAAATTAATACTTATAAATGATCCTTTTCCATGAAAGAATCATCTTTGTAGATTGTCTTTCCTGTTCTGAGTCGCAGGATTCTCCAACACACGTTTCTTTATTTGTCAGTAAACAAAAGTGTTTATTTTGTCCTGGACATGATGCTCATTTGTATTTTATACCATCTTGATTTGGTTGATAATGAATCTTCAGGTGAAGATGCGCACAGAGACAAAGTCTGCGTATTCAGAGAACTAGAAATACGTGTGTGAGTTTCTTTTAATGTAGGGAACAATTTGAAAAAAAGACGTTAAGGAGTACAACTTGATGAGTAACATATTTGATCACTAATGTGCACAAAAACAAAAAGAAAAAAAAACACCTGAGGGCGAGAATCAAACCACAAAGTAGTCTGGTGTCGTGCATGAAAACAGGCCTGCACAAACTGTAGAGAACATTTTATAGGTAACATCTTTTAAGTAAAAAAAAGAAAAGCCATTCATACACATGTTGGTTGTTTACGCCACTCGTGGATGCACAGTTTTGTCTTTTTATCGTATTTTCTAATAACGTCGTCGTCAGAGTGAAGCCTGTTTGTGATCTCTTGCAAATATGAAACATATAAACACTCAAGCTTAAAAGTCAAAGCCATGATGCATCCCAGTAATCCAGCACATGTTGGAAAGTCATCACTGCCCTTTCGGGACCGCTGAGGCCCCGCGTGGGTTCAATAGAGCCAAACTGCAAAATCCAATACAGGGTCAGACTAAAAATCCCCCTCTCTATTCAAAGCTCTATTCACTTGCGTTTACATTTAGTGTCCTTACAAAGTGCATCGCTCTGTTGGCCCCTATAGCCTTTCAATGCAAACCGTTTTTTGTGTGTTTCCCCCCGGTTGCTTTAATAGTGGCTTTTGGGCAACAGGAAGACTTTACACAGTCTCAATCGGGGAGAAAATCAAGAGATCTTGTTCGCCTTCATGGAAAAAATCGAAGCTGGGGGTGAATTGAACTGCATGAGCCGGGGCTTGGGATGTGATGATAAGGCTGCTGCTGGCAAGTGAACTACTAGGTCTACTTTGCAGCCACATTGACTGGACTGCACCCCGTACCAACTGGATCCTTAAGAAGCCAAGAGATCCGAGCCCGACCCGACCCGAGGCTGTTTATTCTGGGTTTAGAGAGGTCTCCGACAAAAGAGGGGGGGTGGGTGGGTCGAGGTGAGGAACAGAGGCGTCACTTTTCACCCGGATCCAAGGCTCCTGCTGCTGCTGCCGCTACTGCTGCTGCAGCTGCCTGCCTGTCCTCCAGGGGGGCTTTCTAGCCTGTCAAGCCTTTGGAGGCGTCGCTCACAGACGGCTTGGGGAATCGAGTCTACCCGCTGCTGCAGCGGACGCGCAAAAAAAAAGTCCACGACTCAGGGGCCGTGGGTCGAGGTACACAAAGATGTATAGAGTGGACCTATTTTTCATTTTGCGACTTTGTACACCTAAACGGAGGACTTATATAGACGTAAACCACCATGTTTGTCTTTTTTTTTTATTCAAGCATCTCAATTTCTGTGAAAGGATCTACTTTGTCCACTTCTTCCGCGCGCATATGTCATTTTTAGCCTGGTTTCGCTTTACATTTTTATTTGTTTTAAAGGAAAAAAGAAAGAAAGTACAAAGCGGATTCAAAGAGCTGATACAGACTACCGCTTATCTTAACCTCCTGCGTTTTGTAAATCCCCCCGGTCTCCACCCTCCCTCTCTCCCTGCAGACGATGCTCTTTCTCCGGAGGACCGCTCCACAATAGACCGCGTTAACTAATATTTCGCCCCATTTCCATATCAGCAGCATCCTCGATTAATTATAGATTTTTATCTGCAAACTCCGCTCCGGTGATGTTTCTATGTGTGTGTGTGTATGTGTGTGTGCGTGTGTTTGTGTGTGTGCCTGCTTGTGTTGGTCTGTGTGCGTGCGAGAGTGCCAGTATTTTTGCGTTCAAAAGGAAATAAATTCACAATAAATGTATTTGTGACATCAGCGGAAACATTATCCAGAGGGTCCGAAATTAAACTCTTTAAATTCTGGTGTAATTATTAAATGCTAAAGGTGGAGTATTTGTTGTATTTAGAAATGCATCTGACGTGAAAGGAAGCTTTGAGAGCTCATAGTGATCTTGTGCCACTTCAGGAGATCAATAACTTTGAATCGTGCGGATATATCCATAAAGGCTTGACACGCAGTAAGAAGTCACATTGTTGGTTAATCAATACATTCTCTGAGGTAAAAAAAAAAAAAAAAAGCAGGATTGATGTAATTTGTTCCAATATTTAAAAACCTTTTTTTTTTGCTCTCCGTCCTGACGTTTGCTTTCATCAGACACCTGGTCAGTTTTTTGTGGATGTGCAGGCACACTTCCACCTTGTTTGTCCTATGCGTCGGCGCCCTCGTGGGGTTGCATGGCTGACCCCTTTGCCTCCGCAGGACAAACACACACACACACAGGCACACACACGAACACACATAAAAGACGCAAAAAAAAGCCCACAGCTCTGACCCGCAACCTGCCACAGTGACCCACTGGCCAAGTCTCGTCCAGCAAACACGCGCACAAACAAGCTGCACAAAGGCCCATAAAACACACAATAACAAGACAAGTGTAACTGTTCCAACGCATGACAACAGTCAAACAATTAGCCAAACAATCCAGAATAATTAAGATTCAATACAAAATCGTAAAAACCTTTTCCTCATAATGTGTACAATAATTAACTGTACTGTGACCGATGCAAAATCAAAAAGGTGACTCACAGAAATCGTCACAATTTAAAGTCACTTGTATTGAATAAAGGTGCCGAGCTGCAAAAACAACTAATTGCAAATACATCAAAAAGGTAGAATTATTTCTGTGATTCTAGCTAAATAAATCCGTCAACTTCTATGTTTCTTCAGCTTGTTTGAAGAGAAAATATTCCAGATAAGTGGTTAAAACAATGTCCTCTGAAGACAAATAAACAAGGAAAAACGAGTGAAAACAGACAAACAGATGAAAGTTTTCGCCCATAAATGCTCAACATAAACTCTCTCGACGTTTTCATACTTAAGTCTAAAGCCATCCAACACCGATCCATAAATATGCAATCGTTATAAAAAAAACTTCAAATTTACCTCCTCTTACCTCCTTTAAATCCCACAAAAAGCATAAAGTACAATAAGCCATTGAAGGAGAAAAGAAATAAAAATGTAGAATCTCGGTACCTTTGGTATAAAACATTCCGATTTTCTTCGTTTCTGTCTTTCTCTTGCTCAGTAGCGATCCGATAATAGCATATGGAAAGTGTTTTCAAAATGCCCAGATTTGGCACATTGTCATTGAAAAGAGAGGAGCGCAGTGATGCGGTGCTACAACAGGGGAAATGAGTTGCGGATTGGACGCAGCCCGCCTCGGTGCGGACTTATCCCACTTTAATTTAATATTCCGCAATCACACACACTAGTGATGGCATATAATTCAAGGAGAAATTCAGAGGGAAGGAAATGCTTTTGTGTGTGTGTGCGTGTGTTTTTTTTTTTACACCACTTTATTTGATTAAGGAGAGATGCAGCCCAATATTATGTCTTTTTCACCCTTTTTCTTTTCTTCTTTGCCTCGCTCCAATCAGAATTAGTTTGACATGTTTTTTTTTGTTATTATATGAAACAATAGATGGTGATTTGTTTTATTTACATCATTTATTTAAAAATCAACAACTCCGACTTCTTTGCGCGCCTGTGTCACACTGGAATCATCCCTAACATAAAATCGAGACCCATAAACGCTTGTTTGTAAAACACTGAACCCAAAATCAATGTATTGGGACATTTCAATCGATTATATAAACGAAAATCCATACGCAACATGAGACCGGTATCAGCCCACTCTTCCGCTCCCTTTTAAAGAGAGAGAAAGAGAGACAGACAGCGAGAGAGGGAGAGAGAGAGGGGGGGAGACAAAGACTGTCAATGCAGCCCTTTGCCTCAGTCACTTAGATCAGGGGCTTCTCCAACATTTTCATGTCAAGGACCCCCAAATGGACACACCTTATGCCAAGGGTCCCCATTTAATTGGATGTGGTCCCTGAGACTCCAAATGTGCGTGTTTTCTGTTGTTGTTATTGTTGTTATTGATTAAGAGTTGCATTGTGGACCTGATTGATTTAGGTGTGTAGTAATGATGATACAAAATCTATCGATAATAAAACCTCTGCTCTTACATTTGTTCTCTACTCTGAATAATTTTGCATTAATAAAATAACTGAAATATATTTTAAAAAATCTACATTTTGCCCGAGGATGGGGGTGAGATGAGGGTGGGGGGGACAACGGCCTTGCGGACATTTGAGGTTCCTTGAAGCCGACTTCTGGAGAACCACAGACTTAGATGTCAAAGTGCTTCCAGATGCACAATGATAGTGCAAGTCCTGATGACAACAATTAGACAGAAAAATGCCCCCTAATCAAACAGGGCCACACGGGATTACGTTGCATTTCAAGGGTCAAGGGGAACCATTTCAGCACCCCCAGCCCTACACAAGCACCCCCCCCCCCCTCCCCTCCCCCTCCTTGTCTCAACTACAAATATCACATTTCAGCATCAAATAAACGTACCCATGCAACAATCAAGCACTTCAGGCAATATAATCAACTATGCAAATTCCCAGGGAAAGGCCTGGACATGATAGCTATTGCATAAACTCTGCATTAATATGCAATATGATATGAAGGAGGAGGAGGGCTGCTGGGGGGGGGGTCTGTAAAATAAGGAGGTGCCAATCATGTAAAATTTACATGGGACCACAGCTGCTAGGGCTCTCGAGCAAGAGAAGAGGTGGGGTGGAATTAGGGGATAGGAGAGAGAGAGGGGGGGGGGGATTAGGAGACAGGGGTGGAGGTGTAGGGGTGGTGGTGGTGGTGGGGTCTGTGCAGCCGCTGGTGCCACTCTGTTTATTTGATAAGAGCAATCGATGGCCCCTGACTGTAAAGTCTTTACCCACGATGCAGGCGGGGCAGAGCAGAGGGGCTGCCGGGATATTGCTCCCGAGGAAGAACAAGTGTTGTGGCGAGCAGGAAGGAGGAAGAGGAGGAGGAGAAGAGGAGAACACAAGAGAGGAGGAGGAGGAGGAGGAGAAGGGTGACTTGGCAGGCGTCGTCGCCCGCATTTTGGAGGAAATCAACACACACACGCACGCTCTAAAAACACACGCACACACGCACACGCTCCACATGTGCATCTCTCTCTCACACACCAGCACCAACACCACCACTGCTGTTTCCATTCACTCCACCTCGCCCTGCTGCCCTCCTCCCACTTGGCCCTTTGCTCCTCCGATCTTTTTCATTGTTGATCCCTCTTTAATAGACACGCGTCCAGTGAGTGTCCTCCATATATGGACAGAAGAATAAAAAAGAACCCCCCCCCCCACACACACACACACACCACCCTTTAACACGGTCTCCGCTTGATGCCCCCAACACACAACACACACATCCGCCTCCAGCCCCGTTTCTATTCCGAATTCTATTGATTCTCACTCAGGTCCACATACACTTATAGATCAGTAAATGTGTCGTGCATGGGAACAGAGGCACCTGTGTGCTCCATGTTATCTGTTATTCATTTATAAAAGGCTCATTAAAATAATCCAATGGACCCTTGATTTAAAGTTTTACTGTTAAATTGCATATTTAATTTCTAAAACAACAGGAAAAAAATAAATCAAATGTAATATTTAAATTCACTTTCCCATTGTTGTTACAAATGTGAAGAAGTGGGGAATAAATTAATAATAACAATAATAATTATAATAATAATTACAATAATAACAATATATTCATTTAATGTGATATATAATATCACATTAAAGGAATATCATATTTTCAAGTCAAAATGAATGCAATAAAAATGTGATATGAGTCAAACAGAAGGCCTGCTTTTTAATGGCCTCATGAAAGTAAGACTGCTGTATTGCGTGTTGTCACACGGCTTATTAAAGTGCTTTCTTCTTGACAACCCAGGAGCTTGAACATGTCAATTTAGTGGTCTGAGAGGTCCTCTCCAGTCCCCCCGACCCTCCCACTCCTCCTCTCTCTAGGGGACGGTCACCCCTCCACCTTTCCAGCCCATCATCCATCCATCCATACCCCCCACTACATATACACCCCCCTTTTCTCTGACACTCAGTGGGCCATCCCAACACGGCAAATGACCCGGTGAGTACCGAGAAGTCGCTTCAATGGCAACAGATTGACATCTTGACATCAAGGGGAAAAATGTCAGGAGGATTTTATAGCCTGTACTGGTCAAAAAGTCATTTTACTTATGACTTTACAATTATACGTCTGCAGATCTCTACTAACGACAGGCCTAGATTAGTGGCCATGCTGTTGAATAATTATTTTCTCACAGGTCAACATTTTTCCTGATAAAACTTTTAACCTGTCAGCTAATTTTGATCCATATTTCCAAAGAGGGTCCCCCTAATGCCAGGCTATGACATCACCTCCCTAAGTCCTTTAATTACAACAATATAATTTAAAGTAAATGAGTAACAATTGTTGTAATTATTCGTTTTGATTAGTTTACATAAAAATCATGGATAAGTGGGTATTCTTGTCTCAACTCTCTTTTGTATAATAGCCCCCACAAAGCCCAGATTTACCAGCCAACACTGTTGTCAGCTGTGAGCGTGTACAGTCAGTCTCCTGCCTGGACGGCATCATCCATCAAGCCAACCAAGTCAACCGGAGGGGCAATGACCAATGCGTAAATGCGCACGGATTAGCGGATGCGGCTCAGACAAATTGGCAACGCTTGAAGCGAAAGAGAGTATAAAGAAAGGAAGAGAAAGAGAGGGAGAGGGAGAGAGAGAGGCGTCATTTTTTGAGGTGTGCAGTGACCCTGAAAGATGCTTGTTGGCTCCCTCGCAGCGTTAGAAGAGTCCTTATGAGGGCTCCTTTCCTAGTGACCATCATTAGACCGGATGACCTGAGTTCAAGCAGCCGTTTCTGCAAGCATCCACCGCGCCGAAGTGTCATTGAGCAAAACGCAGAGTCCCTGTCTGCTCCAGACGAATGTTTTTACGGCTGAGTCTGACCTCTGACCTTTCTGTGTTTGGGGGGCAAAAGACAGATTATTTACCCCAAGGAAATCAACATGGGTTAAAAATTAAATACATTTTTTGAAGAGAAATCAGCAGAGGCCAAAAATGTATTTCAAACCTTTTGTTAATGTGTAAAAGACGGTTTAATTTTCTGTTCTTGCATACTAAAAAAGTAATTGATTAATCAATAATTTTAATTGTTACGAGCTCGTTATTTTTTTTTAATTATTCACATTAAAATAAAATACAAATTATATGGCAAAGGTAAATTTTAGAGCTTTGCACTTCCTCATTAAACATGTAAACTTAACTCTAGATAGATAGATAGATAGATAGATGGATAACATTGTACTTGAATGCTAAGTCAATATTGTTATTGTAGAATAAACTCCAGAACTTGAACTAATTCACAACTAAACACGAAGGCAAACAGAGGACAACAATGAAATGGTGCAAGCAACCCCTTAGTACACACACACATATACACACAAAGACACACACAAACACAAACTCTGTTATGTTTTCAATTTGGGTTGAAATGTAGACATTTTCCCTTGGTTGCATAACTGCCATCCGTATCGCCCCTCCCTTCAATTAAATGCTATTTCTCCCAAACAAAATGTCAGAATCATTCCACACAGGCTAGTTCAACAGTGATTTGTTCTGAAAGCTATGTGTCTTTCCCTGAGATGGTGTGTGCATTTATGTGTGTGTGAGTGTGTGTGTGTATATATGTGTGTCTGTCTGTCTGTTTGTGTGTCCTGACCTCAATTCTAACTGGGTTCACAAAGGGACGAGAGAAAAAAAAAGGTGCCTAAAAATACATTTAATTCACAATCAGCCCAACTGAGCTGAGAATGACAAATCCTTTTAGAACGCCCCACAGTGAGATGTGAGATTAGGAAACAAACACACACGCACACAGAAACACACTCATACATGCATGCATGAAGTGCAGACTACACACCTGCATGGACACACAATGGAAGAGGTAAAACATAATCATCTGTGGATATTCAAAAAATGATTCAATGGCAAAATGATGTGATATGAGGAAAATGTATTTAAAGGCCTGAAAACACTCGAAACATTTTCATGGTGAAGTTTAACATTTGAATAACTAATTGAAATGAAACTTAAAAATTCTCACGAGTTCTTTTCTGATGAATATTTAGTTGTAGTTCTCTTCCAAAGGTATTCCTTGAATTTCTAGGATTTAACTGAATATTGCAGGTACATTTTTTGTATTGTTTTTATCTTAGAAGTTTCACTGACAAAGTCTAATAAATCAAAACAGCAAAGATTATTATGTGATAATGAATAAAACATACAGTGCAAAAAGGATTGATTTGATCCTTCTTTCTGACCATTTGACAGTTTATTTAAAGCAATAAAGCTGCAGCGACGAGGCGTTCATCTTTTCCATATCGCTCAGGCTCTCTCTGCTCAAGTCCACTGGCTGAGAGAGATTCCAAGATGGCGGCACACCTGTCATGGAGGTGGATTGTCGTGATTATGTATGGAGATCACCTCAAGGCCTCTGTGAGCCACGGAGAGCATGCACACCTCCAGTTGCGAGTTCAATGCCGGTCAAAAGCCTGTCGTTTTAAAACCACTGACTGCCCCCTCCGAAAAGAAAGGGTAAACCTTAGCAGTGTCTCCATTCTCTCTCTCTCTCTCTCGCTTCCTTTCTCTTTCTCTCCATTGCCCTCTCTCTCTGTCTCACTCTCTCTCGCCCCCTCTCTCACATCAGAGGCGCTGAAATGCACCCCAGGGCCAAATCGCACAGAACAACCCCTCTGAGCCAGAGAAAAAAGCTGGAATCCGTTTGCCCTGATATTTCACCAGCACCAGCCAGGAGCGAGTAGAGAGGGGAAAGACAGAGAGAGAGAGAGAGAGAGAGAGAGAGAGAGTGAGACTGGGGCTAGAGAAAAAGGGATAGATGGGAAAACGGCAGACCAGGGCTGTATTTATTGGGGGTGTGAGTGCCGCGCTGTAGGCTGTGGGATGGTCGGGGAGAGTGCAAGGTGTTGCTGTTAGGTGTGGTTGAGGTTTTACAGAAAGGAAGAGCATGCATAGATAGGATGGTGGAGAAGGAGGAGGAGAAAAAAAAAAGAGGGAGAGATGGAAGGATTGGTCATGCGCAAGGTAAGAGAGAGGCTTTGTTTGATTGTATGTGGGAGGGGGGTAGAGGTGGGGATGGGAGGGAGGGGGCTGAAGCTGTCGTCTGTGGGGTTATTATTATTGCAGGCAATCTTTGTGTGTACGTGTGTGTTTGTGTGTGTGTGTGTGTGTGTGTGTGTGTGTGTGTGTGTGTGTGTGTGCCTAAGAAGGAGAAGCAGAGATGGGGAGATATGAGATTCAGCTGCGGGGTCATTATTTTTTTCTGACGCATGTCATGGGGCTAAGAGAAGGCCCGGAGTCACATGACGTGTGACATCACTAATGATGCAGGCCCATTTACATGCCTAACTAGAATTTGTGCAGCAGGTACCGGCTGAAGCAGTGACTTGGGATTTTTTTTTTTTGCCACCTATTGATGTATTGATTTGAGTGTTAGGGTTGTACTCAAAAACAGTATGTGACATCCGACGCACACATAAACACATGCGAACACAGGCAGGCCTTAAGCATTAACATATCTCCCAATATCTCAATAATAATGCCAAGAGTTATAGGCTAGACTAAGAGGCAGGTGATATGGAGAGAGAGGAAAAAAAGGCAGAGAACATAAAAGGATATAGGGTTTAAATGAAAGCCAGATTAGAAAAGAAGAGTAGGAGAGAGGAGCATTTTTTCGCCATTTCACCCAGTTTAATAGGAGGGACAGTTAATGGGCCTTTTTTATCGGGCGCAGGCATCAATCAAGAGGTGTCAGGCGGCCGCTGAATCTAGGCTGTGGTCCTCTTCACAGATGACTGATTAGCAAGCCAAAATCACCAGATCCATCTTCCGGCGGTCACTTTTATTACAGTCATTTTTAAAGTGACAGCAACCTGCCTTGTCTCACAACACTGGCCACCGCATATATATTCTCATCTTCTCTCTCTGCATCCGTCTTCCTCTCTCGTTCTGTCGCTGGGTATTTGGTCGGTCACTCTTCTGTTATTTCTTCAACCCCCCCCCCCACCCCTCCAGATTTCTGCTTCTTCTTTTAACTACTTTTATCTGACTTTCTTTCTGTCTCTCTCTCTCTCTCCACCCCACTGTTGGCGCTCCACGCAGTCTCTCACTCTGCCGGGCAGGTTGAGGGGAAGCAGGGTCAGGGAGGTGTGGAGAAAGACAGGGGGGGAGAGAGAGAAGAAAATAAGACCCCCTCCTCTTCCATTGTCTGAAGGGTGGGTTCTGAATCCCTATATCGTTCGCTCTCCAGAAATGGCGAGAGATTCGTTTCGCACAGTTCCCCCCGCTGTCTTACATTGGAGGAGGAATTCTCCATTCCCGGGCGCAAGATGAATGTAAATGAAACAGTTTCGTCTTGGAGTGTGTTGGTCACAGCTGCATTTACATGGCGGCATTTTGAGAAACAGACAGGGTGACATTAAAGTTGGAAGCCGGGGAGTGTTAAAATGCATTTTTGGGGCCAGGATGTAATAATACATTTCTGGGGAAAAGGGGTGTCTTTGGGGTAGAAATTTTGTTTAGGAGCTTGTCAGTCACATTTCTCATCCCTTTCCTGCCTCAGTTTACTTACAGGCTGCGTTCAAAATAAATCACTGCATCAAATAATCATCGTGCAATCATTCAAAATGGCAGCTGAGTTGTGTTTACCCAATGGTTTGCATACATGTGTGTTTGTGAGTGTGTTTGTATGTGTGTGTGTGTGTGTGTGTGTGTGTGTGTGTGTGAGAGTGAGTGAGTGAGTGAGTGAGGCCAGGCTCTAAAGAGCACTCCTGTGTCTTGGCAGGAGATATGCTAATCGCAACTGACATCAATCTGAAAAACATCAGCCGGAGTAACATGTGTCTAAGATTACATTTACAACCTTCTGAGCAAAGAGGGACAGCGCGCACAAACACACACACATAAACACACACACACAGCAAAGGAAAAGTGGGTCAGGTAAAACAAGCAAACGTATTTCAGAGACAGCCTGCCATTTGCGATGTCCTCAAAAAGCAACTGATTGAACAGCTTGTCGAAACATTAAGGCTCAAATTTGAAAGCTTTGGAGTCGTCTTAAACACAGGAAGGATTATTCTATTAAACAAATGTGTCCTTTGTTTTTTTACTGCCCGCTTAAATACTGAAAGCTTTTTAATACGTAGACACAAAAAAGCAATTACTTAGACGTTTAAAGTTAAGGTTATGGGTTCCTTTCTTTTTTTTTTTTTTTAAAGAAGAGTTGGAAGGAAAACTTCCTTTTTTTTCTAGGCTGTGATATACATTAGAAGACAACCTGGGTCACATTTTACAGTGAAGCACCTGAACATCAGAGAGACTCAGGCGGGTGTAAAATATGTGTCCTGCAAAAAAAACCATTTGGATAGGGCCGTTAGATCTGTGTGTGTGTGTGTGTGTGTGTGTTGAGGGGGCAGAAAGACAGATACATACACGCAGGAAATCATAGTAATGATGCTAGCAGCTGTGGCTTGCTAAGTGAACACATACGACTGTAGATATACTGGATCCGTCATCCTCTCAGCTTGGGATCCCGTGTGTGTGTGTGTGTGTGTGTGTGTTTAAAAGAAAAAGGCTTAAATTTATCCACATTATAAACTTTGAAAACAAAAATAGTATGTACACACTAAAACACTCAGAATTCAGATTCACTTCTCCCCAGAGAAAAGAAAAATGTTGGCACCCAAACTAAGTCAATGATTAGCGTCTTCCTCAATCTTCCTCAACACACACTTTCAGTCTATCTAGAGGGCAGCGGGGCACTCAGGGCTCTGACAGCGTATTCGTCCCGAACGTCCACCGAAAAAAGATCGCTGCAGTATTATACGCTAGAAACGTTTGATGACAAGCAGTAACTAGCGTGAAATTCTCACTAGATTAAATGTCCAAGGAGTTGTATTCCCATCCGGCAAAAATACACACATCCTTGCATGTGCATGTGCGCACACACACACACACACACACACACACACACAAGCTGTAAACCTCGGTTGGGGTATACCCCTCAGCAGGGGAAAGGAACAGGAAACACATATAAATCCTGGGATGCACACACACACACATGGACATAAAGAACACTATTGCACATACATAATCCCATGCACACACACTGACAAGAGTAGACACACATACAGCTATATAAATACATGCACAAGTCGACATAAAGAAACTTACTCACAGGCGTTTAGACCGGAGACACACCGGGGGGCAAATCATAGCAGGAGACTTGTAGCGTGTTTGGCTGATTACCAGTCGAGCAAATAGCAGAGAGAGCATGCTCAAACTGCCACCTCCATCCTCCTACACACTCAAACACACACCTGTTTCTTTGTTGGTTAGTCAATGAGCTGATTATTCCAATTATTCAAAGTTTCTCATTTATTTTCTTTAAATTTTTTAAACATGTTTTCGAGGGCTATTTTCTGTCTTGGACTGAAGAAAAGAAGTGTAGGACGGAGCACAATAATCAGATTGGGATTCAAAGGTGCAAAATTACAGTCGGACAGGTAACAGGAAAGTAGAGCAAGTGAGTGAGTGTGTGTGTGTGTGTGTGTGTGTGTGGGGGGGGGGGGGATAAAGGGGTGTTAATATTTAGGCTAATGATTGAAATGAGATAGAGTACCTGCATTTGAATCTGATTGTAGCCTATGTAACGCAGATTTTTGAAGCTAATACTATCCAATACCCCCTCTGTCTCTGCCGTTGAGCCGTGGGTGACAGGTGAGAATTGAAGTGCAGAAAGAAAGCTGTGACCGAGCGAGGGGTAAGATGAGCCAGAGAGAAAGAAGAGAAATGAGCTGCACCTATATATTTCTTTCACACTGTCGAGCTCTTCTGCATGCGAGACCCGATAAGACCTGAAGACTTTGCGAATGGGGACATGGGACGGTAGAGCTAGCTTAAAATATTTGCAGGCTAGTTTTTGGAAGCCTTGCTAGCTCGTCTAATTGTACCAAAGAAGAGAGAGTGAATATAAGACAGAAATGTTTCAACTTGTTCTTACACTTAACTTGTGCAAACTAAACACTAAGGTAACAGTATTTCCAACAATGTCTCACACCACCTGATGGTAAACATGCTAGCAGATAAGCTAGGTTGCATTCATGCTAGCTCAGCCATCCCATTAATCAAGTGTGTCTCACTTGTCGTGTTGCAACAGTTCACAGATAAGAACATACAGGATATTGTTTTTTTTCTGTATTTTTAGCTTTAAATAACTTTTTTTTGCATCATGTTCACCGTAGATATCTCAAAAGCATAGAAAGAAAGCAAGAAAACGGTCTTACAAAAAAACAAATTGACATTTTTAATAAAGTAATTTGACAGAATTTTTGAATATTTTGTGTTTAAATGTCAATAATGAGTCATTTTCAAATACCTGACTTGGTTAATTTATATAAATGACACACACAGTACAGTTTGATTAGTTTGAAAAATCGAGAGTGAAAAAAAAAGCATCCATTTAATTTAGTTTGAAGAACACTCATAACAATGTATTCATCATGATCATTCAATAAAAGCCTTTTTGAAAATCCACCACACCCGAGGCATTTTCATATTATGCAGTACGTAATGCCTGCTGGTTCTTATGCAAGGCTTCCTGCTGTTCTCATGCTTTGAAAGTCAAGGCGGAGTGCAGGGAGGTCAGGCAGAGGTAAGCCTAAATAAAGTCTCTAACTGGGCCGCTTTACAAGCCTTATAGTTAAAGATATTGATTCAGTCGTAAAAAAAAAAGCAACATTCTGCTTAGCGAAGAGAAAGTTACAGTTTACAGCTTGTATGTTCATATCATCTCCTGGCATGTGTTTCCCTTACCACAGTTATGTGCCATAATTACATTAGACTTATGACCTTTCAGAGGAGCGGGACGGGGCAAAAAAAAAAAAGAAGAAAATTCCTTGAACTTCTTAATTCAATCCGTTTCAAACAAGAGAGGCCGATTTTGGGAGAGGAGGAGGAGGAGGCTGCACACATAACGTATTACAAGGAGAAGTGGTGCCAGCTAAAGCTCGGCCCTGTTTTTTATTTTCACTTCATATTCTTCAATGAAAGGTTCTTTTGTTGTCTACTGGCTGATTGACTTTAATGAGAAACATTCCATTGTACCAAACGCTGGTTTTACGAACTGAACTTTGTGTTCCTCTGACTTGTTTTCAAATTAGATTCAAAATAAAGGGGACACGGCGGCAGAGGCTGTTTTGGATCACAGCAAACATGACATGCACATGCACACAAGCATACCCAAGACATTCATCCAAACACACACCATAATGCATTAATCCCTTATCCTGCGCACTCCAAACGGTGTTATCGGCTGTAAAGAGAATTCAGAAAGCGTGACTATGTCAGAAAAAAGGAGGAACAGAAATATTTAGAGAAGAAAAGGGAGGGTTGAGAGGACATGATACAGGGTTTTGTTCTAACTATGCAACAGTATTCAACTTCTCACAGTATGAAACATGGTTCTGTTATAAGGCCGCAAGTTTGTGTGTGTGTGTGTGTGCGCGCAGGCGTGTGTGTGTGTGTCGTATTGACAAACTCAGCCCTTGATCTGTGAAGAGGAGGTGATGGTTGTCTTAAGAGTTGCTTGTGCTCAAATTGTGTAGATTTAACCACTGGAAACAATCATGTTGTGTGTGTATGTGTGTGTGTGTGTGTGTGTGTGTGTGTGCAGATAGAGCTACTGAAAGCAATTCCTCAGAATAACCGGTGAGTTGGACTACCTGCTGGCATGAGCTAAGCTGTAGATCGATAACAAGTGTTAGTACGTGTGCGTCTGTATATGTGAAAGTGTTTGTCGTGTGTGTGTGTGTGTGTGTGTGTGTGTGTGTGTGTGTGTGTGTGTGTGTGTGTGTGTGTGTGTGTGTGTGTGTGTGTTGTGGGTGGGCGTGGATGTGCATATGTGTGTGCTGAGGCATCATACAGTTACTGGAACACTTACTATATTTGGCTCCCTTCAATGCAACATCAGGTTTTTATGAAAGCAATCCATCTGAATCGCGGCAATAAATTTCCGTCAGCTGACAATTTCTTAAGTGAGACTAACAAGTGTTTCGAAATTCTTTATAAAATTACATCTCGGCTCGAACAGATTAGACGTTAGAAACAACATTTAGGTCAATAATACAGTTTGGAAAACACATTGGATCAATACACGCACAGGCGCGCACACAAACGCTGATTCAGTTGCCATGGTGTCTATGCTTTTTGCATGTTGCTGTCACATCGGTGACGTGTGTGTCATGTGCGGAAGGGCATGGTGACCGAGGCAGCCGGCAGCCTTTCCTCTGGGGTGACACGTCCATTACGCTCCAGCATCAGGGGACAGGCGGCGTCAGAGGCCCTGGTTCAACCTACAACAGCCTCTGACAGCCTCCCTGGCGCTAGTCTGCAAAATGTTGCAAATCTAGTGCAACTAAAAAAGACTTCAGCATATGTTCCAACACAGGATTTCAATAGGTTTGATGGGTGCTACGTTCATGAAACATGCAGAAGGCCTCGGAAACCTTCAAACTATTGGCCTTTTCTTTTGGCTGGTAGCTGCCAAGATCAGCCGCAGGCAAATTAAATGCACAGCCATATGATATTATAGTATAAATTATAGGATATTAGGCTGTGATCAGATAGGACAGCTGAGTGAACGCTGCAAGTGCAGCCAAGCAGCTTGACATCCAGCTCTATCCATGTCTGTTGGCTGGTCTGATCCGATTGGTGCTCAGCCTAATCAATGCATCTGGCGGCGAGGTTACATTTGCAGCGATTGAGAAAGACTTGGACTAAAACAACTTGTGTATAAATGGTTTGAGTTGCTTTCGGATCACCAAATAATTTTCACATTTTTCAAATAAGTAATGTTCAACATTGCAAAGATGTAGTTCTTATATGCATTCTTGATTCAGTAAATTATACATTAACACACAACTCCAATGTTTAAACATAGAAAACTCACAAAGTAGGATTGAAAAATGCTGCTGTGGCATAAAGACACGCTGCAGCACAGACCACAGGTAGAGATAGCTAAAGGGTCCCATCACACTGTAAAACAGTCAGTCAGATTTCCAAGGTCATAGCCAGTGGTGTAGTGCAGGGTATACGCAGGTATGTACCCACTTATTTTTCAGTCTCCACAGGGTATACTTACTTCTAAAGCTCCTCTGATTCACACCAATGATTGATTGACAATAGTCAGTCCTATGCTGCAATTTTTTTCCTAGGATGGGATGACCCTCACTACTCTGTCTCTAATGCACACTAACTAAATACTCAAGAGTAGTCTTACATGTCATATAACAGAGGCTGGTTATACTCTGCTGGATGGGGCACTTAAAATAAAAAAAAAACATTAGGGGGAAAGATTAAGATTATACCGACTTCTTTAGGCACACCTACACCACTGGTCATAGAGAACACCACACTCCATACCATAATCACAGTCTGCAAAAAATAAGTAAAAGAAAAAAGTTGTGGATAATAGAAATGAACAGAAACAGATTTGGGGAGTTTTTTAATAAGAGTATGATACCGCACGATACACTATATTGTCACCTTGGGGATGTTTTGAAAGGATCAGTTTGAAACTGTAAGTTTCTGTTATCCAAGTGAGACTCTGTGTTGGTTTTATCTTTCAAACTTCTGTCACTAACTACCTTGTGGAAAAAAGTTAATTACGACAGGATACAATTTTTAATGACGCCTAAACCATCCATCACTATATTTGGAGGAAATGTACACATTCTGCCACAGAACAACTGAAACCCAAAACAGAAGGGAGTCTGCATGTTTGGAAAAAACATTTAGCATAAAGTGATGAAGCGTGTAGTAACGTGCAGAGAATGAAAACATGCATACTTTAAAGTTGGGCAGACATACAGTGTGTTGTGTGTTTACAATTTCACATCCCATTCCACAAAACATTCACAACATAATTCCACTGGTATGTATTTATTCAAAGAAAAAGAACCCAACATTTTAACTTCAGCAAGATGTTGCCACATTATTACAGCTACATAAAATAAACTGCCCAAAAAAACAGAAGAGAAAGAGATTAAAACATCTCTAACTTTCTCCCCCATGTTAGGTTGTTAGTATTCTGGTTGATATGTCTGGCCTGACACTAAACATAATCACTGCCTGAAAACAAGGGGCGAAAGAGTGTTGAAGCCCTTTTTGATGTAGGCTGCAGCTTGGAGTCAGTAATGAGGATGTTGATTTTGTTGTGATTATAGAATTGCTGGTCTGTTTGTTGATATTTCTCAGCTGTGGCCTTCCCTCCCGCTGAGCAACATGGACACCAACTGCCAACTTGTGAATTAAAATTACGTACCATCCAATTAGTCACACAGCTCGTGTTCAGAACAGAAAATGTTCAGCACAATAACATATCAAATTCGGACTTCCTAGGCGAAGACCTTGCAGCTGCTTGTGAGATACAGATTTAATAAAGGAACAGTGAAAGATGCAGTCGTACCGCCATCTATAGTTAGAATCTTTTACAGAAGGTGCAAGGAATAAGCTGGGGGGGAAAAAAGTAAATTTAACCTTTCATTCTCCATACCCAAACCTACCCTTAGTGGACTCTGCTGTGACCTTATAGCAACTTTAGAGGATCATACACATACACATAAGTCCATTTACTGTCTACAAACTCAAAAGAAGCAAAAACACCAGCAGCAATCTCTCGCACACGCCGTGGATTTCAAGAAGCACTCAAAAAGCAGCAGAAACAACTCATACACCCTCAAAACCCTCTTAGTAAAAATGCTAAAAATCTGAGCACTCCCATTATACATAATTTAGGGGAATCTATATTCATAGAAGTGCGGGGCGTGTTGTGCTCAATGAGGTAAAACGCCCCTGTGTGGCTAATGGAATGGCCTGAGTTGCGTGATTGAGTGAAATGTGCTGGAAAGATTGGAAGGAATTTTAGTGCAGATAAATAAAGAGGAGATTCTGCTTTTTACTGGGAGTCAGCGTTAATGCAGCATCTCCCCAGGTGATCAACACATTCAAATGGAGAGATGGGAAAAGATGGAGGGAGAGAGTGATGGAGCAGACAAAGAGGGGAAGAGAGGGAGAGACAGATTGACACAGAGAGATAAGAGAGAGAGAGAGAGAGAGAGGACACTTTAAGAAATAGCCTGCCTCGATACTACTCCACATGCACAAGGGCCATAGCATAGCGTCTCATATATCATCATAATGTTACCATTGGAAGGTTCAAAGGAAGAAGAAAAAAAAAAAAAAAGGGTAGTGAAAAAAATTGGTCTTCGCAAATTCAAAGTCAAAATAACCAAGGGACATTATGAAGCTTCTACAGTAGATGACTTGAGAAGGCCAGGCCTGTCACGAGCATTTTTTTCTCCTTTTTTCTTCTTCTTACCTTCCATAATTTTACGTCAAATGCGAGCGGGCAGCTCCTTTCTTTTCACCTCCCACTCTCCACATCCATTACCTTTGGAGAGATGCAAAGTGAACATTTCAATTGGATTGCAATGGCCAGTTAGCGCTGCTTTGATCCCCACTCTGCTCTTTGAGGGCTCCATTGTTCCTGATTTGCTGGCTTGATTTGCCTGCCTGTGGATAATGGCCGAGGAGCCGCAGTCTGGCCTTCTCCCATCAACCTATTTCTCCTTATCATGCCTCTGAAGCTCCAAACATATATGAATTACTGTTATATACTCTTATTGTATGGAGTCCCTCATCTTCAGCCCTTATACAAAGCCGTCTGGGATGCACTGTATGTAGAGATACTACCTTTTAAACTACAGCCTGCAGTACTGACTCAGGCATTCAATCCTAGTTTGAACCTACACAAAACATATGGGTGTAAATTCCCAAGATACCCTGCACTGGTGCTGGTAATACTAAGAAGTGGCAGTTACAATTTTGTTGGGCCAAAGAGTCCTTTCTCCTCATCAATCAAACACCGACACCGCAAATTGGTGAAGAGGTGACTTTAAGCGTGCAGCAGGTTCTTCTTTATCTTTAAAATGTGTTCAGTTTGCTTTTCGCATCACCTTCAAAGAGTAAAGCTGAGTAAGACGTTATCCAAATGGTTTCCCCGTTCTTTCATAAAAGGCCTTTTTTTTTTTAATTCCAGTAGTCCTAATTTTAAAGATAATCACAAAGCAAAACTTGTGCTTATGACCACAGCTACAAGGCCTTCAAATATAAAATACTATTTGGAGATGTGGAGGCTTCTCACAGGTGTTTAATAAAGAGTGTACACTTTGTTAGTTCATTTATAGACAAGTCTAACAAGCCAAACCTTGTCAATCGATGCTATAATCTCTTTTGGTATTGATTCAGAATATTTAGGTTGTATACACTTGGGTACAATTCTGTTTTTTATTAATTTTAATACACCCATATATACAGGGTAAAAAGATCAATCATCCCCATGACTGAAAGTTTTTCTATATAATGTTAATATAGTCTGTTAAACAAACTCACTCTTATTTGTTTGAAGAAAAAAAAAACAGCTGTACAAAAAGTTCTTATCTCCTGTAGTGTAGATAACTGAATAATAAATTCAGCATCCCTTCCGCAGAGAAATCGATTTCATTTGTACGCAGGTAATATCTCCGTGCATTTATCCCGGAGCTTATAATTGACCAGCCTGGCTCTCATTTACACATTTGATTGCCTGTCTGAGACTTTAAAAACAGCGATTGATGAGGCCTTGCCTCTCTCTGATTCTCTGGCATCCCACCTTAAGATAACTCTACCACGCCGCGTGTAAAGACAGAGCGCAGACAGAATTTACTCCAGTGTCTGGTCTCCTCCCAGATACAAATGAACAATTTGTTTTCCATTTCTTTCCAAACCTTCATCTAAGCCTTTCTGCTTTGAAGTGGGGAGAGGAAAGGGAGGAGAAGGGTAGGACAGAGGGCTGGTAAAGGGAGGGGGAGGAGGGGGGGGGGGGGCTACAGATTGTACGATACTGTGTTTGTCTTCAAAGAGTTCCGACTTGCTTACAAATGCACCGGCGAGTACAACACCTTCAAGGTGAAATTGATAAATCTGGTGGTGAGCTCTTTCATGGCAATAATAAGCAGAATTTGAAGAAAGGGTGCACAGATTTTTTTCTTAGATGCAAATGTTGTCAAACACCACCAGGCGAAAGCTAAATTGAACTGTGCCAAGTAGATAAGAATATTTTTGAAAAAGGCACAGAGGTATATAATTACATTCATGAACAATATCAAGAGGGTCTGGCACAGCTTAATCAGGGCTGATATAGTGTTTTTGTGTGTGCTCAAAACACCCACTGTTTGCCCTTTGATCAGCACCTAAGTTGGCCATCCTCAATGAATTTCACTTTTCTGAAGTAGCCACAATGTTTCCCCCCTCTGCATATCAAACGCATGCTCTTATTGTAGTCATTCAGACAGGAGCTTTCCAGAGGCAGAGACTGAGCACAAACAAACAAGGCATGATGATGGAAAAAAAAAAAACAGAGAAAGACAAAGAGAAAAGGGAGAAAACTCATCAGTTGTCCATCTGGTGGATGACATCCTTTGTACCCTCCCTGTCATTTCTTTCTCATCTGCTAGAATGGACAGAATCTCCCCTCTCTTTCTCTGGGATGGCTGCTTCACAGAAGTCCCTGGAGACACCTTTTTCCCTCTGTCTCCTCTCTTTCTCTCTTCCTCTCAGTGGCTGCTATTTTCTTGAAACTTTATGAATTAGTTACAACCCTTTCTTCCTTCATCACCTTCTCTCTTACTCTCTCATCTCGGGCTGGACGCGAATTCAACACCTGCCTCTAGACAAACTGTCCGTCTCTCTGTCCATCTGTCTGTCTACTAACCAACCCCCCCCCCCTCTGTCTTTCTTTTTTCTTTTTTTTTCCTCGTCTGGCCCAAAGGCTCCCTGGAAAAAAATACAAGATGAAATTGAAAAAAAATTATATAGATATATTTTTCACGAAAAAAAGTTTGGGCTCTCGCATTCGTAAATGAAATGCAGCTGTGGATCGAATGGCCTCACAACTCCCCCGTCGTCCGCTCCCACCCTCCTGCTCCCCTCCCAAGATTGGGCAGACACAGGGGGTTTGGTGTGCATATGTGTGTGTGTCTGTCTGGCTGTGTGTCTATTTGTGTGTCCAACTCCTTTGTGACCGCTTTCCTGAACCCGAACCCTCCCCTTGCACGGAGGGAAATGGCGGACTGTGGCAACGACAGGGCAGTTTTACAGTGCACCGGGCTGAATGTTAAACTTATATTTAATGTATGACATTTCACACAAATCATCCGGCCACAGACATGACCCTGGGGTATTCCGCAGATTGCTTTTTCAGTGCCTCAGCAACTGTGGAATTATTCGTCCCAGAGAGAGAGAGAGAGAGAGAGAGAGAGAGAGAGAGAGAGAGAGAAGGGGGGGGGGGAGGGGGGGGGGCTTTGAGTTTGGCAAAATGATCGCCCTCTTGCTGCTCTGGCCATCCCAGACTGGAAGCTCTCTCTCTCTCTCTTTTCTCTGTGATATCATGATCGCAGGCCTGTGCCAAATTGAAAACATCTTGGCAGTCTGGAGGCTGTATGAAATAACCATATATTATGTGTAGTATAACACCCGATTGGATAGCAAAACAATTATGCTGTTTTGCAGTTTCAAAAGATTTTTTTTTTTTTTTTTTTGCCCCCCAAAACCCTCTGCTTGCTTCGTTTTATGTAAAAAAAAATCTTCAGAGGGGAGTGTGAAAATTATCTCAGATTTGTAAATTGGAGATGGATTTCAACCTCCTCCCAGAATCTGCCTTGATATGAATAAGTCTACAACACTTTACAGGGACATGTTCAAACCCTAGCATGTCCATCTGTACGGATTAAGAAAAAAGCTGTAAATATCTCATATTCTATTCCCCTCTGTGAGGCGTTTTTTTTAACACGATATGGAAATAGTGGCAACCACAATAAGAGTTCATGAATACACAGGGAGGAGGGCCTGAGCACCCCCCCTAAAAAACACTGCAGCGCTGAAAATAAACACAGGGCTGCTCTTTTACCGCTATGGCGAGCTTTTCAAATTGCAAGAAAACCATGCAGAGAAAAATTCAACATTTTCTTTCTTGTCAGCTCAGCGTTGCAAAACAGTGTATTTATACCGATGGCTCGTGCGCTCGGGTCATCCATTTTATCTGAGGGGACATTTTTCAACATTTAGGTGTAGATGTGAGAGGCGCGCTGTCCACTACATCAGCGTCACTCTCTCTTTTTCAAGGTTAGATGGTCGGGTAGGGAGTCTAAGAGCATTAGGGGGCAGCTACCTGACGCACTCACAAAAACACACCTAAACACACAAGGCTCATCATGCACATATGTATATACTAAACGAATATGGCTTGTTTTTTTTTAACCTAAAGCAGTGTGTAAACAAGCTAAGATAAGAGGATTTGAATCTCTGCATCTTGCCTAATTATGAAGAATAATTTGCTACAGCTCACACTGTCAGCAGTGTAAACATTAGGAGAGATATAAGAAGAAGACTACTAGCCACTGCACAGTCCCTCTTAACCACACACACACTTAAGGAGATGGTCAGTAGACAAGGCCCCCCAAAAAAATGTTCAGAAACAACTCCACTCAACTATATCGTTGTGCCTTCAAGCTAAGATTCAGCAAACATGAGACACAAGCGTGTGTTAGTCCAGCGTTCATGATAAACAGCTGAGATAAGAGGATTTGAATCTGTGTATTGTGTCTAATTATGAAGAATCATTTGATACAGCTAACAACGTCAGCATTGTAAACATTACAGAGAGATAAAAAAGACTATCATACACTGTGTTAGTCACACACACTCACACACACACACACACACACACACACACACACACACACACACACACACACACACACACACACAGAAATACACAAACAATCTAAGTCACATCCACAGTCAACAGCATAATTATCAGTTTCCCCTCAGGGTGTGAGGAAACCTGTTCCTAATTGGAAGCCAGTTGGGACTTTACATGGATTAAAATACACGAGGCTTCTGCTAAAACAAACAGAAAAACACACCCGCCCAATGAGCTTCCCCCCCACAAATTTTTTATTTACGTTAAATCTGGCATGATCCCCGTTGTCTCGCTACACACGGGTCAAGCGCAACAACACAAGTCTCCAAAGCACAATTACGCCGCTACTTTCTCCCTGTTTTGTATTCTGTTTTTCTTTATTTTTGTTCCATTTCCCTGACTTAAGCTGTTGTCTAATGGACAGCATCGTGACAGAAAGGAGTTTGGTATCAGATTGAAGCCGGTTGCCCTTTTTGCCAATTTGCGAGCAGCCTCCTCTGTACTTGTAAGATGGCCAATTAGCTGACTGTCTGACAGAGGCTCTCTGACTGTGGCTATTAAAACACACACTCTTAGGCGCACACAAGCACGCACACACATGTGCATCGCAAGTACGCAGACACACATGCATACACGCGTGCACACACACACACGCACACACACTGCAGTGCTGCCTCCGACTGTCCATCTCTATCTGCTGTTTTCACAAGAAGCGTGCCTAGACCTCACCCCTCACCTTCTCCTCACAATTAGGAAGACACACACACTTGCGCACACACGCACCTTCATTTTCCTCGCTGAAAGACGCTGTGCTCCCTGACCTCTTTCAAACCCCTCCCACCCCCACCTGTTCTCCTTCCCTCCCTACCCTCGTCTTCCTCTCCATGTTAAACCTCCTCTTCTTTAATCCACACTCCTCTTTTCTCTTCTTTCTTTACAACCTCTTCCTCTTTTCAAACTATCTGCTCTCGTCCTCCTCTCCATCTGACTCCATCTCTTTTGTTCGTCTCCTCTCCTTCTTCTTTAAACTCTTTTTTTACCAGACTTATTTAGATAACAAAACACTTTGGCTATAATTAACTTTCTTTTGAAATCCGGTTCACGCAATTGTAGGTGTGTTGGGCCTTCGATTTTGTCACTTTAAACAAATACTTAAACAGTTACTGATATTAGAAAAGATCAATTTTCTAATAATCAAAAAAAAAATTTTTGGGGGGGGGGTTCTTTTTGCTTTATTTTGTTTATCAAATCAATGTCTCATTAATTTGATTTGTGCCCAAAACTGCCGTCCACATACAATGACAGTGCAGGGATGCATGGTAAAATAAAATGAGCATGAGCATAAAAGCACAATGCTTTTAAATGTATACTATATGCATGGACACACAGCACATATGCATATATTAGCACACACATGTTGCTGATATGGACTAGCTTTATAACCACACATGCTGTTTTATTGTGGTAGCATTTGGCCCCCTATAAATAAAACTTTAAAAAGAGGCATACATTGCTTAGAAGTATTATCTTTATGTTATATGGGATCTTTTAGTCCTCTCTAGTGAAGGTGGATATTTTAAAAAATCCTAAAAAAAAAAAAAAAAAGAGCAATGACTAAATAAAATGAAGGCTTTCCAAAAAACCTGATAAACCACATATGGAGTATGGACACAGCAATACAAACACACATGCACCCTGGGGACCTCCCCCCTTGAATCCCAACCTTTATGCATCCCCCCCAACCCAAGCCGCCCCCCCCTCCCCACCCCTTCTCTCCTTGTCTTTGTTGTCCATCAGAGTGGTTTGTTTTAAGCCTCGGCTCCCGTCACCTCTCCCCCTGCATGGTCAAGTTCAAGGGTCCGCTAGATACACACAGTGTGGTGGTTGCGGGGGGCAGTGTGTGAGGTCAACAGTTCTCTGGGTCTATAAATGCACACAGCACGGACACCTGCAGGTGCACATGCTTGTGCACAAGCCGCACACAAGGAAACACTCCACCCATAGTCAACACATGTATGTATAAATGAATGTAAGACGAAACATACACAAACAATTCGAGGGCAGAAAAAATAAATGTATGCATGCGCTTTAATCTGCAAAAATCAAAAGAAGGTACATGAATAAAGAAAATGTAGTGACACCTACACACTCATCCCGGTGCACCTGCTTCCTCAAGGTCTGTCGGCTGCAGTCAAAATGGTGGACACAATAACACCAGGCTTAGCTTTGATTCCTAATATGGAGGAAACAATTCTATTTTTCCGTGGGGCCACTGATACTTGGAAATAGAATTCAACCCTTCAACCCCCCCTCTCTCTCCCTCATACAACCACACACAAACACACAAACTCACAAACACACACACACACACACACACACACACACACACACACACACACACACACACACACACACACACACACACACCACTCCCTCTTTCTATTTCTCTTTCTTGATGTATCTGGACATTACTGAGTGTGTCAGCTTCTGCAGAAATGTGGGGAGAGAGAGAGTGGGGAAGAGAGCCGCTGTGACATGTACATCCGAAAAAAACCTGACTCCTTCCCCAGAAAAAAAGAAAGAGAAATATTGTCATGTCGAATCAATGACAACAAAATGAAAGAGTAAATTGATTAATTTGATAGTTCTCTCTCAGACTACATGTTTTAGATTGGTAAAATGTTTCAAATGACATGAAAAGTTTGATGTAATTGAATCAAAAGTCTTATCATATTTTTTTTTGCAGATTTTACAGAATAATACTTGCAAAAAGAAACTTGAGTCCCGCTCTGCTAAGATTTATTTGCATTGTTAATGCAATCTGCATGTCTATCTGCAATTATTTCTAATTAATTTCCATCTAATTCTTCAGAGACTATTTCAGCCCCAGAATTAACACAAAAGAACTTCCTGCCTCAGTTCTCACACCAAAGATAATTATAAAGTTAAGAGGGTTTGCTAATTTAAAAATGCTATCTGCATGACATCAAATATACATCTTTGATCTCGCTCTGTCCCTGATGGTTAAATGCCTTTAATTATATTCAGAAAAATTAACTTTCTCTGCATAATTAACAGTGACTCTTCTTTTTGTTTGTATGAAGAGTGTGTCGTTTTTTTTGCTTAATTAATTCCAGTGACAAACAAACTCCTATCTCCCAGTATATACATACTATTACACAAACGTGCAGAAAGAAAAATCCATCAATTGCATATCAAAACAGTGCACTCAATTGTGCCGTCCCAATGCAATTGCTTTTATGCGATACGTGCAAAGAGTGCAATAGCTTTGCCAGTTGCACTTGGAGCAATTTCCTTAAATCTCTGCATACCGTGAACCATAATCCTTCTACATAGTGAAAATTGCACAAAGCACACATATGACCCACATGTGTTCTTGACGATCAGGGGGGACCTTCTCCATATCTCATTATATTCCCCTATAGCATATCAGCATCTCCCTTAGGTGAATGTGTACACATACACAGAGAAAGAGAAAGAGTCAGATGATTCATATTATCTTTATCACCCGGCTACAGGAGCCGGCTCGCCTCCCCTCTTTTCCTCTTCCCCATTATGTAAAACTATGGATTACGTTTGGTATGCGCATGAATCCTGCATTCAGAGGTGTGTGTTTGTAATATATGTGTGTGTGTGTTAGGGACTTTATAGCGTGTGTTTGGGAGGACAAGGGGGGGGGGGGGGGGTGTGTGTGTGTGTGTGTATATACATCCGTGCATGCATGTATGCATCCATGCAGAGACCCCCTCAATCTCTCTCTCTCTCTCTCCCCCATCTCTTTCCATCCATCATGCATCCATAGGTCTATCAGCTCCGGGAATGAGGTGTGGAGAGAGAGAGAGAGAGGAAGGGGCGAAGGGTATAACGGGAGGGGAAGAGAAATAAATTTAGCCCCCCTACTTTAAAAATGCACATACATTTCCATACATTGAGAAGGCAGTGAGGTGCACACACCCTTGCTGCTGTATCCCCAATATGTCCCCCCACCCCTACCCTGTCACAGACCCACACATTCATGCAAACACACACACACAAACACACACACACACCCCAAAACACCAAATACAGCAAAGATGAATGTGTGTGTCCTGTTCAGTGGGTGCCGGTGAAAATCTACCCCTTGCCATATTTATCTTCATAAGAGCAGAAGGTGCATGTGTGTTTGTCTGTATACATACTGGCTGTGTGCCTGGAGTGTTTGTTTCTGTGTGTCTGTGTGTACACAAGTTCATTTATCCAAACTGAAGAAAAAAATACCCGAGAAGCTCTCGTCTCAAATATATGAAAAAAAAAAATCAAAGTTAACAACATGGATCGTCTTGTGTCTTCGTTATAACGCAGGAATGTAGCGCCAAAATCAGACATACAATCAATCCAAAGTCTCAGGAGTTTGCGAGTATCTTTACGCTAAATCCACAAATCCCTAACCCCCCTTTTTTTTTCCATTTCCATACCAACATGTATTTGTTGATGCATAGATTCCAAATAGTTTATAGTCTATTTGCCATCTGTCATGTTGCAAGGCTTTCAGACACCGAAACAACAACCACGACCTTTTCCTAAAAAGCAGCCAAAACACCCACCACCCCCTTGTAGATAATGACGGCCTGTCGCCAAAGAGGAGAGAGAAAACACGGGTGTGGTATTATTAAGCAGACTAGTTTGTTCGGCAGAAGTGTTTTTTGGCTTTTAAAAAGTTCCATTTTGCACTCCCCAGGCGCTGCATATGGGGTACCCCAGGGAGGCGTGTATTTGTGTGTGAGTGTGTGAGTGTGTGCGTGTACTAAAATATTCCGACTGAGCTGTCTAGCGGCTCACAGAGCGGAGAGATGTGTCCTGTCTCCTGCATTCAAATGTGAGTGGGTTTTGGAGGAAGCAAAAGTAAACAGATATGCTTGCTTGAACACACACATGAGGAGGCGTGTGTGCGCGCACCTCCTGTCTCTACATGTGTGCATGTACGCACAAACGTCCACAAATACTGCATGAATATGTGCATGCACATGTGAACACGAGACACACGGGTTAAAGCGTATCACCCCATCTGTTGTCCATCTGTATTTTCACCTATCTGTCCATCGAGCTCATCAGGAGAGCCTCAGACACACTGAAAACTGATATCGTCACCAAATCATAAACATTTCAAAAAGAATGTTTTAAATGATGCTGGTGCCTCACTGACTTGCCCTTTCTCTAGGTGTGAAGCTACAGTTTTATAAGACAATATAAACCTGTGCAGGTCTACATTCTCGATTCACTCCTTAAGCTCTTTAATGCTTTTCCATATCACACCTGCAGTATATGGGCTGTAATATAAGATAGCTCAAGACAATGAGCTGTCCAGTTGCCAGGGGGATGTTAGCTGACAGCGTGTTACGAGGGAGCAGGCAGCAGGGATAGTGAGAGAGGTCGAGCGAAGGGTAGGATGGGGCCCTTCAAACAAAATATGACCCTTTAAAAGCCCTCGCCGATTGTGCGATTCCCGAATCCTCCTCGCTACCATATTTCCTCCCGCTCCCCTCCAACCCCGCTCCCCACTGCTGTCCCCTCCTTCACTTCCTTCCCTTCTTTCCTCACTCAATCCGTTCACACACACAGATGCGTTGTCTGTCATGAGCATGATGATAAATTAGCACGGGTGCTGCTGGTGAAATAGGAGCTGGTGTCTGAGTGCAGAGGGTGATCCAGTGGACAATGCCAGGGATGAACCACTGATAGTTCAGCTGTGGCTCGATCTGGAAAAGCGCTTTGGATGGAACCGTGTCGGAGACGTATTTGCTATCAGTACAGTAACAGTGTCGTCGGATGTCACTTTACGTTGAAGGTTGGAGGGGGCACAAAAAAGTTATGAAAATGTAGTTTTAATCACAGGCTTAGTTCCCCTTTTGAATCTATCTACCTTAAATTATAGCCAACATTTTTAATAAGGAATTCAAAATAAACAATTGATATCTAACAAAAATATTTAAAAGAAATCTTTGCAGTAACTTTTAAGGTGAAGGAAGGATTCTTTTTTTGTGTGGAAAAATGTAAAACTTATATGTATAATTTTTAACACTTAGGGATTACTTCTTCATGTTTTGCCCTTACCAGCATGTCTGATCACAATCTTTGAACAGTCTTTGGTTGTAACAGAATGGCCTTGTCTTGTCACCTGAAGCACCACAAACATCGCTCTCATGTATGTGTGTACGTGTGTTTTTTGGGGAGGGGGACAGAAGGGGGGCCGTGTGCATGTGTATCATTTTCTTTTTCTTTTTTGGAGTGTGATTCTTTTACCTGCAGGCTTTGGTTTCTGTGTGTGTGTGTGTGTGTGTGTGTGGACATGTGTTTCTCATGAAGGCCCATGCCGGGCAAATTAATTCTCAGAAGTTGCGTGGCGGGGGCTCTCCTTCCCTTTGAAATGGGGCATACTGCTCCCTGTAATCAATAAGTCAAGCCATCTCGGCCGCATGTTGCAACCCCCCCGGCACACAGATGAAGAAGCCCAATTTACTCATCATAAATTCTGATTCCCACAATAAATATGAGAGGAGGTCCCACGGTATTAGAATATCTGGAATCTCAGGGGTGTTTGAAATGCCGACTGGCCCTTGCCTCGGCCTGGAGTTGCTTTGTTGGTTAGAATATGTGTTTTGTGTTGAATAATAATGACGTGGGGTCAGATGTATTTATTTTTGATCTGAGGAGAAAATTCAAAAAGCATTTTTATTGAGAAAAAAAAAAAATCACCTTTTTCATACCAGTACACCAGTACTGTAAGAAATGAAATGTTCCAGGTGAACATACACTTCATGCATCCTGGAGATTTTTTGTCTACCTTTTGACAAAATTCCTCTGTTCTGTGAATCATGGCGTTTTCTAATGAACCTCGACAGGCACCTCCAGACAAGTGGTGACGTGTGCAGGCGAAGGCCCGGGACGTCAGGGACACGCTAATCTAACGGACATGTGCTGTCTCTACTCTTTAAAGCCTTTGTGCTCAGTCGGTCCAGGCACATGACAGTGACCCGAGGAAGCCAAAGTGTGGTAAAGTGTGACACACCTACAGAGGCTGGGGTGGGGACCGCTGAATAGTTATTTTAGAAAGGGAGGAGGAAAAGATGGAGGAGGAAAGAGTCTGTTCATACGGCTGAAATATTCATTTTTTTTGTTGGCGATCACTGCCTGTTTACAAGCACAAATGTTGGAGAGTGTTGTATACTTGTATGCATGGTTGCATGCACATCTGTACAATTGTGCACGTGCATGTCTGCATTAGCGTGCGCAAACATGATTTAATGCAACATGGCATCCCCAACACCAGTGGCGCTCTATCTATCTTCTTTTTGGCAAGGACTTCCTGCTCTCCCGAGCGGTTCCATCGATACATGACATTTATGAGACTCCCATGAGCAGCGGCACATGTTGCCCGGACAACTGAGACAGCTTCAGCACCATGACAACAAAACGCCAAATACTGTCACCGCCCAAATCTGAGTGGCCTGCTGCCAACAACGGCGGTTCAAATAATTCAGGAGGGACGCGAAAATTGAAACAAAAGCTCGGTTCACTTGATAAGAGGAGAAAACACATGACAGGAGGTGATAAGAAGAGAGGACAGAAGTACGACCGGAGTAGAAGACTGCAGCAAACAGGAAGAGAAAGTACTTTTCCATGCTAGTCAATACAGCTGTCTTCATTTGTAAGGCATGTGTTAAGAGCACTAATTCCTGACCTGTTGGTTACATGTGAGAAGAGCGAGCCGTGCCGGGGAGCTAATCCATACGTCTGCTGCTAAGTGGTTCATCAGCAAGTGCCGGAGATCGAATGTCACCAATTAAGATGCCTAAATGCCGGGCTAATTGTGCTCAAAGTGTAGTGCTCCGTCTCTCCCATGATCACACATGATTAGAGACTGCACACGCTCCCACACACAGACACGAGATGAAAGCAGCTGTGAGTAGAGGAGAAACATAAGATTTGATTGGCAAAACAATTTAGCGGCATAGGCACATCGTTAGTAATTAAGATCAAACACATTTCAAGCTTTATTGGCCAATAACACTGATGGAAGTTTTTAATGCTGGAGTATTTAAAGATAACAGAACACTATCTGAACAGCTGGATTAAAGTAAGTCCAAAGAAGAATAAATGAAAGCCCAATTAAAGCTACATGCAGTGGAATTAAATGTTAATCACCTACATAGGGGTTGTAACCCTGCACCGACATTTAATATAATCACAATTTTCAGCATATGTTTTCATATTAAAGCTTCTTCTGCTTATTTGTTAAAGATCCGGTTAGTGTATTGTTTCCTCTGCAGCAAATAAAACACATATAAGTGTGCGTTTTTTTGAAGAGCAGAGATATCATGAGGAATGAGACGAGATAGCATCTGCTTCGGGCCTCTCCCTGCCTCGGCCCACAGGTCTGAAGAGCAGAGCGAATTGTGTCTGAAAGGAGATGATACCCATCGGAATGTTAATGGTGCTGAATATTTCAGAGGTGGGATCATCACATGGCAGAAGGAGGACGGGTGGGTTTCCCGAAAGCATTTAGCGGTCGAAGTTCCTCTCTGTTATTGTAAACCCGGAGTCAAAGATGATTTCAATGCACAGCTAACAAGGCCCAGTTGCTGTCGGGGAGGTTTGAGACGGTTGTCTCTCTACTTCTCTCTCTCTCGCTCTCTCTCTCTCTCTCTCCTAATACACTGAGGAGTTAAAGCTCATTGCAATCCAAAACGGCTTTGACTGATATGTCAGATAATTTTCTGTGCAACTTTCTGGTTTCACTTGAATTCATTCCGATTTAAAGTGATGGTGCAAGCAAACAAAACTGAAACAAAACATGATTTTCCCCGTCTCTCCCCGGTTTCATGTGGATGTGCATACATTTCAGGATGTGCAGCTTTTTCGTAAAAAGAAGCTTTCAAAGCTTGAAAGTCGTCCAAAAGCAATAAACACAGGTAACTCATATTCCTTGTGGCTCTTTTACAGTATTTGTCATGATGAAATATAAACTAACATTACACATATGGTAAATCCAGTTACCCCAGCTCTATGACATAAGTGGTTCTTAAGACCGCTTTTTTTTTTTTTTCAAAGCAAGAAAGAAAAATCATGGGAGCCATAAAAAACGAGGGGATTGCCCCAACAGTCCTTATAAACATCTGGCATCCACTACAGTACCTTAAATTCAGCCAAAATGACTGGTTGTGTTAGCCTTGAGAGAGCAAAAGACAGAGAAGGATTTTTTTTCTAACAAAGTGAAATTGAAGAAAAGGGATAAAAAAAAAAGGGAAGAAGGAGCAGGAGGAAGAGCCGGGGTCTAAAATTAAGAGAATTATTGCGTGCTCCCAGATGTGAGCAAGGAGGATGACCTGGGAAAGTCAGAGTTGTCCCCCATCAATCACTTCCATATGCTTCCAGAGAAATGGATCCTGCAGGACACTTCATATTCCTCTTTCTGATTAGTTCATTTGAGAGATGAAGAAGGGGAAAATGGATGGCGGAGCCCTCTGAAAATGGACGGCCCCGGTGTAACCCAAGAACAGAGAGGGTTCAATGTCAAAATTAAGGCCTGCTATTTAAGACTTCAGGGATCTTTTTTTTTTTTTTTTTTTGTCGGCCCTATTCCTCACTCACCTTTTTTACCCCCCCCCCCCCTTCCCCGCTCCATCTTTTCCTTTCAGAGGTTGGTGTCAGGGAGCGAAGGCAATGTGTTCTTAACTCTGATCAAAGGAGGGAGAGAGGAAAGCTTTTCTAATGACTGGCATTCACTCTCCTTTCTTAATCCATCTCTCCTCTTACCCATCTCTCCCCTCTCCCTTTTCACTCGCCTTTCTCTCTCAGGGCATTGGTAATTATCGGCGAGGTCTTAGTGACTGCAAATGAAATTACCATTTAAGAGAGAGGGAGAAAGAGACATCCCCTTTGCCATAGGAGAGGGCTTAAGTGAGGCGGGTAGGGTTTCAGCTATTGATTTTTAAACTGCTACATCAGAGAGTGTAATGCTTTCATAATTTCAAATAAACTGTCTGGTTACGAAGTACTAATGAGAGAAGGAGTGAGAGCAGGCCCAAACGAAGTACGAGAAGTATGGGGGTTGAATTTTAAGTGTTGACGTGCGTACGGGAAAATTAAGCTAATGCACTGGCCAGACAAAATGATCAATTTGTCGATAACCGTGCAGAAACGGCTAGTTTTGAAGAACTGTTTGAAGTGAAATTCTTTCTGATATTAAACGATCAAACGCATCTATGAGTGCTTTTGTTGTACTCCTACATTAAATAGTATCCTGTGTGTCATTTGAAACTTTTTTAAATCAACAACAGGTTATAAATATAAATAGAAAATCTAGAATTGGTCGTCTTTTTGCACAAACACCACTGTCATTCAGCCAGAAAGATATATTCCTTTCCTGCCTCTTCTTTTTTTCTCTAACTACGAGAGTGCTAGGTACTCACTCATTCCCGCAGACTGAAGAAATTTTGAATGTGTGATAAGTAAAATAAATTTAGCCGAAGGTAACTGAAAGTAAAGACTGATAGAATAGGGAAAGATAATAAAGATGAGAGATTGAGAAAAGGAAAATGGATTTTTGGATGACACTGTATAAACCCAAATCTTTCTCTCCATTTGTTTTCTCCTCTCTCTCTCTCTCTCTCTCTCTCTCTCTCTCCCTCACCACAGACCGCAGGCCGTTGGAGGCAGCTTAGAAATCTCTTACATCTGGAAGAGCCATAATTCATGGGATTTGGCCTAACAGCCATGACAGGCATTGGGGCGGCCAGCAACAACTGTCTCCTGTGTTAGCAACACTGTATGTGTGTGTGTTAGCTGTGTGTGAGCGAGAAAGACAAAGAGTGAGACACAAAGATAGACAGTGTGTGTGTCTGTAAGTGTGTGTGTGTGTGTGTGTGTGTGTATGCTTGTAACTTTTTATCTATGCAGAGCTTGTGAAGATCAGGCTCACCTGAACAAAGTTTGCTTAACTTTTTATTTTATGGAGTTTTTGACGTTCACCAGACTTTGAACACTTCCTTATTAAACATTCAATCTGAGTTCATGTACTTAAGAAGGCCTGCTATATTAATGCTACTTATTAGCATACCTCTTACCACTACATTCAGGAGGCAAATATTATGCTTTACACTCTAAAACATACGGTATATTTCACAGTTAAAGTAAATTTTAAATGTTGTATTTGAATTTTTAAAATAGAAATATATATATTTTTTAAAACTGCATAAAACAAAGCCTGCTAATGTTCATGAACGACTTAGAAAAAATGAATAAAAAATATTTTGGATTCATAAATAAATGTAATTTCAAATTCTGCAGATTGTGTGCTTTAATGTTCGTGTGTGTTTTGATTTAAACTCAATTGTGAATGTCTTTGTGTCTTGTAGTTGGGGACTATTTTCACATTGTGTTGTCGCTGTTATGAGTGTTCCCGATGCTTCACCACATTTTAAACAGACTGTCATTAAATTCACAAAACAAAACAACGCACACACACTCACACTCACAGGACAATTGAAGAGACATGTTGTGTTTGTTTAAGAGGTATCGTGTATTTCGGATTACCTACATACAATTATATATATATATATATATGTATATACCTCTGTTAACAAATGTTTGCAAGCTTGGGTGTATGAGTATGCACACATACATTTATACAAGAGACACAAACAGACTTGCGGCGGAGGAAGCAGTGGCGTCCATGTGTTTCATGGCGTGCCAGAGGCTCCCTGTGTCGGCCCTAAATATTACACACAGACAGTAGCTATCACTTCCAAGCCTGAAATCCCACATTCCACATTCCTGATTCCAGCGGCTCGCCTGCTAAGCTGGGCACCACATGAAGAGCCATTGTTAGAGAGAGAGGGGTCATGTATCTCTCTCCGTCTGTCCGTCTGTCTGTCTGTCTGTCTCTCAGCCCTCCTTCTCCCCGCCCAAATATCTCTCACTGTCATATTCCCTCTGTTTGTGGCTCTCTTGCTCCGTCTATCTTTCCCTTTCTCCCTCTGCCGGTTTATCTTTATCTCTCTTACTTATTCCTCCTCTCCTCCGACGCGCTTTGTCGCCCACTCTCCCACTCACTTCTTTTTTTTCAGTCTTGCATTTGTTTGTTTTCTATACCTCGCTCAACCTCCTGTCTCCTACAGATGCATTTTTTTCGTGGCTTTCCTACTCTCTATAAGACTCTCTCTCTCTCTCTCTCCCTCCCTCCCTCTCTCTCTCCCTCTCAATGTGCTGTCTCCCTCTCTCCCTGTGTATCTGCAGATATTCATGTAGAGATTTTCTCACATGTTAGATATAGATTTACGACCCCAGCCAGATCCCTGTGGCCACTAAATTTGATACCATCCACTAAGCCACATTGTTTTTTGTGTGTTTGGGCTTGTCTGTTGTGTGTGTGTGTGTGTGTGTGTGTGTGTGTGTGTGTGTGTGTGTGTGTGTGTGTTCATGCATTACAAGGTGGAGGCGGGTGACTTTTAAAGGGTTAGCTTGGGTACGGTGGGCGCAGAGGAGGAATTTACAGTTTATTGAAGCACAGAAGCCAGGTGTGTATGTTTGTGCATATGTGTGCATGTACGTGTGTGTGTGTGTGTGTTCATGTGTGTGCGTGCGTGTGAAATAGAGAGAGAGTGCCTGTGGGTGCCAGGTGACCAGGCTAACCTCTTGGCTGGTTTTTTTGGATTTAGCCTTTGGATAGCGGTGAAAAATAAAAATGGAATGCTTTTTCAATTACAGATCAGAAGGCGAGTGAACAAAGGCAGGAGTAAAAGAAAAGATGATATTGGGATCTAACTTATCAAGGGTTGTCTGACGAATGCACAGCTCAAATCTTCGACTTTTGGGACATTTTGTACTTGAACATTCGGAGAACTCAGCTGAGTCCCATAATCCTGTCCAATAGTTCAAATAATTCATGTAATGCTTCAAATTATTGTACTTAAAGACATAAAGTATCGGTGTCATTAAAAAAAAAAAAAAAAAAAGGACGTAAAGAAAGCTATGCTTCAAATCCCATTATTGAGCTGTGTTACATTAACTGGAGAGCAGCAACATGTGTACAACAGGTAAGCACAAAAATAGAACATGGGTAGAATAAAAGATTAAGAAGCAGACAAACACCTGTGGAAGACAGTCACTGTTGTTGTGTTCCTTTTTGTGTGCATATTATTAACTCTGACAGTAGTCAGTTTAAAGGTACTCATCCTCTGCCATGCATATTTTATCAGCTGTAGGTGGTATTTGTTGTGTTTTCATGTCTTGTTTGTTTGAATCCATTCCACAAGTTGTTACGGGGTGGGGCATTTGGAAATGGCATCGTCGAGCACCGAGGTTTGTAATATTGTTGTTTGTCTGAGAGATGTGAGATGCCATTCGTCTTTTGATGTTTGGCTAGGAGGAAATATCTTTAAAAAAAAAAAAAAAAAAGAAGAAGCTCTGCTAGATAAAGCTGTGTTTTTTTGCACATGTTTGAGCGTGCATGTATTCTCTCAAACTGTTAGAGTGTCACTCACACAGAGTGTGTGCAAAATGTTTGCTGTTGTGCATGTGTTTGCATGCAGGTATTGCCTGTGTGTGTTTGTGTGTGTGTGTGTGTGTGTGTGTGTGTGTGTGTGTGTGTGTGTGTGTGTGTGTGTGTGTGTGTGTGTGTGTCCGCATCCACATCTAAAAGTCATATCCTGCTTCAGATCAAATGGTGTATGAAGGAGGGGAATGACAGGGAGAGAAAGTGATAGGTCTTTAATGTTACCTATCCACTCTCAAACCCAAATATAAGAGCAGGAACACACGGAATAGAGGAGTGTGTTTTAGGGGGGAAAAGGAGTGACATGAAACACTTGTGTAGAAAAGCTCTGAACATGAAGTTGGCTTTGTAGCGGAGAGGGAAACTGTCTCGGCAAACAGGAAGAAAGAGGGCAAATTGGATGGAAGGGAAGAGAGGAGGCAGTGGCACAGAATGAAACAGCAACTTGTACTTTAATGTTTGTTTGTGCATGTAATGGTACAGTCATATCGGAGCTTTTGACTGAAGAGGAACTCTTTTCTTCCACTCATCTTTTGCTCATTTGCTAAACTTTCACTGTTGTGTGGTCACAATTCATGAGCTCACTGAAATCCCTGCATTATTGTAAGTGGGAAATGCATTTTTACCATACATTTTTTCATTTGATTGTAATTTTATATAATATCACATTGTCTTAACAACCAAGGTATATTAGACTGTGTTCCTGTTTTTGCCGTCTCACTTCGCCCTCTCCTCTTGTTCTAGTAGCCTCTGCTGAAATGGATGAAAATATTTACTGTGTTCTCTCCTGTCAAATATCCTTTTCTTCTCTTTTTCTCCCTCTATCTTTTCTCTTCCATCAGAAAAAGTGCATGCTATGGCACAAGTATGTGGAAAAAAATAAAAGTATTTCTATCCTCCCTACTTTGGCTACAGTCCTTTTCCTCTGTGTGGTTGTTTAACACAGACATGCACCCACAAAGTGACTCATACAGACTCACACACACACACACACACACACACACACACACACACACACACACGCACACACACACACACACACACACACACACACACACACACACACACACACACGTTCAAATCCTCCACATTCCTCTCCTCGTTGTGGGCCTTGCCCCCGTGTCTCACTCACTCTTCTCACCAGGAAATTAACCTTGACATTTCCACGACATAATTCCCTGTAATAAAAATGTGTGTATAAATATATATAAACAAACGTGTGAAATATTCATAGAGGGAGCCATATGTGAGGAAGGCCCGCATATCAAAGACGAAGACACCGCTGGGGAGGATTTTCTTTTTCTTTCTTCCTATCTGCCATCTTAACACAGCCATCATCCAAGGATCAAGTTCCTGCGTTGAACATTACGTTGCGTGGGCCCGTTGTTACATTCAATAGCAGCCTTCAGCCAGGATAAATGAACAGTCTGCCTCAGATGTACTGCCTATTCAAAGACAGAATAAGAATTAGAAGCACTATAATGGCCGGAGCGCAGGAATGTTGAATGTTCAGTGAGACGTATTGATGACTTACACACTAATAAAAAGACATTCTGACACGTTTCAAGGACAGCAGGAGCAATGATACAGCATGCAGGGAGCGTGCATCACGTAATTTGGATGGTGAGGACAACTTAAATTATGTATTTATCGCAGCTATAGCGCCAGTAGTCTGGGTTATATTTATACTGACACCATATGGAGCTCCTTAATGTGGAAGAGCAGCAGTTAGACAAGTACAGAAAAAGACCCGTGGAGTCACACTTGAACATGGTCTTTTGTGTTGAGCTGAATACTGACATTTTAAGCAAACACAAATTCACATAGAGAAGACTCTATCCACTGTCCTATCTTTACAACAAAGGAATAAAAGCCTGAAAATAAGTCTTTAAAGAAAATCTCCAAAAACTAAAATATTGTGATTCAAGGTTTTATAAACTTGGCTGCTACTGGGTTTCAATTTGTGGTGTTTCAGGTCTTGGTATTTGAGACTAATATTTTGCAATTTATTCGACAAACAGCAGGAACAAGACGCAAACCAGCTTTGAATGACTTTCACCATTATTGGTGAATGGGAGTTTTGACTCAGATTGTCTACTTTTGGGGGCAGAGTTTAACAAGTGTTCACAGCCACACGTTCCATTATACAACAGCAACTTGCTGATGCTACAAAGCTATCATTTAGCATTGCAGTCATAAAGACTGTGTCCTAAATCACACACTACTCACTATACCTGCATGGTGCACTATATAGTGAATATGCCATTATGTAGTGGTGTCTGAATTCTCAGTGAGTGCGATCATACCCCATATGATGTTTCTGAGATCTTCTAAATTTAACACTTTTTTTTGTCGAAATTTTTCTCATTTTGTTGCTATATGAGACTCAACTTTGATAAATCATTTTACTATGTGTGGCCACATTTGAGGGTGAGGCTTTAAATGTCTATAACCCTGAATGCATTTCAACACAGAGAAGTAGATTTCTTTCTCAAACTCATACAACAATGGTAGATATTTTGCAGGGGATTTTATTATAGTGGAACAATGTCAGCATGTGACCATGTGTGCATTACTCCATACATATTTGTGATCTTTGCACATGTGCTTGCACGCCTGCATGCTCCCATCATAATGAAATGATGGTGATGCGGATCCAAAATGGCTGGTTTTTAGTATTTGGACACTGGGGTGATGTGAAAATGAGGCAGGAGGGACACGGCGAAATGAGCGAGGGGGAGCGCCAGAGAGGGGTTGAAGGAAGTGTGCGGGTAGGTAGCGGTTGTATAATACCATCATGGAACACCATCACTCCCTGTCTGACCGGCCTCATTTTAGGGCAATGGAACTCCAGAGGAAAAGGCGCCAATGGCACATTATTCTGCCTTGGAAAATCACCCTCATGTTTTTATTCATGCCTGCACCACAAACAACAACAGAATTTGATTTCCAGTGTAAATATTCTGCAGCGATACAGAGATGGAATGAATTATTTGTGAAAATGTGTTGATCAGAGAAGAAAATGATAGATAGATAGATAGATAGATAGATAGATAGATAAATAGATAGATAGATAGATAGATAGATAGATAGATAGACAGACAGACAGACAGACAGACAGACAGAGAGACAGAGGGACGGACGGACGGATGGATGGATGGATGGATGGATGGATGTAGCTCCCCATGACACACTGTAATGGCATCTTCCTCTTCCTGCTCTAATCACTACCTGTTCCTGCTGGGCCCGTGTCATTTCCTGCTGAGCACGACGACGGTAACTAGGATGCAGCACATGTACCTCCCACAGATTACAACTGCTGATGTCTCCACGGTGACAGAGACCCTCGCCGTGACAACCAGATCCTAGGTGAGGTTAGGTTACGAACATGATGGTGAGGTAGATGGAGTGGCGGGTGGAGATCAGCGGCAGAGTGGACCCACATGGAGAGAGAGGAAAAATAACGACAAGGGTTATTCTGTGTGGACGGAAGGAAAGAGCGTCTGTACAATGACTTAGACAGAAAAAAATCAGAGATATAGAACAATTAGCATGCAGTGTTTTACGGATTCACAACCTGGAACTCATTCAAAGAAAACAATGTGCTTCGAAATATCGAATTATTATTTTTGTTTAATTATATGAGTAAATGTTCTGTGTCTCACAGGTCTCAAATTATCAATTTGGGCCGATGCATTTGTCTTTTCTTACTATTTCCTCTTAATATGTTATTTTTTTTATGATTTATTTTATAGGGAAATATACAATATACATACACAAGCTGAAAACAGCAATCCAATGCAAAGTATCATAGTGTTTATAACGCTCACGGCTCAAGCTCAAAGTGCTTTTGCAGTCAAAGCCCCTAAACTGTGGAACAGCCTCCCCCCTTCCATCAGGTCTGCCCCCTCTGTTGACTCTTTTAAGTCCTGTCTCAAAAACGTATTTTTATATGTTAGCGTTTGAGTCCTCTGGTTCTGAACATTTTGTTTCTCTCAGGTTTCCTTTGTTGCTTTCTTTATTGTCGTGTCTTTGTTCTTGTGGATGTTGTGAACTCCTGTATATATATTTTTTTTAATGCATTGTTCAGCACTTTGGTCAGCTGCTGCTGTTTTTAAATGTGTTTTATAAATAAATGTGACTGGACTTGACTTGACTATAACGGACGCTCATTTGCAACACTCTACCCTCGAAGGGCTTTTGTGTAAATAAAAGATTAAAACAGTTTAAAAAAAATGAAAAAGAAAGAGTAAACTGGGAACAGCAAGATTATACTAAGACACGTTTAGCATTCGTTCCTATTCTAGTCAAAGGCGCGATGCTCCAATATCAATCAGAAGAAACACAAAGGTGCAGCATAGTGCATCAAAGAGGCATTTGTTTCCCTTTTTTAGGCGTAGTCTTTTTTTTCTGTCCACACAAGGCCAAGTAACTACCACTGAGAACACATTTGTGTTTAAATGCTTACAGTTCTGCACGCCTTACAGCATGTAGCAGAAACATAATGGGATCTCACAATAAAGCCCACATTTGTAATGGTAACACTTGTCACAGAAGTATAGATCTCCAAACACGCTTGCATCTTTTAAAGGTAAAGAAACTGCATCGTTTTGGATTGCTGGTGTTCAGCTTCCACGCTATTCACCAGCTCTAACCACCCATCCTAGTCTTTCCTATACAATCTTAGCAGATCAATTAAAAGTGCTCACGGAGGGCCAAAGTCCCTTGTTACTGATTTGTATTGAGGTGCCACTTGAAGGCAATCAATGTTCAGATCTTGCCAGGTTCTGAAAGGTAACCTTGAAATTGATGCACCGCGGGCCAGAACTGATAAAAACATTGCCCTAGCTGATGAACGGAATAACTATGTAAGTACTTATATTCTTTATGGTTTACATTGCTATTGCTTCAGAAAGGTACAGAGGCAACATCAATAGAGGGCATACAATTATTGTGAAGAATATTGGACTGTAATGTTTTTCAGCGCAGGCCATAAAACTAAGTGTGTTGGCTGTTTACAGGAAAGCATTTCTCACAGTCCTGAAAGGATGATTGCTATTTTTTTTTTCCCCCATCAGAATACGTATGTGCAGGGATTTGTTGCAATCAGGTAGACTTTATTAGCTGGACAAAAAGGATCTCTTTTTGTACAAATAGAATTCGACAAATGGAGGATCTGCTTTTTCAGAATGCCACTGAAAATAAAGTGTATTTAAGAATCAAAAGAAACCAGCCCTAGCAACAACGGCCCAAAAAGGTTTGTTGTTTTTTTTTATTTCCTCAACGTGAGGTCTATGTGTATATTCAATATTTGTCTTTTTTTTTTCCTGCAATATGTCAAAATAAATCCCACAACAACGCTGACTATCTTATCTATATCCCACCCTTGAAAACCTAAAATATACCTCCCGCTCTACACACCTCTGCTATATGATACTGTGAAATAAAATATTGACTTCATAAACACAACAGCAATAAAAATAAACCAGCCTGTGTTATGCCTCGCTGCGAGCATCTGTGCCTTAAAAAAAGTAAGGTTGAGTGTGCAAGAAATGTGAAATTCACAGAGCAAAAAAATAAAGAAAGAATTCCCAGCATGTTGCAGAATACCAATATCCTTAAGCAGGCGGGGTTTTTGATGTATAGACTCCTGCCAGTGAATTGTACAGATGAGACACTTAAGGCAAGACAATAGTGTTATAGATTGTGGCAAGAGTTAAATCAATAGACCTTCTGAGGAGTAACAAGACACCCGGTAGCAAGTGCTACTGCTACACACACATAGGAGGGGCTGGGAAACAAATGAGGACTGGCAGACAGGGGCTAAGACCTCAGTGTCACTGACTAGCCATTACATGTTAGTGTGTATGTAGGTGAGTGTCTGAGTGTGTGCATCCCAGGCCGACTCAGAACATGTGTTATGGATGTGCGAGAGCGTATGTGTGAATGTGTTTGTAAGGCATAAGCAAGAGCAGATACCTGTGTTTTTGGTTGTACTTTTATCTCTGCTTCTTGGCCCTGTAATCTCCCACCGGGCATCAAAGCAGAGCCCCATCACGAGCTCTACCACACCCCTATATATCCCCCAGATCCCCGAGAGTGTGTGTGTGTGTGAGGGAGAAAACAGAAATAGAAAGGAGTGCAAGACTACAGGAATACTTGAGAGACTGGGAAGAGAAAGGAGATAGGATGGGAGAATTAAAAACAGGAAAGGAGAAACAGAAACTGTGTGTGTGTGTGTGTGTGTGTGTGTGTGTGTGTGTGTGTGTGTGTGTGTGTGTGTGTGTGTGTGTGTGTGAGTCTCTCCCACAGACAACAGACGGGGGGCTTTACATGCAGCTTTGGACCGTCACCCTGCGATGGCTGTCATCCAAGCCCAGCCTGCAAGCAAACCTCTCTAGGGCAGCTTCTGCTAACCCCCTCTGGGTCTTACTCCCTCTTACTCCACCTCCTCAGTCTCTTCCACCTCTGATCCAGGATCAGCGCTACCCTGGGCCCTGATAGGTGTCAAGGTCCATTAACCTGGAGCAGGTCTTATCATATTCATCAGGAAGATCAGAGATCAGATTTATCTCTGTTTTTATCAGATTTGAGGCTTCAGAAGGGCTGCCAGAGATGTCATGGCTGTATGGTAATGTGATGGAGGCGCCCCAGAGTGGCAGGCAAAACTCTATAGCAACTATAGCTCTACACATGGGCACACAAACACACACACACACACACACACACACACACACACACACACACACACACAAACATAGTCAATTTTTTTTTTTTTTTTTAAAGAATCTGTCAGCAGTAGCTTGGACCTTTTTGATGGGGTTGTCAGGTTTGATTAGTTTATGAAACAGGAGTATCTCACCCACTGACCTTCCTATGCTTTCCATCACGAGCTAAATCTAATCAAATGTAAAAAACAGTTGTAGTCTATGAGCCAACTTTTTGAGGCATGATGAGCTTTTGGGGCTAAAATGTAGAAGAATTTCAGGCAAAAAAGAAAAAAGATCAAATGAACGCTAGTTTGTGGAGAGAGAAACTTATTCATGAATACAAATCTCATGGCATCATCTGAAGTGGTAAACTCAGGTTGAAGTACTCTTCTGTTATTGATTTTAAGAATTAGGTATGCAAAAATCACAAAGACAATTTACTTGTAAGAATTAACCAAATTGTAGACTTGTTGTTTTTCTTAATTTAATTTGGGGGCTTTTTGTGCCTTCACTGGAGAGATAGGACAGCAGATAGAGTTTGAAATCAGGGACAGAGAGAGTGAATGAGGAATGACATGCGGGAAATGAGCCACAGGTTGGACTCGAACCAAGGCCGCCCATCTCAAGGACTATACGGCATCTGTACATGGGCCGCATGCCTTATCCACTCAGCCAGAGGCGCCAGAAATTGTAGACACATTTTAAGGATATTAAGTACAATAAATTAAGCCAAATTAGTCAAATGAGAGTATAGGGTTTAAAAAGAGAAAACATTATCATGTAACATTTAGATGTATGGAGCCACAACTCATACACAATGTAAACTTCTCTCTGATGATTCTGACACCAGCAACAATATCAAGATGAACCGTTTTATAGCTTACTTCTTATCTTCCTCTTTTGAATAGATATTTTCCTTTTCTTTGACATTTGCCATTTCACATCCCTACTGAATTCCACCAAATGTCAAATGTTTTGATTGCACACGTTCCAAGGCTACAGCCACTTATTTTAATTCAGTGTGCAGCACCTCCCACATGACCTCTAACCCCAACCCTGACCCCCAACCAGCTGCTATCCCAGCCGTGCTCTCGGGTTCACTAATGAATTATTGCTGACTCATCATGGTCAGCGGTGAGTAATCAACCTGACACTTTGGGGCTGGAGACACATGGCCGCGGTGCTCAAATAGTCATTTAGGGTCCCGCGCTGTCCACTACACCCACAAGGATTTAAGTGCTGGCCGGCTCAGACTTGGAGAGAAAAAAAAAGACCAGTTTAGAAGTATAGATGTTAATCCATATTCTCTAAGTGGAAAAGGACATTTTAGGATGAAAATATCAGTTCATCTGTGTGAACATGTGGAAATAGCAGCCTTTTTGTTCCAGAAACTGTACACTGAAGTCATGTTTTTAAAACAAATAAAGATATGATACAGTTAAAAAGGATTGTGGATTTATAAAAATGTATTTGGAGACAATCCCTTTTTTCCTCTATATATGTAATCAAAGGGAAATAAACCAGACACACAGTAACCCAAGCACACATACACACAAATATACACACACATCTCCTGCAATCCAGCCCTCATCAACATCCTTCTTGGAAAATCACTGCGGCTCTGAAAAGTCATTTCAGCCACAGTAGCAGCAGGCCCTTAAAGATTCATATTCCTATTTACTGTCTGCCTCTCCTCTCACGCACACACAAATACATGCACAAAGCTGCAAACACATGCACACACACAAACACACACACACACCAAACCAACCAGCCCAGCAGGGTTAGGTTCATGAATAAGGGAGGGAATTAGTGCAGACCTGGAGAAGTCAGATAGACAGATAGAGAAAGGTGGCGTAAGAGAAGAGAGGGAGCTATTAAATTGTATGAAAAGCATCTGAAGGAAGGGGGGAAGGAAGGAAGGAAATAAGGAAGGAAGGAAGGAAGGAAGGGATGAGAAAATCTTAAGGAGGAATCACTGGAGATCAAAAGACAAAAGGGAAATTTAAGACAAGAGAGGAAGGAGGGGGAGAGGGAGATAGAACTAAGAGGGGAATATATGATGAAGAAGAGGAAGATAAGAACATAAATAAAGAAAAGATAAGATGAGGAAAGGTTCGCAGTGGCTTTACTCTTGATTTAAATTGCTTGTGTTAATGCTATATTGCATAAAGAGATAGCACAAAATACCCATTTGTGCATTTTTTTTAAAGAGGAAGTGGATATCTACACAACATAGCAGGAATAATCTATAAAACCTCCATATAATCCCTCTATACACACAGCTACACATACACACAGATACACACACACACACACACAGACAGAGAGTTATCGAATCAAATAACAAATTCATAACCAAAGTAATAATATGTTTTAAAGCAAGCAGCCCATAAGTGAATAATAGCCCCTGATATGAAGCTGCAGTCTGCATTACTGAAGTCGGAAATATCATTGCACCATAAAATGACATTATGTGTGCTGGGAGAGCAGAGGCAGAGACAAGAACTGAAGGACGCTGGATGTTAAATGTCTTTAAATAAAAGAAACAAGAGAAATAATGACAAATGATGAAAAACAGCAACAAAAGATACGGTAAACATCTCTCAATCAACGGAAGGCTACAATCATCACAGTATGCTACACTGGCCAGATCCTGCACAGAGATTTTATAATGTGTGCATGCTGCACATGCACATGTATTTGTGTTTATCAGTGTTTATATATGTGTGTGTGTGTGTGTGTGTGTGTGTCATATGGGAGGATGAGCCAAGAGGCCGTTACCCTGCACCCAGATAATAACCTGGTTTTATAATGTTGCATATCTATATTCAGGCCAATTCCCCTTGGGGGGAGCCAGAATAATAACGCTGGCCATTTTACTCCTCCTAGCGGGCGGCCATTTTCTGCCCTGATTCTCAGCATGGACCTCTCCTCATTCCCAAGGTAGCGCGTAATGGATGCCGCAATGAGATGGAGTGACATTGTGGCGTCTAAAATGTGAAAAGCCTATTTGCCGACCTGCCCTCCCTCAACGGGGTGGCTGGTGGAGATACGGGAGATGTTTACGCCTAATCCTCTTCGCAATTCCATATGTTGTCATTTCTGATGATTGTCTGTAAATTGGCAAATTTAGAAAATAGGTGCAAAACGCCAGAGAGAAAGTGATATCTTTTTAGGTCCTAAACAAATGTAATCCCATAAGTGTTGAGACAGAATATGGCTAAACCGAGTGATATTTGAATAAGTTGATGGTGGGGGGTTTACATATATCATCAGAAAAGTGCTTTATTATCTCAAGACTGAATAACAGTGCTGGCCAGTGAGTAGAATACTTGCACACATTCACATGTGTCATCAGAAGGGGAAAAAGAGAGCTGGATAGTTCCAGACAGAATAGGGAAGTAGAATCTCACGTAGTACAAGATTGCATCATCCGCATAGAGTGCAAACACAGTTTGTGAGTCGGGGAGTGAAGGAGGTCTGGAACCAGTCGGGACTGAATCAACTCCATACTTTCCTGGTGAAATACCGTCCCCCTGACCAGTCAATTTCAATAAAACCTCAGACAAAGAAAGGTTAGCGTATATAGATTTCCCATCGCAGTCACGCACACAGACCAGCACTGTCTCTCACTCTTATGAACTCTAAATGCTACTCACTCATATTTCTCCATCCTATCCCTTACCTCTTCAATAATTCACACACAGCAGCTTTCTCTGGCCTTTCAAACCTTTGAAATGTAACCTACATCCCACAAACACACCATTCTTGTTATCCCACTGATGACATGTGTTTATTCCAGCCCTTTGCTTGTTGAGCAATGGAGGAAAAAGGAAAAGGAAAGGCTCCACACTTCAAAGATCATTGATCGTTATTGACAAGTTGATAGGAGATAAAAACCAAAGAGCATAACCAATATATCCACTTAAACATGTCTCGATGAGCCACCTTGGTTCTGAAGATTTTCAGCAACATACATTTATTATTCTATCTTTAGCTTGAAGAACAGCTGTGAACTTTTCACACTGAAATGTGTCAGGACCCAAAATATAAAACTGATGAATGACATCTTCAATACAATCATATTAGCTTGTTCAACCTTAGATTCAAAGTGTCATTATTTACTCATTTACTAATATTCCATCTTAAAACAAGATCAAATAAATATGATGTGAATTTCTTACAATCATTGAAATAGTTAAAAATGTTTTTAACAGCCAAAAAACATTGAACCGATTTCTAATGATGTCTCTGCTGCTAGCCTTAGTTCCTTATTATAAAAATCTGAATTAAAGTCTATATTAATTTGCTTAAATTAAATTATATCTCAGCCTCCAAAGCACTTAGAAAAAAGCCATGAACTTTTTTACACAGCCTCAGACACTTACAAAATGTTGAACATTTGTGAAACCCCCAAATGTGCCTGATTTCTTATGATGTATCTTCTGTTAGCCTAAACTCTACTATTTAAAAATCAACAAACCTTTTGTTTTAACCTCAAAAGCAATTGAATAACCTCGGTGGACTATTTCTATTGATGAACATGGCGGATATTTGTGACAAACAAAAGGTTTGAATTGATGTAACTAAATTTTGCTTTCATAAAATTAAACTTTACTTCCTTATTTGCTTTTCTAGCCGTTATCGTTGAAATATATCAGGGAAACAGACAATAACAAATAAAAAAAATACCACAAAAATAGCCAGATTCTCCTGGGAAAAAGTTCCAAAACTTACTGGTAACAATGCCGAATGTAGTCTCTGGCAGTTTTGTTGAGTGTAATAAATCAGTCTACCAGGGCTTGTGAAATGGAGGACAGTCGGAGAGTGTAGTATATGCAGTCAGAGAGAACAGCTCTGTCCAAGACAATCATATGATGTATCATTCATACTGTCAGTATGGTGTCTCTCCTCCTCCTCCCTCCTCCTTCTCTCTCCCTCTTAGTCTCTACGTCTCTGTCTGTCTCTCCTGCTCTGGACTCATATAGTCTCCCGTGGAGGCTATGATGAAGCCCGGCTCTCTCCATCACACACAGCTCCCCGGCTGCTCGGGGATTACACATTTCAATGATACATTCGCACACGGGGCCATTCAAATAGACTCTCGTGCTATATATTCCCTGCCACAATTGCACCCAAAAAAAAAAAAAAAGCTGTGATTCTTTCAAAAACGCTGCTGTTTTTGTGAAAATTAACACAAATTCTCCTGAAATATATATATTTTTTGATGCTTCCAAAACTTCTCCAGAGACTTCAAGGACATAACAACACCATGTTCTTTTCATCTGCAGAGCTAGTTTAGTAGAATGTCTTTTAATTTGCGGTCTCGTTTTATTCCTCTCGGACTGTGCAAGGTGGTTTTAAAGAGTGGGTGCTGCCTGTGAATCATTTGACCTCTGCGATTTGCTAATGAATGCTGTGAGCAATCACTGTTTCCCAGAAAATGGACAAAAATGATCTCTCATCTGTGCACCTAATCACTTACTGCCATTACACGTGTGTGTGTGTGTGTGTGTGTGTGTGTGTGTGTGTGTGTGTGTGTCAGTGTGTCAGTGTGTGACTGCCTGTCTGATTACTACCCCTGAATGAAATAGTTGTTTGGAATGATCCCATGGAGGGGGAGGGGGGGGGGGGGGAGATGGGGGTTCTTCAAGGTGAAGTTGCAGAGATGAGGTAGGAAACAGGAGTCTTTTTTATTTTGTTAGAAGAGCTGAAGAGGGAAATAGACAGAATGGGAAGGGAATCAAAAGGAAGAGAGAAAGTTAAAGACTTTTTGAAATGTAGGCAAGAAGGTGGGTAACGAGTGAAATTATTAGCAACTCTCCCCTCCTGCTGCCCTAGACCGAGCTGAGTTTATCATTTCAAAAGTTCTTCCCTTAGAGCACTTGATTTAACAATAAGTGTAAGCATGTTAGGGAATCAGAGACTCTACCTGCTCTTTAGATCAGACCTAACACCCACACTTCCACCTCAAAGACCCAGTCAAGACCCAAAGGCCCCAGCCTTGCAAGAGCAAACACCCAGTTTACACTCTGCTGCCTGTTTTATCCACATCCTGTCATCTGTGTTTCTTTTATTGTTCTGTTCCCACATTCTTTCTACTTTTAATAACGTGTGCAGAGAGGTAGTGTCAAATGTACTTCAATGGGAAGTAATCTGTGCACGTGTGTGTGTCTGTGCAATTTCCACCTGTAAAAATGCTACAAGACAGACAGAGGAGACAGAAGAGAGACAGAGGAAAAACAAAGGTCATGCTCAGCATTGTGTGATGAACTGAGTCCCTTGAAATTTCATTTCTAAGGGCTAAATCTGATCAGTGCATTAGACTTGGTCACAGAGATGGAAAACTACGGTGGCCTACAAGGGTAAAGGTGCTGCAGCATTAGGAGAAAATGGCTGCAAATTAAGAAGTGATGCAGATTTCAAAACAAATAAAGAATCAACATAAACATGGGAATGCTGTGTGACTGGTCTTGCTGCTTTTTTGTGTGGTTTTCATCTTGGTTTGTGTATTTTTGACGGTATGTAATTGATGGCCATTTATTCATTTGTTTTGGCCTTCAGCAGCACACTTTGTGCAGCAGCTGTGGCCTTTACCATGAAGGGAGTTCAACATACTTTTCCGTTACCTGGCTTCAGTAACCTTGACATAAGTCTTTCATGATAATGAACAAGTTTGGGTTCAACTGACTGTCCTATTTAACAAACTGTTTGCAAACTGTATTAAAAAAATACGGAAAGTGCAAAATACAGGAAGAACTGGCCTGAAAAAGAAAAATCCCTAAATTTGACAGCACAGATTAAAACTTTGTCTTTCCCATCGTTAGCGTACCTAAGATCCGACTATAACTCCTGCTTCTTCTTTTGAATGCGCTCTGAGTTTTCTATGGGTGTGTATGGAGTAATACAAAAATACAATTCAAAGAGATAGTTTAACACTTTATAATCACAGCTACAAGACTCCGGTGCTTCTTCAGTCTCTGTTGGAGGATGATATCAGTAAAGAACAATTCATAACTTTCTTTAATATATTTCATACTTAATATGAAAATGGGAAAGACAAAGTGTTTGTCAGTCTCTCTCTCTCTCTCTCTCCCCTCCAACAGTAAAGAGATATGATTGGTCACTGGGCCAAAATCTTCACAGGATGACCTCTTATCCCCAACATAACTTACTCAAAAGCACAAGTTACCATGGTGATCTTTCCTGGTAGTAGGTGAACCATCTTTGTAGTACTGATAATCCAGAGTTAACCCTCCAACTCCTGCTTTGTAGTAAACCCCCCTGCTTTCTGTTGTTGCATTTGTTTTTGATTGATCTGATTTTCAATGTTTCTGGAATCGCAGCTTTTTTCTTCCTCATGAAAATAAGTTTGCTTGTAACAGTGTGTTTGCCCTTGTTGGCCACCATAAGAAAAGAGGATGACGACAATAAAGAAAAAAGGAAGAGGAGAAGAAAGTGGCACTGAAGGAGAAGGTGTAGGAGAGGAATTCAAATGAGAGAACTCCATATGCTTGTTCGCCGCTTATCTCCAGCTCTAATGGCCGAGAACAAAGAGGAACCCAACAATAATCGGTTTCTCCATCAAACGCTGCCGTCACTTGTGTGGAAAATGAAAAGATGAAATGACTGAGAGCAACCCCCCCCCCCCACACTTACCCATTCTGTTTCTCTTTTATTCTTTCCGTTTCTGTTGCTCACCTGCGCCTTTTGCTCTTTAATGTCATGATGCCGCCCTGATGTTCGATCAGGAACTATTTGATTGCACTCTTTTTCTGAACATGAGAGGGAAGAAGCCGAGAAGAAACCTGTCAATTAATTGAGCTTCCATGTTTTTATTATCAGTATATGGTCAGTTTTTCACATACACATTCACAGCACAACAACATTGACGTACATGAAGTACAATTACACAAAGACATACGAGTCAGAAGTAGAAATAGACAAAAAAAAGGATAAAAGAGAAAGAGAAGCTATTGAAGGTGTGATTCTATAAACTGTCAATACTGTTAGTGTTATCGGCGTGACAATGAAGAGCATTGGCAGAGCAGTCGTTTCTTTCTTTTACTTCTAACATCAGCACTATATAATCCCCGTTTGTGGATCACCACACACCTGAAAGTGTGTGTGTGTGTGTGTGTGTGTGTGTGTGTGTGTGTGTGTGTGTGTGTCTGTGTGTGTGATGATTGCAGGTCTTTCTTCCAGTGTGTCATTGTACTTGTGGGTCTGTGTTTATGGAATAGTGTTTTCATTGTGAGTTCATGATGATTGCTTGAGTCCATACAGTACGTGTGCATGTGAGTGTGTATGTGTGTGCGTGTGTGTGAGTGTGTGTGCATGTGTGTGTGTCAAGATAGGGTCACCTTGCATCCATCTCTTAGCGTTTAGAGACCCCCTACAAGGATAAAAATCATCCTCTGAACTTAATCCAGGCTTATATCCTCTTCTTCCTTCTAACTCACAAACCACATGCACACACATACACACACAGATTGAACCCAACACACACACACACACACACACACACACACACACACACACACACACACACACACACACACACACACACACACACACACACACACACACACACACACACACACACACACACAAATAAGCCCAGGACACCTGAGCAGAGGGACCAACAGAAACCAGTTAAGAGTAAAACCATCAAAAACAGCTGAGCTTGCGGCTTCAAACATATATAGAAAGTAATCTTGTGTGTTCTCAGCCTAAAACAGTGATATAAACCTTCAGCACTGTGAGTGTACAACTTTATCACAGGAACATTCATAATTGGCTGGTTTGGTGGAAAGAGGTTGGTTTCCGGTTAACACATCTTGCAGCTATTCCCAAAGCAGAGCTTGTGGTGGATCATGACTAAACCTCTGTAAGTGTTTATTATTACTTGTGTTTTTCTTTCTTTCAAAACTTCTGGTCATGGCTCTGCACTGTGGCTAATCCTAAAATGAATGCAACTCAAACTATCCCATACAACGCAAGAAGTGTCACAACTTGAAGGCCAAGGAAAGACAAACCTGATATAACTGAAGAACTCATTAAAGAAGATCACACCGAGGTTTGTCAGGCCAAGAAGAAACAGGTAACACTGATAACGCCTAATACACGGAATACACATCCAACATGGATATAATAAGGTATAAAGGCTGTACAAACATTTCAACAAGAAAATGCATTTGTATTGAAAGCATTAGAAGGCAGCTAAAAAAGATACGCGTATACTTGGTTTACCTGAAAAAGCTGTTATGGAGAAATGGGTGGAGGATATTTTGAATACTGTATATATGTGGTTTTTTTATCGTTTTTATAGCAACGACAACAAAGATCTATTCTAATACTCCACCGACGCTGAACATCAGGGAGCATAAGACTCTCTGTGACACACCTGCAGACATGAGATTGAAGAAGCGGTAGCCGGAGATTAGTAGGAGAAAGCTTATTTCAGAGTTGTGGTTATTCCTGGTCCAAGATAGAAATGACCACACGGCATATTTTGTTGATAGGTTTATGTTGAGGGTACTGAACAAATTGATTTGCACGCTTTCAATCCACAGATGAACTTTCAACTGCCCTGATGAAACTGCTCAGTCACTAGACTGCTGCTTTGGGCAGCTCCCAGGGTAAATGGTTAAATGGTAGAAGGGCTTGAGCGGGTTTGTTTTTAAGTCTTCTGACTTCTCAAAGCACTTCTTACACCACATGTCACGTTCACCCATTCATACATATTCACACACCAATTTGGGGAGCAATTTGTGGTTCAGTCAGTGTCTACAAAAGACACTTCAAAGATCAAAAATTTGAAATTCAGGAGGTGGAGATCGAACCCTTGACCTTATGTTGAGAGACCACCGACCCTACTTCTGAGCAACAATCGTCCAGGCTGTTTTTTTTTTTTTTACTGGTGTTCAACTAACTACAATGCAATCAAAATATTACAAAGTATTATAAATTACTCTAACGGATGAAGTAGATGAACTGAATGAAAATGAAAGTTTTGAGACTGTGTGAAGCCAAAAGTACATTTTTCCTTTTCATACATCCACAGCATGGACGTGTCTCCTTACTTTAATCATGTAGGTTTTCTTTGTTGTTGCTTAAACCTTAGTACGCTGACCCCTTGATGTTTATTATGTAAAATGAACATCCAGAAACATCAGCCACCATGCTGTCTGAATGATCTGCCAAAGACCTGCGATATACCATCAGTGTTTGAAGAGCCGGAATGAGAAAGCACCAGCATGCTTTCGGGATGAAAAAGGCACACAGGCTCGGCAGTCCTTCCTTTAACAGACGTTTTGCTGTTTTAAGGAGGATGAACCCGTTAATACAAATATTTCATCTACTGTTTGTGAGTGTTCTAAATGAAACAGTGCAAGAAAAAGACAGGCAAAGTGTTCGACCCTGATTGAATCTGAAAAAATAATCTGCTAGCTGTAAGAAACAAAACAGTAATCAGACAATGAGCTGGGTGCCAGACACACCATTGATTTCAAACTAGCTCTCTAAGCAGCCTCAGAGGCGCAGAGCATATCCACCTTATGATATTGACCCTGCCTTTAACAAATATGCTTATATTCATATTGCCTTTCTGACTGAGACAATGTGCAGCCTCTCTTCAGATGGATATTGGATCATACACACATGCTTACCTCCAAATTCAATATTCATTCTCCCTTGCACTTGTGCTTTATCTTCGGAGCTAATATTTATGTGATGTTTGGCACGCAGCAAAACAAAAAAAAAAAACACTAAATCGCCTTGCGTCAAAAATCAATGATAAAATGGGGGCGCATGCTCTGTTTTCTAGGTCACATTTGAATATTTCTTTTAGAGGTATTGATTTGTTTAGTGTGACCTACCCGGGCCCATTCTTTGTAATTAAAAGAGAGAGAGTGGGACTGTGGCGTGAGGGCTATCTCAGTCGTGTGGCAATCCCAACTGGTGTGTGTGGACACATTTTGTGTCTGCAAGTGTGTATATTGGTGTGTTTCTTTTGGGGCTAATAAATGAGAGGCAGTTATGATGAAGAGGGGGTGGAGCCAGACCTTAAGGAAGATTTATACTGTGTTGGGTGTGTGTGTGTGTGTGTGTGTGTGTGTGTGTGTGTGTGTGTGTGTGTGTGTGTGTGTGTGTGTGTGTGTGTATGTGTGTGTGTAAGTGAGAGTGTGTTGTAGGGGGTTCAGATTAATTTTGCTATATTACATTCAGTCAATATACCAGACTTGGTCTCCCTATACCTAGAAGCTTTTATATCACACAGACCAAAGCAGACAAAGGAGGCAACAGGACAGTCTGCATGGTTTGACGTTTATGAATGTGAGTGAGTGGAAAGAAAAAGCAGATCAAATGTATAATCTTAGCATCCTAATCCAAAAAGATATGATGTCTGCTTATGTTTGCATTCAAAAGCAGGAACACATATACATGTTTACAAGATCCCGAAGCAAACTTTTCTCTGGTCTTCATCAACTATTGGCCTAAACTTTTTGTATACTGCTTGTTTCCCTGGGTGCATGTGACTAGAGGTTGCCAACATAGGTTTTAAAAAATGTTATAGGATACAATATGATGCCATACCATACCATACACTTTATTGTCACCTTCTGGAAATTTGCCTTGGACTCAAAGGGCTGCCAAACATTCAGCTGCTTCCACTGCTCCAATCAATAAATAAGCTTTAAAAAACTAGAGAAAAACACATCCACATGAAAACAGAAAGGCACAAACCAATGCAAAACAACACAACATGTATTACACACGATCTGTAAAACCACAGCATGAGAGATAAAAAAGCAAAGTTAAGAAAAACTACAAACATATAGGTACATCATGACTCTATTGCACAAGCAAGCTAACCAATCACAAAAGACAATCTACTGAACCTGAATGTTTACCTTCCAGACAAAGATTTGGAGTGGTGGATTTGAGTCAGAGAGAAATTTATAAGCTATCTCCACAAACATGGTAAAAATGTTCAAAGGTTGGTTAGATGTCAAAAGAAAATTGCTCTTCTTCCATATCAAAACATTATATAAGTATTATCAGCATGCTGCAAACAGTCTTCTCTCTTTTAACATTATCATTCAGTCCAGGAAGAGACTCATGTTTGAGAATCTATAAAGTCATTTCCTTATTTACAAGCCCAAAAGTCACTGATTTAACAAATGAATGGACGTAGAAGAAATGAGAGGAGACAGTAAGTGTCATAGGCCCAAAATGAATGAATAACATATACAGTTTAAGAATCACACTCACAAGCAAAACATTAAAAATAACATGAAAAAAAAAGGAATACGTCGATGGATAGTTACTCCTGAAAGAAACTAAAATGTTCTCATTAAAATCTCTCAAAGAGAAGTAGGATCTGTTAATCCCCTTCTGGGGGGTTTCACAAGTATTTCAGTGAGGATGGATTGTGTTTGAATTAATTAAAATGTAAAGCCATGGGGTTCTTTTGGTCATTAGTGTGTAGCTACTTTTCTTCTTCTGCTCTTGATATATGGGTAAGAAAGCATGTTTTCTCCAATGAAAGCCAAAGACTTTTGATTATGTAGATGATGTTTTGTGTTATAAGTGATGAAATTGAAACGGTATTGTGGGATTTATTGCCCCGATTAGTGACATTAGTCTTGAAGTCTTGAAGGGAGGTCATGTGTCAAAGAGATGACAATCAAAGGGTAATCTTCCATGACTTTCCTAAACACAGTGTGGTAACATATTTAAATGGTAGGATCATATCTATAAATGATATTCTAAGTGAGTCCTTGTTGAAGAAATCAGGGTTATTTTTTTAAAACAGGCAATCTTTACATATACATCTGAGAGTAATACTTCAATCCCTCTTCTAGGATTGAATATCATCTGATATATCTCAACTTTTGTTTATCCAGTTCTTTGATTGGCCTCATGTAAGTACTTTGGTCTTTAACCAATCAGAAAAATGACCACCTTGCTGTACATTGTGTTCTGCTTTGTTGATTGATGTTTGACAATCACCCTCTTAAATGTGTAGTTCTTTCTGCTATCCTCACAGTGCCATGAACTCCTGTGCTTTGACACACTAAGTGACTAGGAACTGTTTCATGTCAAATAAAATCTGTCGGAAACAAGAGCGTGTTAATATTTTGTCTGACTCTTTGACATTTACATATGGGTCATATACGAGTAGTTATTGAATGGTCCAGTTGCACTTTGAGTCTGTGCAGCTCTTTGAGTTTTGAGTGCCAGCCAATTGATTAAACTGTAAAATAAAACATGTTTTTAGTGTGTTTGTGTGACAGTGCTTTGTGTGTGTCCTGTGTCCCTCTGTCCTTTCGCCCCGGTGTCACCTTCCTCCCCTGTCTCCAGGCCGTCCCAGCCTGTTTGAAGTGGCTATTAGCTCGAAATCAAAGCCTGCCATCAAGCCCATCTCAGCCCTGTGCCCTTTTAGAATATTCACCAACGGCCTTTTGTGAGCCCCCTGGAATAAAAATAATCAAAATCAGAATGGACCTTCATGTGCAATAATACTCTGTCTACTCTTACGGCCTCCACAGTCAATGCCATTTATAATTCATGCACCCATACTGATGGGTCCGGGGTGCGTCCAAGAGGTCCGCTCCTCACTGTTCCACCACTGTTCATCAATAGCCGCCGGCCAGGTAGGGGACTTTATTATTGAACAGTGGCCATGCTAGTTTGACGCAAACACTGTTCTATAATTATTAGAACTTCAAAAACTTTACACTCTCTCCATCTTCCTGTCTCAGTTTGAAACGGCCTCCCTCTTTCTCTCTTCTCTCTGTTGTTAATTTAAACACTGGCCGTTTCATCCCTCCCTGTAGGTGTCTGTTTTACAATAAAAGGTCATCCTCATTTGTCCGCAGACACAAAAGGGACCACCGTCGGGGCTGAGGTCAGACAATCAGACAGACGGATAAATAGACAGACGGACACAGGGATGGCTGGCACTACAGGCTGGCGCTCAGGATAGAAGAGGAAAAGAGAGATAAGAAGGTAAGATAGATGGAGAGACAGCGAGGGGGAAGAGAGAGAGAGAGATGGGAAAGATGGAGGGAGTGGTAGTCGCTGGCGATGGGGCCGGTGGGCGAGAGCGAGGACAGATAACTAATCACGCCATCACCTCCAGTCTTCTTCCTCCTCACTAGTCCTTCTTCACCTCCTCTCTGCTCCTCTGCAGGGATGATTGACGAGGGCACGCTGGACTGAGGTTGTCCCAGTCCCCAGATTAGAAAGCCCTCAAACAAATGAAGCCTGGAAATGCTGCCCTAGGGAGCCGGGAGCCACGGGTAAGACAGACAGGACACACACTCTTGGCTTAAAGAGACATGAAGATAAGGGGAAGGGAAAGAACCAGAGAGGAAGAGGCAGGGAGAGATGGGAAATGACATGTTTCTTGGAGTTTTAAGGAGATACAGTATGAGGAGAGACAGCAGCTGGAGTAAAAAAGAACGGCGGATAAGTTTAAGGGAAGTTTAAGATTCTAACAAAGAGTGCGAGCGGGGAAAAACACAGAGGCAGAGACAATTATGTGGGTAAGGTGAGGGAGAAGGCGTGAAGTCACTTTAATTAGGTTACCTGCAGAGAGGGGCGAAATGAGAAGCTGAGCATGACAAACAGAGGAAAAGAAAGTGATGGAGGAGAGGAAAGGAGAGACGGATAAATAAAGAAAAAAAGGACCCCCACGACCATGCCTTAACGCACCTGTTCTAGTCTTTTTCAAGATTAGCAACCACACATTGTTCCCCTTATGCTCCTCTGCAGATCTGATATGGTACATTTATCAAGAACTGAGCATCACCCTGTCCTCCTCAAGAACCCCAACTACACACACACACACACACACACACACACACACACACACACACACACACACACACACACACACACACACACACACACACACACACACACACACACACCCACACACACACACACAAACACAGCCCCCCGCCTCTCTTCCTCTTGAAAAACGATCATCCTCAACCCTGGCCCTATTGTTTAAGATTCAAGCATTAGTAAAAAAAAAAAAGGGGGAAAAACACATGATATACGAGCAGATATTAAGAAAAAGTTTGATTTTATAGATGTCACATGACCCTAGCATGAGTGACCTCCATTTTCCCAAATGGCGCAGGTCCAGGGTTTTAATGGAGTCTCCGCGAGCCATATATCAGCACGGCTTGTCTCGTAAAGCTCTCCTCGGGCCGACCTCGCAAACCACCTCCACCTTTATCGTGACACTTAGGGAGGTTTTCACGAGCAGAAAATAGATGTATTAACAGGGAATGATTTTAATATAGTCAGTGGGTGAAGCGAGCGAGAACGAGGACAGTGTTTGGAGGATTCTGCTGGGGTTTTTTTTCTCTCCAGTGTGTGCTGTACATATTTTGATGTTACTTCTTTCCCTCTTTCTCCATCTCTCCTGCTCTGTCTCAATCTCTGCTTCCTCCCTTCCCTCTGTCTCTTCTTCCCTCCCACCTCTTCCTCCAATGTCTGTAGAGTGTCACAGTGTTACAGCGAGTCAACATGACACTTTTTAAAGTTTTTGCTAGGAGGCTGACAGAGCACAGAGGAGATTAACCTAGCTGCCTGCCATAGCACCTGTCCCTCTACTCTCCCCCTTTTACCCCCCCCCCCCCCCCCCCCGTAAAAATAACACATAGGACCACATGAGGCAGCTGTGTAGGCCACTAAGTGTTAAATATAGGTCAGTGAAAGGTTTTGTCAGACAGATATTGTGGAATATTATATGATACGTTTGAGAAAATGCATGGAGAACAGGAGAGAGCAGAAAACCTAGGATTAAATATTCAAAATAAAAAATAAAGTTTAAAATGGATTCAGCTTCTGGTTCTGTCTCTTATCACAAATTCTCCCCCTATCCGGTCCCAGCAGATGGCTTTCCACCAATGTGTCTGGTTCTTCTTGAGGTTTCTGCCTATTAAAAAGAAGTTTCCCTTGCCACTGTTACATTGTGCTGTAAATAATACAACAAAGATACAATCTAATTTATTTACGTCCTACTTATATTTAACTGAACATGTATTGCTTAACTGTGAATCTGTGAAGTTTTCCTGTAATGCAAGAGCTATTAAATTGTGTTATTTAAATCAGGTACTAACACACATTCCTTGTGTATTTGTTTTTATGTGCAGTGTGCAATCTGAACAGCCTCTAAAAATGTTTGGAATTAAAAGCTGGGATGCTGAAAAGCGTTAAAAGAGAAAGCATTCATGTGTAGGTGTAAACTAGAAGTACTGACTGGAGGTATTTTATGCATCTGCACTATTCAGTATCAAAGTGCAACCTCCTCCCTGCGGTGTGTTTTTGTAGCTTTGAACACTTCCTTAAAAAAAAAAAAGAAACATGATTTGTAATCTCATTTTTTTCCATTGCATCACAGCATAACTGAGCCGAGCGCAGGGAAACTATACATTTGATAAGAGAACATGAGAATGAATACAAATGAATACAACATTTGCAGAGACAGAACGCTGCAGAGCAGGAGCCGGCTGCTGCAGTGTGTTGTATCTGAAGTAAATAGTGAATGACTAGTGAGGCGGTGTTTAAAACACACAGTGCCCCCAGTCAGAGCCCGCTCTTCATCAGTCAGAAAGGCAGAAATGAGAAATGCATCTGAGCGACGCTTTAAAAGGCAAAGTTCAGTAATTGGGAATGACAGACACACACAAAGCATCCATCACTCCTGACCTTTCAGTTTCTCCCTCTCTTTCTCTCTTTCCCTTCTCCTGTCTCACCATTCAGGACAAGGACGAGAACAGCAAAGGAAGGAGAAAGAGCGTCCTTTTAGAAGACTGCATTTAATCGCTCTTTGAAAACCGCATTGTGATGCCATTAACCCGGAATCAGCTTGAAGCCAACATGAAATAAAAGGAATGAACATGTTGTGTCTCTGATATGTACACAGACATTAAAATAAATGCCTTCAAATGCTCAAATGGTTTACACAGCTTCTTTGAAATGGGTTTAGTTCATGTGGATGTGTGCGTAGGCTAGTGTTTTTTTAAGAACTGAAATTTATGAAAATAATAAAGGGGTGCACACACAAAGTAGACATAGCTCATGTCCCAGTGCTGTGCTTGGCTTTTAAGGATAATAGGTTCAGGGAAAGTTAACTTGTTCGAATCATGGGATTGCATTTGTCACAAATGTTCTTTTATGGCCACACTCTTTATTACCCTCTCTCTTCTGGCTGTCTTACTTTATTTCTTTTCATTCCTGTCTTCAGTGTTAAAATGACAAGGCCGTACACATGAAACATGCTTCTCCCTCTGTCCGTCTTAGACATGCACACATATGCACACACACACAGGGACACACACACTTCACATCTGGACTAGTGTTTAATTTTACGTCAAAGTCCGGACAGGAAGCACCTGTCTAGATGAAATCCTGCAAGAGAGGGAAAGACAGAGAGAGTAAAGGGGAATGAGAAAGAGGGAGGGGGTGGAAATAGACGAAGCAAAGAAAAACATTAATCCATCTGTTGTGGAAATGCATGTCACAGTCGTCACATTAAAGGCAATGTCAACAAACAGAGCGAAAACCAAATTGGTTTGGAAAAGGCAAGTCATGTGAAATTAACACAAATTTCATCCCCTCTAAATGTTATCGTGGCAGTCTGTGTTGGGAGCTGAATGCGGGTCATTCTTTTTCTCTGAGGCTCGGGGGGCTGCTCGCAAGCAGCTCTGCAATTACAGAGCAGTAAAACTTCCAGATGTGGGATTATTCTTCCCTTCACGTTAGCAGATTAAAAGATCACTGTCTGGACAGGATCACACACCTGTTACGAAGGCGACCTTTGTAGCATTCTTCAAATTACATTCAAACCATCAACTTTTTGCAGGAGATGTTCTTCGTCTACAAGGGTACAATTGCCATTTTTACTTCCTGAATGATAGGAAAAATATTCATGCCGAGATATGTATGCTGGCTCAAGTGCTTTTGAAGAAATATATTGATAAATTCTTCTGTAAATTACACGATTTTTTGTCATTTCCAACACTGAAAAGTATGTCAATTCATGGTAAGAAGCGTTGCCAAATACAGCATATCTGCATTTAACTGAAAAAAAACATAGTAAACTAAAACTCAAATCTGTGAATTGAGAATGTTCACAGAAAAAGTCCACAGAATATCAGCGGGGTTTAAGCATGAAGAGGTTCTTAAAATGGAGTCTTCAGATGTTTAGGCAACAGCATATTTGATCCAGCTTTAGATCTTGGTAAAGGTTACATGAAACAAGTTGACTTTTTTTGCCAAAGAAAGATGCCACTCTGCATTCTTTGCACAAGTTAAAGCTACAAGAAGAGAGAGAGGGGAAAAAGTTGACATTTTTCAGTGATCTGAACTAAGAGCTCTTGAAGTGCATACCATCCAAAAGGTGACATTTACAAAGTAAATACACACGTGACTTCATTATAAGCCTCTTTTCATTGTGTAGTCACCTATTGGAGAGCTTGGAAACATTATTGTTATGGATGAAACTTCAGGTCAATGATGCTGCTTAAAATTGGGTTTTCTAAACTCCTTGCTTTGATTAAAACATTTAGTTTTGTCAAATACAGTTATTATCTTGTATAAATTGTGAGAGCTAAAGAGAGCTCTAATTTCATTCTTATCACACAAAGGAGATACAAACAACCCTAAGAATTTTTTTTTTGGGGGGGAAGACATTTCCTGTGTACTTTTATAAAGCCCTTCTTTTTTCGAGCTGTTGATCTGGTACCTCTTGCATTCCAGTTAAACTGTGACCTACGACCTTTTCCTTTCATTCTCATTTGGCAATGATTAGATAAAGCAACAGGCACGTACTGACTGAAGTTTTCAATTATTTCTTAAGAATTCTCAGAGAAATCATCCATCCAGCCGCAGATTAATGAGAAACAACTGTCTTGATTTGATTTTATTCTTAATGAATCATTGGGATGTTTTTTAATGCACTGAATGTGCCAGCATTAAAAAAATCTTCTTTTAAAAGACTTGTTCTTAACCTTTTAAAAAGTGATCCTTCTTGCAGCATACTTGAAAAGTTGTTGCTGCACGGCTTGTCTAAGTGGCTGAATGTATTCAATATTTTTGGTCGGGCATGTGTTAAAGAACAGTAATAAACTGCAATTTTCAAGGTCAGAAATTTAGTAAATGTTTTATTTCTACCTCACACGAGTGCTTAAACTTTAAGAAAAACTTCAGTGGGTTTGTCTAATTTAAAGCCTCTTTAACATGGGACACCCCAGGGTTCAATACTAGGCCAAGATGTATTTATTCACCAACAAATCTCAGCACGGCCTTTGGCCCCCAGTACCTTTCTGACCTCCTCCACCCCTACACTCGGACACTGGTTTACGCTTCATTCCCCACACCAACCTGCGGACTTTCAGGGTCAGAGCCTTCAGTGTGGCAACCCCCACCCTCTGTAACTCTGTCTTGGCAGTTATCCACAATGCTACATCCATGGACTTATAAAAAAAAACTTTTGAAAACCCACCTGTTCAAATCATTTAACAAACTTAGTTAATTGTGTTCTTTTGTTTGTGTATCTTATCTGAGAAAGTGTCCTCGGGACCCTTAAAAGGCGCTAAATTAGACTGATAACGAATGTAGATGTATAATAATAATAATAATATATTGTTTTTTTATCGTGCTTTTCTAGGAACCCAAAGACGCTTTGACAAAATATAAAACCATAAAAACAGATGTATCAGTCGGTATGCAGATTATACATTCCTTTATATGAATCTGGCAAACAGGAATATCATCCATCAGTTATGTTGGTCACTGCCACCATTAAATCTATAGCCATGAAAACTGTGGTGGCATTTTCACTTGAATTGTATTACTAATTGGCAGACACGTTTTAAATTATCTGTTGAACTATCTTCTGGAGAACTATTACAAACCTAATTCAAATACATTAGGTATGCTTGATGACCACTATTGGACATCATAGAGTCTACTCATTATGCCTTTTTAAGTCTAAGTTTGACTTTTTAAGGTTTACTTTGACAGTTTTATATTTACCTAAACTAAAAAAAGTCAATACATACATACTTTGAATGTAGTGTACATGTGGAAGTCCTCTGTAAATTACGTTTCATCATGAACATTTCCTTCGGTCTTGGGGGTTGTCGAGCTTTATTTTCCATATTGGCATTGAAATAATATTTGATCTTTGGTCAAATTAGTGAAATTACTCCCTTCCTGTTTCAGATTGAGCTCAGTGACGAAGAGAATTACTGACATTTGAAATTACTAACATGCATTTCAGGAAAGTTCAGCCTTGCAAATGTTCTCAGCACGTCTTGTACATCGTACCTGAGACACAAGCTGATGTTTATGTCAGAACACATATGTTAATTGTTGTGGTCAGTACTCAGGTCGGTCCTGCAGGTTATATCCCATCACAAGTGAAGACGCCAGCTGTGGGGCCACATATAACCCTGTTCCACTTCACTGTGCAGCCATAGACTCCAAAAGTTTAGGTGTGCCAAAGTGAGTTAAGCTCAACATAGACACTCCAGGTGAAATCAGACAGCTGCTACCTTGGGTTAAAGTCCTCAAAAGTTGTAAAGGTTGATGCTGCATGTGTTCTGTTATGGACAAAGTCTTTGGCTCTCAACGTATGGTCATCTGTCTGCAATCTTTTGTGTTCCATTGATTTTTTTAGGACGTCGTCATTACATCTTTTTTTACTCCAAAGCAGATAGCAGGCCACAAAAAGATGTTTTTTTTAAATTTGCAGTGATATTGAAAAGTATGTTTTTCTAATGTGCTTGATGTGACAATGTTTGTTGGCAGTATATCCTCCTGTAACTACAGTATGTGAATAAAAAGAAGCATCATCAGTTACACACTTTCAAAACGTATGATAAGATCAATTCATTCGATTTTTGTTCCATTAAGAGTTATGCACTATATATAGTTTCTCAATCTCCACAGTGATCTGTGGAAATACAAAAAAACTGGAATTCAGATAGAGTATTATTCCACTTTGATGATGGGGTAAAAGGTTAAAGCTCCGTACAAAAATCAACACTTGTCAGCTTGTGTTCTTGACTGCATCCCAGGTGTTACTTTGAGATGAAATGTTATAATTGACTTCTTGATGCCTGTCATCCAATAACCTCCCTCGCCTATCTCGACATCAGATAGTGACTTCCTACATCTCGTGGGTTGACTTTCAGCAGCCCCCCCAGAGAACATGCCTGCACTTGTAGCATGGATTTTCTGGTTGAATATGTGGGTGGAGAAGGCATTAATGCAAGTGATAAGGATAATAGGAAAAAAGGAGCAATTTCTCCTTTGTTTTCCACGAGCATGTCTCATGTATATGTTGCACTGTTGACTTTCTCTGCTGCTGTTGGTGGTGAATTTACTCTGGTGTGTTTTTTTGGTATGATGTTAAATATTGAGTATAAAAAACAGTTTTTTGTCATTTGGCAGTCAGCTTTAACATGTTAGTCGCTAAACAATAAAGGTTCATAATTAATAGAAGTGTTTTTTAAACCACATTAATCGGGTGCTTTGTTGTCCGTTTAGGTCCACCATATAGTAATTAATCCGCTGCACGGTCTTCCTGTGACACCACTGCATGTTTGATTGGTTCATTTCTCTTTAAAAACAATCCCAGATGGCTCAATTGACAAGTCAAAAGCAAAAGGACCATGTGTCAAAAGGAATTCAAATATATAAAAAAGAGTTTGAGCTAAAGGTATACAGCTTATCAGACTGATGTCAGTGAGCAATCGGATCACAAAAGCTGGAAGAGTACTATTTTAGAGCGTGTGAATCACCACAGACCTGTGGCTGAAACTAAATCCAAGAGGTTAACTACAGCGCTTGTTAAATGGGTGACAGCTGACTGCAATCCAGTCAACGTGGTAGAAGACAGGGGTGTAAAGGACATCCAGCATGTGGTGACCAGTTATATGCCTCACAGTATGAAACAGAAAAAGCTAAACTGGAACTCCTGAAAAGTGCAAATGCCGTCGCATAAACCAGGGATCATTGGATGTCATTTTCCAAACATGCACTCCTGCATATTCCTAATGTGCAACACTAGAAAGACCAAGGCAGTCATTTTGACTGTTTTTTATTTATTTTGCAATGTAATAACTTACTTAAAATAAGGGTTAGGGGTTAGTAACTACAGGACCATGACTTTTCCTAAATGTGTCTATATTTTATTCTAGCATTGTTATTTTATCAAAAACAAAAAAGAGTTTTGAGTATTTCTACCTTGAAAGTCCATAGCGGTCATATTGACTGCTTGCATTATAGCCAGTGTATCATTTCAATATTCGCTACTTTTTCCCGCTCTTGAAGGTGCGCATCTCCGTTGCCTAGCAACTATTGTTTATAACGCTCGAGCCAAGGTGGAAAGAAAGCTTACCTGCCTAAAACCATACAGAAAGAATAGGAGACATACATTTGAATTAATCAACATTGAAAAGGCAGAATAGAGTAAATTAGGATCTGATTTAGAACAGAATAGAACGAAATGTCAGGAAGGAGGAGGATGACTGCCACAGAGGCTTTAGCCATGCTCCAGAGCCTTGATGAGGCAGAGTCTGATGGAGGCGCAGGTTCGGATACGGAAAGTGATGTCTCCTGGTCTCTTGAAACTTCATCTGACACTGGCTCTGAGATTGAACCTGAGAATGATACAGAGATCATTCCCATTCGCAAAAAACGCCGGCTGCTGTTCCTGTGGTTGTCCATAAACTATTCAAATTTCAAATTCATTAGAATTTAATATTTGTGTCCTGAAGTTTATTATACCTTTCACAACATTACAGATCCATTTATTCTTATATTTGATATTGATTATTGAAATGATATGCAAATAATTCGTAAACAGTCAAAATGACCGCTATGGCCTTTCTAGTAGTGATAGAATGCCAGTCGTTCTAGTGTTAAAATCAAAATAATAAACACTGTATTCTACTGAATAAGCACTTTGAAGCTGTCTCCTACCTCTACGTCTATAGTTTCAGACCATACTGGTGTAGAAGTGAGGCACTTATTTAAATGATCAGTCTAAAAGTCAAGTTCTGATATTATATTTCTTTGCATTCATTTGATTCCCAAATCCAGACACCAGTGAGAATTTTTTTTAAATTGTGTTAATAAGGATTGAACAACTCTTTGGAAATAAAAAATACTGGCAATTTAAACCTACGATGCTTTGCTAAAGTGCTCATGATGGATAGGCCGGGTCTTTGTAACATAACAATGAGTAAGGTCTTTTACCTGCTTTTTGTAAAGTGTCTCGAGATAACACTTGTTATGAGTTGACGCTATACAAATAAAAATTTATTGATTGATTGATTGATTGATTGAAATAAGTGTGATTAACTACTAAAATTAAGCGATAAATCGGGCTTAAAAAACATCTTTTGAAAGCTCTAGTAATTTGTTGTGTAATAAATGTGCAAAAAGAACAAAGGCATGTACAGGATTACCTCTGATTAAGTTTCTGATGAGGTGCATTTTTATATTCAATTTGAACTTTTACTTTTATTTGTCTTAAATATACCAGGATCTTGAGCAAAATACTCAACTGTTACGTATTTTTGTACATTTGATGCTGGACATTGACGTACAAATGCTATTCAGCCACTAATTAAACGGCTACACAAAAACAGATTGTATATTCTGGTAGCCTAAGGCGGATAGTATTAAGACAGCTCAGAGAGTTGTTACATACAGCCATGGCCATTTCCCTCTTTCTTCCTTCCCTCCTCCCTTTCTTCCTTCCTTCCTTTCGTCTCCTTCAAGGTCAGTTGTCAGAGTGAGGCTGCATGTCACCGCTCCTTTGTCTATTCAGATAAAATTGCTGCATTCATCGTATGTCAGATAAACCTTAAAAAAAAGGAATGAGGAGGGTATAGTGAGAGAGAGGGAGGCAGGAAAGAGAGGATCGGGGAAAAGAGGAAAAAAAACAACAACGGTCCTATCACGGCGTCCTCAAGCCTGGCCCTAGCCTGTTTTTATCAGTCCATGACAAATTCAAGCATTCACTCTCTCCTCTCTTCTTTCCTCCACGTTTTCTCTTCACCTTATCTACTGTCTCAGCACTGCATCACTTGCCATTTTAGAATAATGTCCCCCCATGTCTATAATGACATTGCCTTTGTGCTTCAGATTACCTTGGGATTTGCAGTCCCCCCCCCCCCCCCCCCCCAACTCACATGGATGCTGGAATAAAGATACACACACACACACACACACACACACACACACACACACACAAACATGCAAGTGTCAAAGAAAATCTGTCCATAGACCTTGGAGGAGACCAGCTGAATCCAGAAACATCATTGGTAAATAAACCAGAGGCTTCAGAGAGCAACAGTGTTTTAAAAATAGACTTTTCCTACATGATGTTGTACACGGTAATTATAAGAAATCATGGATGGAACTCTTTTTTTTTGTCCGTAAGCATAGAGTCTAAACGTCAAAATAGATTCAGAATCAGAGCTCAAAGTTTGGATTGTAATGATTGATAAACCCATGACTTATCTTATCCATTAATGCATAAGACATACCACTTTGATAATACTACAGTAGTGTGTAAATATTTTTGGATAACATCATTTTTTCTTGAATTTTATGTCTGTCCATACGAGCATGAATCCAATTGTATCTGTAGGACTAAACTGCTAACACCATGAAGCAACACCGGTGCTATCCCTCCCACAATGTTGATTTACTGGTGGGACTTGGTATTGAACAATTCCACCTGCATGCATTACCTCTCAACAGTATCATATTAAACTCAGCCTCTTTTTTTTGCTTTTTTGATAGAAGAAGCAAGGAGCAGGGGAAACACAGGAGAGAGAGAGTGGCAGTGACATGCACTAAATGACCATGGTTCGGATTTGAACCCGAGACCACTGTGTCGGTGGACTGTAGCCTTTGAGTACAGTGAGCCTGCTCTTCTTTGCTTAACCAGCATCCCCAAACCGAACAATTTAATACCTCACTTGTTAACTTTTTATGTCCCGGTAGATGATTCAGGGAATCTTTTCCATTGATGTGATCAGTACAGAAATAAAACAATGGTCATTATAAATCAAAGTGCCACTCCTGACTTTATGTGCCGAGTTTGATTACACCAAATATAAGCTCAATCAAGATGCATACTGATCAATTTGTGTTTCAAAATCGTAGCATCCCCAATATTTTCAGCTCATATTTTAAATCACAAATCCGTCCTCTATTTCCTTCAATGAAGACATTTTTTTTCCCTTTTCAGGTATCATCAGACATGAAGCGGGTCTCCAGCATGTATTATTTCTGTGCTCTGATGAGCTCCTTAAACTGTGACAGGTCCTTCTCTCCCCTGCCTCGCCATGTCTCTTAATGAGATGGTAATCAGCCAGTCATCAGCGACAGGACCAAGCAGGACACATAATGAGAACATTAGGCTGCATACTGAAAGGACCTCCTGCTGCGCGGAGGATCAATGGTCTGGCCTGATGAAAGGTGGATGATGGGGATGATGGTTGAGCGAAAGAGAGAGCACATCAGACACACAGAAAGAGATGCAAGGAGTTGTGGTGTTGATTGTGCAACATATTATCTACTGTACCCAGAGCTTTGACTTGCATGGTCACACAGATTTACCCAAGGAAAAATGATCAATTAAATGTCATTTCATATGTACTGATTTAACACATAATGAAATATGATCAAACTCTGTGTTTCTGTCTTCTTATGTGTATTATTAACTGTATTATGTTTAATTAATTCATACAGGGATCTCTTTTGAGCTCAGCCCTTAAATGTGGTAACATTTATCTCAAGTTTCTCCTTAATTTCCTGAGTTTTTTTTTTTTTTTACTGAGTTTGAATTGGTCATCAGTTGTCTCCTACCATATCTTACAGCTCAAGCCGTTAACATGCACTCAGCTGGAGGAAGCTATTAATAAGGTGGAAAAACATTTGCTTACTTTCTAGATCTGTCGATTCAACTGTTCAGTCAAGTTAAGTTCAGTAATAACTTAAGTAAGTACAACTGAGTGTTCTGTGCGTTGGTGTATTCTGCAGCTTTACCCTTATCTTGAGCAGGGAGGTTTTTTTTTTGTCATGTGTCGCACCAGAATCAAAAAGTGAGGAGCTTCTTTCTAGACATTAAAAAAGAATGTAATGTAACCAAAAGGTCCGCATGTTGAATTTTGCTATGGGGACGCTGCCAATTACTTCACATAGCTGTTAAATGGCTATATAACTACCTTTGATGGAGAAGAGGGAGTTCATGTCTGTTTCATGTGTTATATCAGTGGAGATTATTTTATATACTATTCAAAAGAATACACAAGTCTGTACCAAAAGGTCTTGCTTATCTTTTGTATTGCCTACAATTATTGGACACAGATTCCATAACAACTTAAATTGTTATCTTAGAAAGTTTTTTCCATTGTCTGTTGTGAAAAGCACAAAGCAGAAGGTGTTTAATAAATATGATGACATAGGTCAAGATACTTCACCACAGTCTGATCTACACTGACGCTTCTAATACAATGTGTGTCTTATTACCAACGTCACACAGTTGCTTTGCGTGCTGCTGCTGAAGTGTTTAAACCTCAACCCTAACTTTCAGTCAACCTAAGGACAGGCCGAGAGCTGGAGCTGAGGCGGATTTTAGGCCTCTTGACAAACCGCTACATCGCGCCCAACTGTATAGTCACCTTAACGCTCATCCTTCATAAAATCCAATTGAAAGAGTTATTAAAAAATCCAACCCCCGTGCAGTGTGTTCTGATTGAGACATGAGCTAATTAGACCAATTAGATTTTTGAACCCGGCTGTAAACATGTTCATATTTGCTGTAAAAACAGGCTTTTTGAATTGGACGTGTGACTTCCTGTGTTTTCTGCAGCCAGCTTTAAGCAGATACTCGAGGATCTTGCACTTGCACTAATTTTTCAACACAAGAAGTTACGGCTTGGTTTAAACACAAACATTTGAACAAACACTGATAAATAACTCTTAATTAAGCTGCATCTTTATTTATAGATTGAATGACTATTATACATGACTGAACCACAACTCAAATGTTTGATAAAGGTCAATATACACTTCCAATCAGGGTGCATTTATAAATGCAAAGAAGAAAAAACGTTACAAAACATGTGTACCAGGGTCAACAGTGGGTAATTATTTACATGTGTAGAGTAAGAATGCTTTTAAATAAACATATTAAGATTATATTCAAATCAAGTTGCACATTTTTGTATGGATTATAGCAGCAATAAAAATCTTCATCTCAAAGGTTGTAAAATAAAAAACTGTCAGCTCCAATCTGATTTTTCAACCTTCATATAAACCAAGAGATTTTTCCCATCAGCTACACAGTTGCACAATCCTCAGTCCATGCCTTTTTTTGCGCATTGGCCTGATTAAATACATCTCGATCTTAAACAATACAAGGAGGAAAAAGGACAGGAAAGAGAGACCTTCAGTGTGAGTGAGTCATTTTGGTCATAGTCAGTTGTTCAGGCACATGTGAAGCATGAGAACATGTCAATCCCCACCATGTTGTACATCATAAAGGCTGCAGTGACAACTCAGATGTCGAGGATGAACTCTCCCACCCCAACTTCCCTTTTTTCCAATAGAATCCATTTGGTAACCCCTTTATGGATTTCACATATGTATATTCACATTTATGTCCACTCTGTCTTCTATCATCACTATGAAACGCAGTCGCTCTTTGAATCCGGCCATAAAACCAACTGGAGTCACATTAATTGTCAGACGCAGACGCAAGTTCTGATAATAAACGCTGTACTACATACTGCTGCTTTAAATCACAGACGAATCTCTCCCTCCCTTCTCTGGAGCCTTCCAAAGTGATTCGGTCTCAATTTGTAATAAAAAGAGACCAGCGGAGAAAGCGCTGCCAGTGCTGGCGTTAGGCTTCGCTTTTGTGTTTTGCATTTTTTCACCTTTTCTCCCGTCGCAGTGACTGACTTTTAATTTAATAAACATTGCATGAGCCCACTGACCAGAACAAAGGGGGGAAGAAAAAAAAAACATCTTTCTGAACATCTATCAGGTCTCTCTTGTTAAAGAAAAAGGGGGTGGGTTGAGGGGTGAGGGGGAGGGGGGAGGGTGTTCTTTAATAGGAATGGGGGTAGGATATAAGGTTTCATGCCAAGATCGTAAAATTACTGAGGAATAAAAGCCATTCATTTCACATGACATCACCACCTTTTGAGGATGTGAGCTTCAGCAGCTTCAAAAGGAGGACAAAATGTTTCCTCCATTGACTTCAGTGCTGGTGTTGTCTGACGAGTCATACAACACAGCAGAACAAAGGAGCGGGATTAGCCTCCCTGTTATTGGCTCCTGCCTTTGAAACATTCAATAAAAATATAATATTCTGAACAGCATGAATGTCTTTGTACATAGTTTATGTACACGCTCAGTAAGAGACTGTTTAAAGGCATTTCTTTCTTGCAAGTTGTTCGTACAGTAAAAGTCAGCACACCTTTCAGAGGCACCCTAGTGGTGAAATCACATAGCAACAGCTTACTCAACATGGATGATAAATAGCAGTCCATCAATTCAAAGCTTGCAAAATGCACTTCAGAACCTGCGGTAAATACTTGCACTTAAAACATTCCCTCTTATGTGTGCTATTAGTGCTGCCCACTAATTTACACTTAAGCGCTACTTTTCAGTGGGATCCACAGCCATTATGTTTATTCACATGGCTGTCAGTCACTTGCCATGAGACCAAGTCAAATCAGTCTTGTATGACACAAATGATACAGCACTGGAGCATGCTCCAGGGGTACTAATGGTTGGTCTGAGTAGTTCTCAGGCACAATGTCATAGAAAACACAAAATTTCCAACCTGCTCTGCAAACCAACGCCACACTCAGAGAGCTATACATTTGCTAATGGTAGATGCATTGGCTAATAGAGGTGGGCTAGCTTCCTATGATGCATATCTCCTATCAACATAGCCTCTCCACGTGTGGGAGAGAGATAGAGGTATGTGTGCAGTGACTTCTCAATATAAATCAGAGGTGTACTCCACAATATATTCACCACATGAACCCAGAGGGCTTATAATTCCTTCTAGCATCGTCTAACGCTGCAATGTATAGAGTCTTAGAGACTATAGGGCCTCTTAGCAATTGGTAGGCTATCATCTTTCTGTTTTATTGGTTTTTCTACATAAAAAAAACAGGGATGCAACATTCAAAACGCACGCAGACATTATTAACAAAGTATAAAGGAATAATTTCATTTTTCTCTGTTTCTCAGAGAAATGTGACACATCATCTGGCGCAGTATTGCGTTGCCCGGGGTAGGAGCCCTGCACAGTAGATGGACCGCTGTAATTTCTCATCTATCAAATTATGGTTTATTGTTCGGCACAGCAACCTCGGGCTACACACAACCCGGTGCACTGACAGTTATGAAACATTATATTTTCCACTGTCATAGTCCAGGCGCAAGACAAAGCTTAAGAAAGAAAAGGGAAAGAAAACAGAAAGAAAAACAAACTCCAAAGTAATCCTCACACTCGTCATGTCAACATCTGTGGAAAAACAGAGCTTTGATCACAGCCGTTCAAGCCTCTGTTGCTATTTCTGAGGTCTGCTAACAACATTAGGTTACTCAAATTGCCATTAGCCACTACTGTATAAGCTTGTTTATTATTGCTATGGTAATGATTTTTCTACCAAATGAAATTTGTTGGCAGGAAATTGTGTTTAATGCTAGTCTAATGAGTCTGCTGTAAATTAGCCAGTGTGCCTGCGTGGATGACTAAAAGGCCTTTAAGTAACCTTTGGTCTCTGTTGGGGGTAATTTGATACTGCCACTGATGATTCACTTAGCCAGGCTAAAAGCTATAGACTTGCATCTCAAGGAGGACATGCAAAACTACTGTCGCTCTAAAACTAGAAGTGAATGTGAAAATAATCCAATCGACTTGAAACTGGATGACTTTACGACATTGAACATGAACTCTTGGCTAGAGTCAAAGCAATTTGGTGTTTTTGTCGCCAAGGTCAAGGTTCAGCAACACACCAAGCTAACACATGAGCCAGTCCTGGTTCTTGGCCTAAAGGAGATCACATCCACTGTAAGCTGACGATTGAACATGATTCTACTGTGCCCAGAAAATTTTGTAAATCTAGACCCATTTCCATTCTTAATGTCACCATTTATTGATATGCTCCACTTGAATTCCTAGTTTCTTAATGTATTGACAAATACAAGTTATCAAACCAAAGTAATCCAAAGATAAACAGAATGATGTGTTGCCCATGTCATCAAGGAACACCAAAAATACTTCTGGCTCAATGTCTCTTTGGTTGGTCATCTTTGGCACATTTTTAAAAATATGAACAATGTTTTGATGAAAGGATATCAAATGTAAAAATACCGTGCATTCCAAACAAACTTCTCTGGCAATATGGTGTATATAAATATGTAAATATTATTTTTAATAACAACAACAACTTGAACTCCAAAACATAACCAAGTTCATTTGCAGAAAAAAGTTAAAAAAAAAAAAAAAAAACATTAAAAAGCAACACATCAACAATCATGAGGTGCATTTGTTTCCTACATCTGTCATCAAATTGGCTGAACATGTTAACTGTGTTTGAAAGTTTTGGTTAGTGCTTACTGTGCAACAGTGTATTCTGTAGTCAATCATCCCATTCAAGAGAATAAACATGTAATCTCACAATCAAAACATTTTCTTCAAATAAATATATCATAAAAAATCTGTGTCTTAAAGACCTCCTCATCCCATTTGAATGTTGTGGTTTTGCATCTGTAACCGCCTTTGCTGTGTATACTCGGCTTCCTGATGCATCTGCATATGCAAAAAAAGTGTGTGTGTGTGCGTGCACACATCGCTGGCACCCCTGCAGGTCTGTGGAAGCACACGTGGGTATTTCGTGTGGAATTTACCATGCTCCGTCACAGGCATGGCAGCCACGCCCCCTGGCATATTCCCCTGAGATCTGATAAGAGGTGTGTGTGTCTGCCTGTGTGTAGGGAGGTTGACTGTGTCTTGTGTTTTAATGGTGTGACATTCCTCCTTAATGCAGGTGGCCCCTCAATCTGAATACCCTTCCTCTTTAGACACTTGTCTGTGTTTAGTGTCACCCCCTACCGCGCCCCAGTCTAACCCCCCGTTTCCTTGTACCTCCCACTGCACCTAGCCCACCCACATCGCCCCTCCTTCTCGGCAACACGTGCCCCCTCTTAGTGCCAACATGCCCCGCGTCCCCCGTCTCCCTCCCCTTCCTTTCACCCCCTCCTCCACTCCTGTGTTTTTCCCACGCCTGCCTCTTTCTGTCATCACGTAGTAGGAGTGGTATCACCGCACGTGCCCCTTTTTAGTGCCAACAAGCTCCCCTGTGGCCCTCCTGTCCCCCCCCCCCCACCCACCCACCCAACTTCCTCCCCTCCATCATGTTTTACCCCCCGCCCAACTCCCGCCTCCTCTTTCTCACACTGTTCGTCTCATCACTATGTAAGTGGGGATACCAGCCTGTTTTGCATACGGCTGTTTAGTCCTTTGTGGCAGGCGGGGCGGCATGCGAATATGCAAAACGGTACTGGGGAGGCATTTTGTAGTGTGATGAGGAAGGGGAGAAGGCGGCGGGACTGTGAATGATGCCGCCGTGTGCGTGTTCTTGTGTGTTCTCCAACAGATTCTTCCGATGGTTGGTACGGGAGCGATGCCACCAGAACCAAAGCCCAGTTGATCAACATGTCGATCGGAATACCAATACCAAGCAGCCATAAATCCAACATGGAGGGGATCCTCTCATCTTCTTTGGCCTTTATTCCATTTCAGGGACAATGCAAGAAAAGGTGGTCAATTTCTTCAACTAGCATCGTTACTGTAAATCCACACGAAACAGAATCTGCAAACATCGGCGGCAAATTAAGAAGAAAGGGACGGGGAAGTTCCTTTTTCGCTTCCCCCTCCTCTTCGCCCATATCCTTCTCCCTTGTACTTATCTGTGGCGGGGAGCCAATGGTTCATTATAATTGGCCGTTGTCATCATGCAGATGACACACAGTCAGCGCTCTGAATATCATTAGTGCCTTTGCATACCTCCGCTCTTTTTTTCTGTCCTTTCTTCTTGTTCCTTCATCCCGAGGCTCGTTTCGGGATTCGATATTCCAAAAGGTAATTATCATCCGCGAAGCAGCCTATCAATATGTGGAGATAGTCATAATGGGGGAATGAAGGTGCATGTCTGATTGCCGTTGTCTCTTTCTCTGTTTCCTGCACATATGTAGAACAATCTCCCAAGGTGTGAGGGGGAATAAAAGTGTATTTGTGTAATTGTATTTGACTCTCCTTCGCAGCACAGCCCATTGTATCTCTGTGTGGTTAAAGAGTGTTCTTTGCTCTCCTCCTCCTTCTTCTTCCCCCTCTCCCCCTCGTTTGCATACATCAGCCTCTCCTTGGGTAGAATAATAGCTCTTAATTCCTCTCTGCAGCTCTTGCCTTCTGATCCACGACAGAAAAAGAAAGAGGCAGCCGGTCAATTTGCATACTCCGCATAATGATGAGCCGTGTGTTGGGCGAATGCCTAATTACCAAGTCCTCCAGTCTCTCTCCTCTTGCAGCTTTTCGCTTTTAACCCTCTCTCGCCCATTCGCCATCCCCTTCGTCTCCATAGGAAACCATTGTCGCGTGCAGCATTAATTCATCTGGAGGGGCATGCAGAAACAACAGAGAAACAAGAAATGAACAGAATCATATCGCGGTGACGAGCGACTCGTTTCATTCGCCTTCGTTTATTCCCCCGTCTGTGTTTATTGGCTAATTTGCAGCTCCTTTCGCTCGCGGCGGCTCTCCTTAAGCTACCCTCTTTGTCTTTGCCTTTGAAATTTACAAAATCTTACAAGAAATCAATACTTAATTGATTATTCACTCTCCTGCAGCCTCAAACGACCAGCGAGTGCACGTGCGTATTAATCCAGCGTGTGTCTGTGTGTACGTGTGAGTGAGTCTCTGTTAGATCCCATGGTAGTCCCAGTTCTTTCGAGGCAGCAGGCAGACGAGGTGGCAGGCAGCTCTGTGAGCTACACTCTGCAGCATCAACGTGGATGTGTATGTGTGTGAGTACTTGTGTGTGTGTGTGTGTGTGTGTGTGTGTGTGTGTAGGGGGGGGCATGTGACACATACCAGGGTCCCGTCACTAGTGCCAGGGAAGTTCCAAGGGTTGAAGAGGGTTTACTTCTCAGCTTTTCTTTGATCATCCAGAGGAGGAAGAAGCATGGACATCAACAACAACAAACCATCACCAAGCCTGTGGGCACAGGAAGCGCAGCAGGCTCCAAGCAGGATGTGGAAAGGAGTATATCCTTGTTTTTCGGAGCTTTTGTTTTTGTCCTCCTCGCCGCCGCCGCAGCTTCTTTGTTTTTTCGTCCTGGCGTAGAGAAAAAGGGAGCAGGGCAAGATGCCACCTGGACCCTTTAGAGAACTCTGTGGCGAAGTGGGCGCGGAAATGGGGGCGTGAAGAGAGGGGCGTAAGGAGGAGGAGGAGGAGGAGAGAGAGAGAGAGGGGTAAAGGGTGCCTGGCGCCTGCCTCTGATATGCCATAAGGATGGCAGGCACGTAATGATAGCAAATGTAGAGCAGATTGGCTTGGAGGAGGAGGAGGAGGAGGAGGCGGAAGAGAGACAGGGAAAGGGGGAGAGGAGACAGATGGCAAAGCTGGCCTTGTGCCAACGATACCAAGACATGACTACGCAGTGAAACCTCCCCCTGCGCTCTGACACTTGTTGCTGTGTGTGTGTTTATGTGTTCAGATCACATGTTAGGGCAAAAACTGGAAGGGGAATGTGCCAAAACTGGGCTTTTGACTTGAAACCTTTTGCCTAAGAGGGCAAGTGGGCTTCCCTGATCTTTGACTATGAAGGAATGGAGATAATTCAATGTTTATATATCACTATATGCATTAGCTGGACATTTAAGTATGTATGAGAGCCTAAAGCAAAATGAGGCTAAAAGATGGAGGTCTGGCCTTCTATGTGACCTCCATTTATGCAACGTGGCAAAGGTCAAATATTGACTCTCCTCACATATCTTTTCACATAGCCATCAAAAATAGATGTAGCAGCCCGCCTCAATCATTTTGTCTTTACTGATGACATTTGAGTTTTAGTGTGGCAAAATGATTTTTGTCTCACAGTGTTCAGGACTGGAAAAAAAAAACTGCTGGCCCGTGTTGGTTTATGACAAGAAAAACGGATGGCAGCTAGATAGAGTACTATGATGTCCATATTGAAATGTGCTGAGCAAACATCTTCCAGCAGCAGCAGACTTGCTCCGCGCGTGTGTACGAGAGAGAGAGAGAGAGAGTGAGAGGGAGAGAAATGTATTAGTGTAGTGTATTTTTTATTTGGGGGGGGGGGTTCAAAATGCATACTGTCCCAACAAAGCAAGGGGTTTAAACACTAAAAAGAAGACACAAAAATGAAACCTGTCATTCAGGTATAATGGATTCAACTGGCACACAGAAAAATAAAGGTAACGTCTAGTCTGATTTGAAATGGCCAATAGATTTGAACTGTGTTTAATTTTCATGTTTACTTGTTTTGCATGATTGGAAGTAAAGCAATATGTCAGAGTAGATTGGTCCCAGCTCTGTTGTCTACAGATAAAGAGTTATCATACACAGTGCATGTGTGTGTGTGTGTGTGTGTGTGTGCGTGTGTGTGTGTGTGTTTGGGCAGACTTGATGGAAGGGGGGTTATCCAAATCAAACAGCCTATTTGAATAAGAACAATCACAGCCCCAGAATGGAGCAGAGACAGGAGGAAATGGCGAGGCGATTTGACTTGCGAATAAGGCTATGCATATCTGCATGCTAATTGCATAGAAAGAAGGGGGGAACGAGTGGAAAGCGCCCCCCACGCGCCAGACAGAGAGAGGGCGAGGGAGGAAAGACACAGCAGACACGAGAGAGAAACAAGGGGGACGAGCGAGCGAACAAACGGACAAACAAACGAGGGAATCAAAGGAGCTATAGACGAGACGGGTAATTAATTCCCCATAACCCTTTATTCTGAGGCGTTTGATTTTCGTTGGAAACAAATCGACACGCACGGAGGAGGAGGAGGAAGAAAGGAGCGAAAGCAGAGGACGATGGCAGGGAATCGGAGCGGGGTTGGGGGGCATCCGAAAATTAAAATTATTGATTGATCTTAGGGTGCTGGGGGCTGAAGCGCGGAGGGCATTTTGAGGATGTAATTAGAGCGGACTGGGACCAAGGCTGGAATGATAATAGATGACGTTGGAATTCACCATGGCTATTGGCCATTAATCTCCATTATCGTCGACCAGGATATTAAAAATTCTAATTGGAGGGACAAAAATGATGTGGCTGGTGTGCGATTGCGTGTTTACAAGTGTGTGTGCTGGGATGTTGATCTTGGGTGTTTGGCGATAATTGCCGCCATGGGGGAATGAGGTATAGTATATCAACTGTGTGAGCCGGCTGATTAGAATTATGAGCTGAACGATGCAGAACTGAGTATAACCTTATTTTAATAGAACGTCAAAACAACGGTTTATGGGATTTTGACCACTTCATTTATTTTTTGTCTTGTGTACGTTTATGTACAGGTACATGCAAATGTGTGTGCGTCAATGTGTATATGTGTAACTTTGTGTTGTGTGTGATGAACTATCAAGTGACATGAAAATAAATGTTCATTCCAGGTCACTTTGAATTGTTTTGTAATTCATAAATATGACATGAAGACTTTCTTCTTTTGCAGCAGGATTTTTTTAATATTTGATTTATGAACTTCTTAAAGACTTTCAATGACGTTATGAATGTTTGAAGTAGATCAACTCTGTGTTGTCTGTATTAAACATAATAAAACAATTCTTACACATCCTTCCTTCAGTGTCTGCGATTGTGTTGTTTGGTGGTCACAGGAACCTTTTCATTCTTAAGGGAAGTGTTCCAACGCTGTACACAGAGAAAGCCCTGCTTTAGGGAGTCCTATGGGTGCTACTGTATGATGTCACCACTGGCCTTGGATCGGCTGTTTACACTAAGTTACATCAGCCCAGATTAAGGAGCACGGATGACAGGCCAATACTGTGTTTGCCAATAGCTCCACCACCTTGCATGACTGTGCTGTGACACTGTCAATAGATTATGAAATCTCACTGTGTCAGCTATTCAATATTACAAATTGCCCGTGTGTAGTCGGCATGCTTGTGTGTCCTGGCGTTGGTGTTTGTGTGCGTCCCTGACGTAAATATGCAAGAGGTTAATGCACATGTTCCTGTAACGTCTCCATGTATTCACTCTGCATGATTAGGAACTGTCCTTGAATTAGTAAGATGAAACTGCAACCCCCCGACTGTGCTAGTGTTACACACTCATATTCCAACACACACACATAATATTGCAGCCTTTATGCAGACATACAATCACAAAGATCTCCTATTAGGTTAAAAATGAAGACATAGCTGTTCTCACACAAGCACAATAATGAAAAACATTTCACCTCTGTTGTTAATTCATTGTTCATTAGTCAAAGAAGGGAAGTCACCACTAGGAGTTAGCATGCTTTGGTGTGTGCTTTGTGTGTGTGTGTGTGTGGGGGCCAGTGTGATGTCATTACATTAATGGTCTTTCGCCGGGGCTAGTCATTAAATGAGGATATTAAAGCAGTAGCCTGTTTTTATATGCATGACGGGGTGATGTGTGGGGGTCACAGTTGCTTGAAGTCATCACTCACGCATGATGGGAGGACGCACAAATACACACAGGGACACAATCACACATACATATTTGCAGAATATGTAAGTAAGGGGTCACACGGCTCTTTTAAGGAGAAAAAAATTCTATTTGTCTTTTCTCCTTTTTGCACACATCCGATGACAGAGTGCTCACTTGGCCCTCGTTTAGGTTGTTTTTTTATGCATATGTACCCTCTCTCAAGACAGATTGATCCTGATATTTATGCGCTGGGCTTGACGTGCATATTATTATTGTCATTACTGTTATTATGCATTTTGAGGGAGGGAAATAACATTAGGCCTGACTGAGGCGGTGCAAGAGCAGAGGCTATCACTGCTGCAATCATCAGATTGGTCTGATTTATGATTTATGCAGACCACATACTGCCTCAGATAACGCCCCAGGAGGAGCTGGGCTGTAAAAAATTGTTTTAGCCAATTGATTAATCAAGACTGGTCATATGTGTGAGTACTTCATTTGTATATGTGCTTAGATTGCAAAGGGAAATGTATGTTTATCATGTGTCTGTATCTGTATAAGCATATGGACGTTGGTTGGTTCTAGGAAAACTGATTTGGTGATGGGGCCTTGTCTGGCAAAGGGATTGGTAGATTATGAAAACAGGGACAGGGAGGGTGGGGGGGTGAACATGAAAGAATAACTGATAGGAAATCAAATTGGGTTGGGTAATATTTCATGTTTTATGTTTTATAGTCAAAGCAAAGAAGACTGGCATCTGAAGATTAGCAAGAAAATTCTCATCACAATATACCCTTGAATTCATTTGAACATGAGTTTTGTTTTGGCAAGGTCATAAGCATTGACAACATGCACCACCGATAGAAAATATACTTTAAGCTTATTATAAGAAAAAATCAATGGTTCAAAACATGTGAACAAGTAAATATGCTGGTCAGCACTCGTTCCTGCATTCTCTTTAACCCCCCTGAATCCAGATGAGTGTAGAAGTTACAAGTTTTCTCCAACCTTTCTTCGTTGCTTATCCTTGCAGGTAATAAACAACAAAACAATATTTTCTGTATATTTTAGGAGTTTTAGTTTATGTGGCAAATAACAAAATGGAGCAGATTTCCTTTGAGGTGCTTGGGTATTCTAAAGCAATCATTGAAGAGTGGTGATAGAGCTGGTGGGTAGTGAGTTGTTTTTTAAAGTGATAGAATCAGTAAAGTAAATGTTTCTTACCTTGATGACATGGTCGGAGTTCACAAGGCATCATCGCAGCTCACTGTGGTCCCCTGCAACATTTAAAAGAGTCAGAAAATATTCAGTCATCATACATTTCCATGGGATCTAATCAATCGGGGAGGTCCCATTGTGGACAGTAAAACTCTCTTCTCCTCGTCTTCCTGCCAGTTATCTCACCTTTCTAAACCATGCACTGTTACAACCAATACTTCAGGGATGACTTTACTACTATCTACTGGGAGCTAAATGTAAGATTTAAGATGTAACTTCTGCCTACATAGGTGCGACACCTTAAACGATCTTAGTAAATAGAAAATAAGGTTCAAAATAGGCTACCTTTGGACTTTTGCAAAATCGGTTCAACCCACTTAAGTCTGTATTGAGTCATTGTATTTATGGGGACACAACACTAACCGACCACAAATAAACAGTAATCAATAGTGTCGAGGACACCCTCCTTTTTAACAGGCAGACATCTATAAAAGAACCAGACTCTTTGATGGACAGCCATCTGCCCACAACCACTGGGCTGAGAAAGTGGGATAGAGGAAGAGATAGAAAGAGAAACACGGATATGGACAGCAACAGTTTGTTGGAAGATGGACAACAAACAGCAGCAAAAAGAAGAGGTGATAGAGACGTTTTGTAGAAATGATAACATTTACAGAAGAGTATGACTAATATCAGCATGACTAACACTGAAATTATGTCAGTTTAAAGGCTGTGCTTAGTTCTCCTACTTTGTTGAATGAAGTATAGACCATGATGAATGGATGTTCTTCTGTAAGATGGGGGCAGTTTGGCTGTACAACTTTACTGCCATCCTTTGATTTCCAGGAGCAAAAAAATCTGCAGCAAAGAAAAGTATGACCTTCCTGACCCGGGCAATGAACAAAATGGTCAAGAATAATTCATACAGTTTTTTTTCCATCATTTGCACTTGATATATATTTGTATTTTAGGGCATACATATTTCTGAAAACCTTTGAAGACATGGTAGTCGTATTCAGTTATTCCATGCAGGTTGTCCAAGATATCCCAGTGAGAAGCCCTGAACCTGGCAGAGTTCACACACTTAGCTACAACAAGAACTAGAGATTGGAAACTTGACTAATAGATTCTCTGGTTCTGTACAGAGAGAAAAAAAAGCTTTGAGCAAGGGCAAATATCTGCCATGTGAACGCATGCAGTCCTGTTTGTCATCCTGCTGTTATATAGGAGACTGCAGGTAAAATTGAAAAGCAATAGGCAAGATGATTGCATGCAATTCCTTTCTGTGGCTTTTGTGTCCTTGCAGTAGCAGACGTTACATACACACAATCCAACCTACAGGCAGATTTCAGGGATTGGGACCAATTGCAGCATCAGTGATGCAGAGCTAAAGGGAAGCGGGCCTGAAGTTGGCCAGGGCCAGGCTGAAGGAAACACTGCCGAGGTGATTATAGATTCTGAAAGCAGCGCTGGACTCTGAGGCAGAGATTATTATAAATTTGGTCATTGGCAATGAGGACACTACAGGGGAGAGAAAAACAAATATTAGGGCCCCCTTCAATGCTGGAGCCAGTGTGAGCTGTTTTCCATTTTAATGCATTATGTGTGTATAAGGGAGAGAGGGGAGATGAGTTTTTTTTTTCTCCTCTCTATGTGGGCGTGTGTGTGTTAGATTCAGCAAACTCAGATTTACATTTCCCTTGCACTGCCTGTGAAATGTTTTCAGACGTGGACAGCGTGACTGCAATAATATAGAAGGCTCGTTCTCCGTCTCCCCTTCTTTCTTTCTTTTTTACTTTCTTTCTATCATACACATACTTACATGCACACACACTGCAGGCAAATACAGTTTGAGAGAATGGGGATGAGGGAGAGCAGCCGCAACCACGAGAGAGAAATGGAAATTCACACTCAGTCTGATTCTGTGGTTAGCTTTCAAGCCACTCCTTTACTTAAGCTTATACTGACACATGGACTTTAAGTGAAGGTCTCCGGGTGTTACACAGTTAACAACTCCAGGAAGTTAAGATTCAAAAAGTTCATCATTAAAAAAAAACATCTAAGGAAATGCACGTTAGAAAATAAAATATATATATATAAAAAAAATATTCCTTGTGTCAATTAAAATACCGTGAAGTGTTTTGAAGAGATCACTCTCAGGATTCTTAAAGGTCTTTCTCTTGGTTGTGAAAGAAACTGTGGTTATTAGCGAGAAGCATTAACTTCTCAAGGTTAGAAAATAGCATTGAAAAACACTGACCTGTTTGGAGGTTAAATTACTGTAGCATTGTAACAGATAAAAGGAGGGATATGAACAGCTTTGCCTCAATAACAGAATGAGATTAAATGTGTAAGATTTTAGTCACGTTACAAACTGTGTATTTGATGTGCAATTTTGGTATTGTTAATCATTTTTGTGTTTTGTTTGCATCTCTATGATTCTATACAAGTTGCATTGTTGGCACCCTGTCCTGACAGTAATTACTTTTCCATGTTAGCGATTATATATCAAATCTGGAAAGCAATTAAAAACTGAAAATGTAATACCAGCAGGCATCATTGGTGGTTTAATTGCATCCCAAGATGCAGCTTGAGCATGCATCTGCAGTGCATTATTTCAAGGTAGTTTACTGTATCCTTTCCGTTTGTTGGGCGTGCAGATATTTTCGCGATGGAACGGTTGTGTGTGCCCGAGGGGATCTATCGCGCAAACCAAAATCACAGCCATAAACGATCCCCGCATCCATCCATACATTCAAAACTTACCCTGGGGCTGTGTGCCTGCACGGGCTCCGTCTAAGCACTTTGTCATTTTAAGTGTAACACAAGTATTGATTCCATAGGTTTGATTCTAAATGCAATGATGTCTTCCTCCGAGAGTTGATTAAACCCTTTTGATATTGATGCACTGGGCCCATATGTGTGTGTCTGTGCGGGCTTGTGTGTGTGGTGGTTGGGACAGCAGCGACAGTTTGTATAAATTCATGCATGCATGCATTCATTGATAAAGCATTACAGAGAGCCACAACGTCAGGGTTGTGTGATCTGGAATCATAGTCCCCCCGCTCTGAGCGGAGGATCCTGGTTCAGGGCCCTCTAGCTCAGGGTTTATCTCGTCTTAAGTCGAGTCACATTCACTCTGCTCTCTGTTCTCGCACACTCACTTCTCCCTTCCTCAATCAATGCTAAGCCAGTCAGTATATTAGGCATAACCCCTGAAGCGGAACTACAAACACGCTTGGCTCTCACAATGAATTTGACTGCCAAGTTGTTTGCGACTTAATGCTTTGTTTTTCTTCTTTAGAAGAAGAGGTTAAAAACATTATAGCAATGGTAGTATAGAACAGATGCAGCTTTACTAGCAGTGCTCTTTTCAACAGAAAGAAACATAAATTTTAAGAGTCTTTTTATGCCTATAATGTAGAGACAGGACAGTGGATTGAGTGAGAAATCAGAGAGAGAGGTGTGGAAGGACATGCGGGAAAGGAGCCACAGGTGGACCTGCCCACTGCAATTTCCCATCATATCTAAAGCACTTTATGTCTTACTCTGCATGACTCCACTCTACAACTAGTTCCCTCAGTGACCTCTCCATTACTACTACATCATATTAGGTTTGAAAGTTTAGGTACATGAATTACAATCTTAACAGTTTTGGCAAAGTATGAGTCTTAAACTGAAGATTGTAGTTCATGTACAATCAGCCTCCTTACTTACCAGTTCTTAACTTAACATGCAGTTATGATGAAGTTACTTTGGGAAAACTTGAACACTTAAAAGCATTAATTTGTAGAGTTTGTAGATGCCTCTAAAGTACAAAGTCAAAGCAAAATATATTCTTAAACCCACGCAAGCTACTCATGTACCAGACAGAGATAAAACCGAAGACACAAAACAAAGTGAAGACTGATTCAAAGTTACATCTCTCAATTTATTTTCCAGGATTCACAGACAAAGTTAGGACATCAATATGTGGCACAAATTCCAATTCCAAGCCAGCGTGTGAGGGCAAAGACAAATATTGAGTCTAAAAAAAAATGTAGACATCTTACTTATCAACAGTCTGCTGCTTTCCACACGCTGTCCAAATGCTTCTGTTTACTTGGCTTGGTGAGGAGAATATTTGGTTCATGTCAGAAACAAGTTCTTAATGATAAGGAGAACAAACTGCATCTTGTTGGTAAAAAAAAAAAAAAAAAAAAAAACCTTCACAAGAGCACTAAACTGCACCAGAGTCATACTCGTGCATCTTAAGTGAGAACAGTAATCTGTGATCTGCAGTGCAGGCAAAATAAGGGCACATTTCATGGGTCAATGGATTTATTAGTAAATATAAAATGTATATTCCACAAAATCAACATGATATTCATTTTGGTGCAAGCATGGATGAAGAAAGAGAAACCAAGGGAGAAGCAGTGCCTCTCCGTTTATTAGAAAGACACACAAACACACACTAACACGCACCTACACCTCGTCAAGGTCCCCAGTGCTAATTAAAGGGAAGGTAGGCGAGCAGAGATGTGATAACTCTGTGAATCATGTAGAATAGTTGTAATGGGTGACCTTTTTTTTTTTCTCTCTCCCCATGCGGCGGGCAGAAATCTCATTTGAGAGTGAGCCGTTCCAATTTGCTGCGGCGAGGCAGGTGTCAAAGTCTCAAGCAGGCAGAAAAACATCCCTCGGTGCCTTCTCCTTTGTTTGAGATCATCTGATGCCCCTGTGTGAAAATGCAAAGAGCTCCAGAGTCTACAGCAAGCCAGTTTGTATTTCATCTCCCTGCACTTCTCTCCTTCTCCTTTTCTTCTCCTGCGCTTTGAGACTTCATGAGTAGAAAGAAAGAGGGTTTTTGTGTCCCCGTGTTTTGTGTATAGAAAGGATTATGTTAGTGATCAGAGCAAACATGAGAATTATAAACACAGTCCATCTTCATTAGGCTGCAGGCCAGATATTACCGAGCTGGACAGCCTGGAATGTTTGGTCGTCCATTTAGCCAAGGGCAGGAGCAGGAGGGCTGCTGTGCACGGCTCCAACTCCCTTTGATCCTCTGCAAGTGTGTGTATGTGTGTGTGTGCAATGCAATTTCACAACCCAAGTACACCAGCTGGTCCACGTTAAAGTTCCAAGGTAACCATGGCGCCCCACGGCTGGTGTAGAGTGTGTGTGTGTGTGTGTGTGTGTGTGTGTGTGTGTGTGTGTGTGTGTGTGTGTGATAACATGTGGTATACGTTTGGATGCGCTCCTCCACTCGTTCCCCCCCTTTGGCTTTGACTTTTAAGGAGTTTCGACACTGAGCTTTTGCCTCCATCAGGTAAACAGGATACGGGTCACTGATAAAACAATATATACACATACACAGCCTACCACCATGGGAGGATGTGTGTGTATTTCCCTGAACCACCGAATACCTGGGGTTGGGTCACCTAAAATAGTTTCCTATGTATCACTTTCAATTGGGATTTTTTGGTATCACATGGTGTACATAGTGTTTGAGCAGCTCTGCCAAGAAATATCTCAGGGGGAAACACTGATACAGGGAATATAAACAAGACTGGAGCTAAGTAGCGCTAATGTCAAAAAGAGTCATGTTTAATCAGGATTGTGTTTGTGAAACCTGCTAAGTGAGGGAGCCAAGTTTGTCTTATTATAGCATGTATTACTATTGACTTCAGCTGCAAAATGTGTCCATTATAAACCAGTATTTGATGATTCTCCTTCACGTTGGTGACATGCTGATATGTTGTGAAATATACTCAATTCTGTGAGTTATTTATTTGAGCTAAGTCCTAGTGCATTACAATATGTTTGTTTACCAGTGAGAAAATAAACTGCAGCTACGATGTAAACAAGTTGTTTTCTCATTAAAAACGGACTTTGGTTGAGAAAAGAAATGAAGCGAGGGAGATCTGGAGACTGTTAAGAGTTAAGAATTTCAAGTGACACTTATTAGAAAAATTATTTTCTATTTAGGTTCCATCTATTTGCTTTTACTGTGGAGTTGTTGAAGGCTAAAGGCACATGTTTCATACATGTACTATAACAGCATTACCCATACATTCTCATCTACCGCCGCCTTACACAAATATTTATACGGAAAGAAAGGAATCACGTCAACAGGACTAACTACAACAGAACAAATGTGGCACTATAAGACACAGATTTCCAACAAGGCCACTTCACTTTCTTTAAGTGTTGTTTGGAATAGAGTTGGGTCATCTCAACATTCGCCATGGTAACAATGTAGTTAGACACATGCATTCATATTCATATGTGTGAAATACTTATATAAATGTAAAGAAATGCTCACACCCATTGAAACCATAGAAAATCAAATAGCCTTATTTCTTTGAGAAAAGCATGGCACAATAATGCACAGCAAGGTTAGGTCCTCCTCGCAATTACATTCCTTTCTCCCTGTGTTCCCTCTTCTCTCTCTCTCTCTCTGTTTCTATATGTGTAATTAGTGCCGCCTTGGAGCTGCCGTCATGATTCAGATGAGAACAATTCAAAAAGATTGGATAGGAGAAAGCACAAAACAGTTCTTATAAGTCTGCAAAATGTCCGCCTAGCGACTAATGGCAGCCTCTGTGTTGATTATTGTTGTACAAACTTCCCTATTCAAGTAAGATGTTGGTCAAAACTGCAAAAATGGATGATAAGCCTTCAAATCGTTTTCTTGTACTACAGAACATTTCCAAGACAGTATGCAGTAATTTAGTAATAACGTTGTTCTAATTTGGCACGAATCAGTTCAATAGTTTCATCCTGAGTCTGTACAGAGTTCATATTTCTTTAAGAACATCAGTGTGTTGTGCAGCTTTTGTTGCATGTGTAAAAAGGTGGAACCTCAAACAACTATGTCGGCCTCATTAGCGCTGAAAAGTGTGCACATGCAAGTTTACCGAGCTATATTTGTGTTTTTTTATGCATCACGTTGCTTCCTCAGGTAAACCAAAGTGGTTGTGACTGAAAAAAAAACCAAAAAAAAAAAAAACCCTCGTGGTCTACCCAAAGGATGCAGCTTTCAAAGCGCAGCAAGCACAAACACTAATACCCCTCAATCCTTACTTCTACTGTGACTTTCTACTTTTAGTAAACAGCTGAAAGCCTCCTCAATAGCCACAAGCTTCCTCCGATGATGAAAGCGCTTTTACAACTTGTGCATTTTTACATTTTAATTGCACTTGTTACACCTTCACCAGTTTTAATCCCAACTGTCTGAGCTTTCTGACGCTTTGAGATGATCATACACGTTCATATCACAGACAGAAAATGCAGCAAAAAGTGTTAACTAAACTCCTTGCTGACATCGATGAAGATGTTTAATCTTTTCTCGAAATGAAAAATCATCCCGCTATCAAGCTGTCCACCGCGGAGAGAAAAATCTAATGAAAATATAGTGCTACATATTGATAATGATATTCTGTAGCTTTCTATCCCCACCTAATCAGAGGTGGAATACGGCGCAGAGTCTCCCCTCTCTCCCGCAGTGACAGCCACAATTCATCACAGCTTTAATTTAGTCTGTTACTGTGGTGTCGATAGGACGAACACTGCCTGGCGACCCTCACACACACACACACACACACACACACACACACACACACACATACATGCACGTGCACAAATTCATGCAGGGAGTGGCATGTTCCCACACAAACATGCACACTCTTATGACCCTTATGGAGAAGCGTCCATCCCCGGCAGCTCATCTTTGTTACAAACACGTACACACTCACACACACACACACACACACACACACACACACACACCTCCTCCCAGTCGTCCAGGGGAGATATCTGTTGTGTGCTCGGCTGTGGCCCCTTGCTCAAGGCCCTTCTCCCTCCATGTATCATCAGTCATTTAAAGCAATTAAGCACTTCTCAATGAGAATAGCCCGCTCTTCCTTGAGCAAGACGGAGAGGAGCGATTCACAAAGCCATTTTCTACCAAATCCTATTAAAGGTGGGGAAGGGAGGGAGGGAGGGAGGGAGGAAAAAACGAGGTTGAAGACTTAAAATGGAGGGCTTTTATTTAAGGACTATGAGGTATTACAGGCCAGATTACTCTTGGCTTATGTTCCTAGTCTGGGAAATTACATTCCCCACTTTTTTTTTTGGAGGGCCCTGGCTTTGGAGTCGAAGATGAGAATCACCTTAAGTCTCCCTTGTTTTTCACTTCTCCACTTCAATGGGTAGTTCTTGTTCTTGTTGTTGTGTTTTTAGAGAACGATTTCTGTTTTTCCACTTTTATTGGCACCCACTGAGCTTTCAGATACCTCTTGGGGTGTGTTTTTAGGGCCGGGGGTTTATGTCAATTCTATCCGCTTCTTTCAAGGGAAATTACTTTTTCATTCTGAGATCTAGTCTTAATTATTGATAGCAAAGGAAAAGACATGAGCACGAATTTTGCGGGATAAAAGTGTTGTGCTTCAATCTCAACAGGGTTTAAAATCATACACCATATAAACACAGCTGTGTGTCATGGTATAAATAAAAACATGGAGATCTGCTTTTGTTTTGATCATTCATTCTCTTCCATTATTTCATGATTCCAAAGTTTCCCACTGGAAGTCTGAAGATGACCACAAACATGATGGCCATCTTTGAAACCTCTGACTCAATTCCTCTCTTCAACCTTCAGACACATGTTGGAATTTAACATTCAAATTCATTGTGTAAACATGGAAAATGAGCACTTTCTGGAACCCTGATTAAGCGTTTATCTTGTGTGGTGTAATATTTCTCTACAGGCACATTACACTTTTCACAAATAGTTCACAAAAGGACATAGTAATAGTAATAGTGGTCTAATAGTAGGTACGTTGTATCCTTATGGTTGATTTTTCTGACTTTTCTTTATGTCTATTCATGACTTTGTTGTTACGTGAGTATTTTGGCCTTCATTGATTATTGAGCCTGTCCCCTGATGTTAAACAACTCTCTCCACTGAAGGAGAGAAAGATATGTGATAAAGCCTCCAAAGAAATCTGTAAACCTTGAGTCAAGCCTCTTTGATCAAACTGTAAGATGTATTGTGTACGTTAAAAAACACATATTTAGTGTATGATTATATACTGGCAAAACCGTTGACAAGAATAGACAGTGTCTCCCGTCCTCTTCACAACACGCTGTGCAGTCTGAAGAGCAACTTCAGCAAAAGACTCATCCACCCCCACCGTTCAAAAGATAGATACAGGGGGTGCTGGTTTAGCTCAGGCCCCCCATGAACAAAGGCTACAGTCCTCATCACACTGGCGGCAGGTTTAACTCCTGATCCTGGTGCTTGGTTTGGTGCATGTCATCCCCCACCATCTCTCCCCACATTTCCTGTCTATCTTCAGCTGTCCTGTCCAAATAAAGGCAGAAGCCCAAAATAATAAATCATCTTTGGAATAAAAATAATGTAGATACAGGAGGTTTTTTCTGACTGCAGCAATCAGACTTTATAACACATTAACACATGCAAACTGACCTGGAATAATTAGCTCTGCACAACCAACATTGCCTTTTAAACATCTGCTTTGAACACTTGAAAATATCTTTAGAGCACTTGAATGCCTTTACAAAACAAATATACATCTATTAGGTTGTGTTATAATATGGTAAGATATTATATGATACAATAGGGTAGGATATGTTTTATTGTAAAACAGATCATCCATCTATCCATCCATCTATCCATCTCCTGTCAAAAGGCGACAGAGAACAACCTGCTAAAAGTTCTAGTAAGTGCATACAGGGCAGGGTCCGGGCTTCAAATAATTTCAAGGTCACATGGAGGACTTCAAGAGGTGAAAATAGAGTACCACCTACATAGAAGAAAAATGGAAAAAGGAAGCTGCTATTTGCAATTCTGAGGAAGCTTGGAGAGAAATACAGTGAGTTTTAACAAACGATGAAAAGCTCAACCTCATGGAGAGCGTTTGGTTGGAGGAGTCCTTATATATACTTGATTACTGTATGTTGAAAAATATAACCTTTGAGCCCAGAAAGAAAATCATCATCATCAGTTGTTTTGATTTCAAATATGTAAAGGACAGAGGAAAGGAAAACTTACAAATAAGCAGACAGAACAAAATGAATGAAAAGACAAGACAAGGGAAGAAGTATACTGTTATTTAATCCACCTCCTTCTCTATTCATCATTAATAATCCTCTGAGTTTCTTATTTTGATACATACTCATTTGACACAAAAGTGATTTAAATCGCCTTTTGGTTGGAATAATAATATAAATGTTTACTTATTCGGAATAATGGGCAATGTCGCCATGGGAAGGAAACGACTAAAAGATGGTTTACCCAAACTATAGAAGGCTGGTGTGATCTAACTGAGTCTTTCCAATGGAATGAATCCTGCTTCTCTGTTTTGGCTTCAGAAAAACTAACTAGAGGAATTTTGAGAAAAGTGGAAATCTTATTTTTCCACAAAATGCCTTTCCTTTGTTCAACTGTTTAAGTTATAAACACCTGAATGTATACAAACAGCATGTGTGTCTCCTTTTGATTTGTTCATAAATAGAAAAACAGCCCATGTGTTACTTTTCCCCTTCTATAATTAGACTGCAAAAAGCTGGAAACATGGAACAAAAACATAAAATGACTCAGTGTGATAGATGTGTGACAGTCTTCATTATGGCCAAATGACCTCAGTGTGAGGAGGAAAAATGAACTTTCTATCAGGTCTTTTCATGTATTTTACAGATTATGAGAATGGGAACTCTTATATACTTTCTGCCATCATAAATCAGGAAATAACTTAAAAATCAGTTGTCATTTGGTATGTTTTACATAGTAACAGATTTTGGTCCATATAATAACCCTTCATAAGATCACTGACAGGAACGTTATCTTATAAAGTCATTATTCTCGCACTCAAGGAGCCTCTGTAGCAAAGCTCCAGTGTTGGCCTTCTTTAAATCAGGGCACTGTTACTTTTATACACGCTGCCAAGACAGCCTGTCTTCACCTCGATAAAAGAGCAGAGAATATTCAAAACACTGAAAAAATATGTACGTAGGTATGCAAGTCACAGTATGTGTGAGACCACTGATGTATATGAATTCAGACAAATGTGTGTGTATACTCTGCGTGTGTGTGCTTACCTTTGCCAAACTGTAAAACAGGTTTTCGGGGTTTATTTTTGTTACGTGAAAGCGAGGCTCAGTACTGCTGAAACAGACATCTGCAAAGAATAGACCTACTCATTTGGCGTTAATCAAAACAGCCTGACTTTATTCATGTAGCTGCACTGATCTGCAAGCCTCTGGCAAGAGCAAAGAGAAAGAAAACACAGATGTGTGCACGTTACACAGACACGTTCACGCACACACACATTTAAATAAAAGGTCAAATAGCTTTATCAATAACTGTGGAAAATGTGTTTTGTGAGGAGAAGAAGCAGCTGATCTGACAGTGGCCGCCGCCCTGATGAATAACCACCAGGACAATCAATAGGAAAGAGGAGTTGAGGTGGAGTGGGGGAACGTTTTGTCATCCAACGGTACACTCCAATATCTAAGCTCATCCATCAAAGGCAGCAATGGCACTCTGTCCTCCGCTTTAATTGAAAGCACACTGAAACAAGTTATTTACATGACGGGATGGGTTTGAACGTGTGCGCGTCAGCTGGCAGCTTCACTGTTGTGTGTTTGCTAAATGTTTGTTTCATGAGCTGACGGACTGTCTCTGAACACGATTGACTGTCAGCTAACGACGGAAATGTAGACAAATGGTTCTGTATCAAGTCTAACACAAAGGAAAGGAAGAGGGAGTATTTTTAAATAAGTGTTTGGATACTTCTAAGTGTACATCGCTGACAATCAAAAGAGCTGCTTCGAAAAATAGCAGTGTTCACAATCCTGTCAAATAGATCATCATTAAATAGAAATATGTATCAAAAGAAAATGAGCATAATTTGAAACCCTTAAAAAGCTCCTCATTGCTTAACTTCTTGTAAGAAATGAAACAACAAACCGCAGTCTTGTGGTTTAAAGGCAACCAGGCATCTTTTTTTATTGTTCATTTTCAAATATGTTTTTTTCCCTTCCCTTTGGCAGCGCAAAGGGAGTGAATTGAGGTTGGCCGCCTGTGGTACTAAAGATGCTATAGGGTTTAATTTAATTTGAACTCACATATGGTTTAAAGGACCCCTACTGGGAGTCAACTTTTGACTTTGAATGAGTTTGGGGTTTGTGCTTTCCTTACTGGATTTAGCTTTGAATGTAAGCTGAGTACAACATTTTTTGATGTGTGCGTTTTACTCTCGTATGATCTTTTAACTTTATGTAGACTGCTCAATTCAGGGTCATTCTAATACAACACTTGAATCTACGAGGTGGTTTGGAGACTGGGAATGCTGCAGTAACTGTGGAAAGTCTGCTCTCAGTAGTTCAATCAATACTACACAGCTGATTCCTTCTCCTTTGGGTCCATTCTATAAAGTGAGTATCTGATGTTTTCGGAGGCTGCCTTAAATGGAAAAACACCTACATCCCGATCTTTTTCGACTTCTACCACATCTTATCTTGCACAAGTATCAACTTGATTACATTTTCCAAAATACGAGTGGATTTAAGTGGGAAGTAACAACCCTTAGCCGCAGTATGTACAGTAGATAAAGAAGCCAATGTTTCCCCCCCCCAAAAAAAATCCTCCCAAGATTATCCATTTCAGAGTCAGGGCTTAAAAGAGCGTTTGCCCTGGGTGACCCAGTCTGAACTCCAGATGCTACTGTGTGTCACCATGTCACAACCGGAGCCAAAAAGGCCAGGGGGAGGAGAGGCTGTCTGCCTGCGAGCCAGCTAACATCTGTCGAGCATATTCACATGTGTAGCAGACATACAGGGAGACTCTTCAGACCGCACCGACTCCACACTGCAGCGTAAGATCCAGCACCATAGAGACAGAAAAACTTGGAACCAAAACAGGGACTGTTTTTAGAGCTACAGCAGACACAGCCAAGGCTAAACAGGCTAAGCCAACACTTATTCACACGATGAGAAACCCTACTTCCCTCACCACCCCCCCCACAAAAAACCTAAATTGATTTTTAACTTTAAACTTTGTGCCATAAATATGAATTGCCAACTGGTTTATATACAATATTCAAGCAAATGACTTGTTCTTAGAATTTAGTGCTGTGAACATGTTCAGTTGGCCCTTGCCTTGGCAGATTACCCAAAGATCTATTATGAGAAAGTGCCGATTGGGATATCTTACAGAGGGGCCAGGTTCGCCTATTAGCAGGGGGTCCAGGGGGAAAAAGTCATATTTCGACTTTTCTTTCTTTCCTTTTGTGCTTCCAAACCAATAAAATAAAGCCTGGGTTGAAATATTCCACAGCTTTTGGCTCTTTGGACCTCAGAGTTTATAGATAAAACAGATGCTTCTGGCAAATGTAAAGGGTGAAATTTACATCCACTTTATTCCAAAATGTTCTAAATACTCTTTCCGGTTATTGTCTGCATCCAGGCTGGGTCTCGGACGACAGAGGAGGGACTGGGAATGTACTGGGAAACCACAGCGAAGCGAAGTCAGCCAAGTTAAACAGGGAGTTCAAGGCTAAATCAATGCATATTTCCCTTTTAGTGGTGATGAGGCTGGCCAAATGCACACTCTCCCCTCTACGCAGGAACTCAGCCTGAATTAAATAGCCAGTGGGAGAGTCTCTTCCATTGGTGGGTATGAATTTCTCAAAAAGATCATTTGCCTGCTTTTTTATCCCACAAATTCATACGGTCAAATTTCTTCTGCCTGCCTGAATTCATTGTCAAACTTATTAGCAGTGTATGGCTCAGAGCCACTGTTTGTCTAAGGCTGCTGCACTCGAAGGCCTTCGCAGACTACATGGAGAAACCTTGGCCAGCTCTTCTAAATGTGTTTTCGTTGAAGTGTCCAGATATATTTTCTCTCCGGTCAGAGCTCTGAAGCAGCTTTGGCTGGCTCTGGCTCGGTACATGTGTTAATGCTGAAGAGGTTCAGTTATTTTAGCAGCACATTTGATAGTATGTTGACATAAGGGATATTTTGGCCAAAGCCTGCGTCACCAAAGGCCAATGTGTATTGTTCTTGTCTTAGTGTTGCCTCTGGGATTTGAAATGTGTGAAAACATGCCATCCAATGAGTACTGCTTTTCTTTTAATTTGACAGCTGATGTCTGTACACATTCAGTAAAGTAAAGATGTTTACTTGCTTAAATACTCGGTTGCATGTGCATGATGTCGTTATTTACATAGAGAAAATAAACATCAGTGAGTTAGTAAGGAGTCCAGACAGGTGAAAAATGAGAGGCAATGTTTTGGAGGTTATTTGCCCTCATCATTGAAACACATCTGCCTGGCCTAAGGGTTTGTGGGGTAAATGAGGCTTGACGATTATTTTCATAAAAAGCAATAAAGAGCAGTAATTATAAAAATGCCAATAAGAATTCATCTTTCGAAAATCTATAAAGCTATTAAGTCCGTAATTAAAAAGATGAGCGGCTAAGTCGGAGAAAATTGCATTTTCCTGCACAAGCGACTGTGAAGCCTCCGTCTCATGTTTGTTTTTTGCAAATTCTTCAACAAAAACATTAACTTTGAAATATTAATCTGATCCATGGTATTGATAGGACTCTCCCATTAGAAGGCAGAGGCCAGTTCTTCATACACACACGCTTCATTAGCTACACCTCGGCTGCAGATCCGAAGGGTCATTAAGCCTCCATCTTGGCAATTACACACGCAAACAAATATAGAACGCGCAACCACACACACATACGCAACCACCCCCCCCCCCCCCCCCACACACACACACACACACACACACACACACACACACACACACACACACACACACACAAGTGGCCACTGTAGCTTCCAGCCTGTTAAAAATGAGTAGAAGTAGTCTGTTTGCATTAGAAATGGTCCCACTACTGGGCATGGTGTTATACCTACTGAATGACATCATAAGTTCTGTTTGAGTGTGAATAAGTTACAGTATTATTCACATTTACATTGACATTACTAACTTACAGTAATACACATAATTCCATATTTAAACTTAAATGTACAATATGTAGAATTTGATGACAAAATTAATAAAAAATAGACTAAACCCATGTTATATAATATTTTGTTGAGTACTTATATCACCTCAAATATTCCCAACAGTTATCAAAGTCAGAGAAATCCGTCATTTTATAGTTGTAACAGGATGTGTCTTGATGAGGCTGCCGCCATGACAGACAGAATGTTTGTCGTTGCCGTGGAAACACCGGACGTTAAGTCAAAGAGCGCTACATAAGGAATAGCTACTGAAAGCTGCCATAATGTTGCTGTATGTCCATGTATCTTGTATCTTTAAATAAAATAAGTATATTACTGTTCCCTCTGGAACCAAAATGATGTTCAAAGTATATCTTTAGTGTTCTTCAGGTTATGCAGTTTTTAAGTTATTATGTGATGACCTCTTTGACCTCTTTGTCCGTTTTATTGTCTCACTAATTGTTGCGCCTTGCTCCAGGTTGAGACATTCCAGCTTGTAAATGTTCGACAAAAATAAACACAACATCAAATTGAATTGGCTCTACTTGAGTTTCAAGCAATCTTACAAGGCCAGATTTGAATTATAAATGTTGACTCCACATCTCTCCAGGACTCTGAAACATTACGATGTTCACCTCTCATCTCAGACCGCTACACAAACTCTTGTTTGCACAGAGTGAGCGTGTTTGTGTGTACGTACCTCTCACTCTCATCCTAATGTTTTGATCTGGCGTGTGTGTTCACAGTGGACATTAGGCCATCTCTCAAAGCAGTAATGGGCTTTGATTCCCCAGGGTTGCAGTGAGATGGCCACTTCTTACATTAGCCAGTCAGGTATGACAGCACCACGGCTTGCTTTCCCCTCGGCCAGCCTGGATAAATAATAAATGAAAGTGGTATTTCAGTCCTCCAAATCATCCGCAGGGTCAAGACTCCCTTCTCGCAGTGAACTTTGTAAGATGCGCCGAAGCGCAGCGAGATGCTAAAGGTTAGCGTCTCGGACAAGACAATCGTGCATTCGGCCTGCAAGCACAAGTAGTTGATAAACATCCAGCACAATATCCACCCCCCAGTTGTTGGTGAGGAGCTTCTTTTCCTGCTCCCAGTGTCTTCCCTCGGCCTCTGTGCGGGAACGGGGAGACACAAGAAGAGGAAAAGTTAGCATTCTCACAGAGCATACATCTGCAGCTAAGCTGGCATTTTGTATTGATTTTTCCTGAAGCCTGTGATTTTGAAAGCTTGTAACAGAAGATGAGGTAAATATCATTTTATTTGCTGAAATGGCTTTAGATTGGATTGGATTGAGATGAAAATGGTGGAGACAAGAAAATCTAGATGCGAAAGCAGCAATTTCACATAATTGTCTTTAGACCCGGTGCCAGAATATATCACCATTGTTCCAAAACTGTCAAGTAAAAAGACCTAGAAATGGACTGGAGTACGTGAAGGCACTTATTCCTCAAGTCTTTAGACATGTTTGACTCTCTTCTGACAGTGTTTCACTGTGATGCGGTTACATTTATCCTTTCCTTACTTCAGCTCAAAGTATCAGTTACTCCAATGCAAATTACATCCTTGACACTCATAAAAGACTGTGTCACTCCTGGGTTGTATCGGACTCTGAAGACTAAATGTCAATACAAGTTCAGACGTAGGAGAAGTATCAGATCATGTTACATCTAAGAGGAGTAAAACATTAGAATTCTCACAGGAGAACACACACTTCTCAAACTGTATTTGAAAGCACTCTAAATACAGGTTTCTCTTTTGCTTTGGCACATTTCTCTTAAAAATTTAAGATACATTTCCAAAATCAGCTGGAAAACTTTAAAGTTAATACAAAATAATACTGAAACTCATCTACAACAGTTAAGCCATGTATCAACATGAAGTTATGAAGTTAGTGTCAAAGAATGAAAGTTATTGTCACCTAAAAAAGAGTGTTCCTCTGACATTGTGGAAAACCAGAGTGGGTTTTAAAGTACTGTGATGTTCAAGAATCAAAGCAGACTGAAATCAGAGATGAGGAACACATATCCACACAATCTCTTCTTTTTCTCTGACAATGAGTTTCTCCTGAACAATAATGTCCTATCTGAAGCTGGCTTATTGATATTGTGTATCAGTGTACTTTCTAGTGATGCTGATTTCAACAGTTCAAGGTTTCACATCACACTTAGAGAAGTCAAAGAGCCCTTTGCATGTACAACTTCTGCAATGGTTTAATAACTAAGAGCAAAGTATCATTCATGGCAAAGAAAAGTGACCTGTGACCTAAGCCTTTCAGTTCACAAAAACTAAAAGCCTTTGTTGATCAAAATATCATCCTAAAGTGTTTAGTTGCTGCCACTCTAGTCAATGCTCCTGTTTCCACAGAAAGCGACGCAGTCCGCCTCTGCAGCGTGCCTGCAGCGCCACTACCCTTTGCTTCCATTTCAATACGCTGCGTGTCTATTTTTCTACTGAGCATGCTGCAAGCAGGCGTCAAGCTTACAGGAAATCAGACAACGACACGCACAGAGTGTCTGGTCAATTTCAAAATAAAACACAATAATACGGACTCCCGATCGTATTTTCCATCACTTTATCAACATTGATTCACAAAAGGCAAAAAGCAACCTCAGGAAGACAAAGTGACATGTGGTTTGCCTGTCTTTCTCCTGTGATGTGTGTACAGCTGCTCATGGCTTCGCTCTGCTGCGCTCGCCCTCCAGAAACGGACCCAGTAGGGCTTCTTCGCCATCCGAAGAAGCAAAACCATGGCGCTGACAGAACGCAGCGCAGACAGACTATGTGGGAATTGGCAGTCAGCTGTCCTATCCAAAAAGGGCAAAAACAGCGGCAAACCGAGAAGATTTTGTCACAAAGATATTAAAACAACAAATGTTCTTATAGCGGACGATTAAGCTTGGTTATTTGAAAGTTACAAAGCATTAAAGCATATTAAATACTTTTTAGACATGTTGATCCGTCATTCAAGAATTGATTCAAATCAGCTGGGAAGAAATCTGCAACCAGTGACTGATTCTCTTTTTTTAATCAGTCAGTAAAACTGTCTCCAACGCTGCGTCATTTCATAAAGTGTCACTGGGTGCGGGCAACTTCTCGAGCAGAGTTAATAACCACTGTTTATAACCCCCATCGCAGACTGCCATTCTGCTTCATTCTTCTATTTACCCTGGAAGGTGAAGTTAACCTTCTTCAGCTCATTGTAGCCAGAGGAGAATGGCAGAGATTAGTGTATTGGTCGTGGTGCTGTGACTGTGCATAAAGCACACGTCAAGACCAAAGTGCATGGGCAGATCCAGCTTGCCTTACAAAGTAGCTACAAAGCAATTATTGTTCTTAGTGGATAGTAAAAGAGAACATGCCCTTATGCTTTTCTATTGTTTCAGCCAACATATTGACGTTATAAAAGTCTAAGTACTTAGACTAAATACTCTGGTCCAATAAAACAAGTAAATAAACGGCTTTCTTTCCGCCTTTTGGCACGATTCCCACCAGAAGCATTCATCAGTTCTAGAGTTTTAATTTTCTGTCTGTCTTCATCCATCCGTTCATTCATCCATCCGTCCATCCCTCTGCTCATCTATCTATCAATCAAGTGGGCTACTTAAGCCAGAAACTCATCAGAACAAAGCAATCAGCCTTGTGCGTCAGTCCTTTTTTCATTAGAGGCACATACAAAACCACAGTGCATGCAGTGTGTGTGTGTACGTTTATGTGCAGTGTAAGTGCTTATTAGCCGAGGTCAGCTAATTATTTGGCCAGGCTAATGAAGGTCAGTGTGCTTGTCTGTCTCCATGCTGATGGCCTGTACCTGATTGAGATAAGTACTCCTCTCCAGCCTTCCTGTCATCCGTCATGTTGATTAAGGGACTGTGTAGAATTAACAGAACAGAACACCTTTGTTTGACTCGTCTTAAATCTTCCTGCATATATTTGATTGTATTTTTTACTTTAAATCTAAGACAACAATTCTGCTATTCAGCTGTTGAATGTGTATAATGCTGCACTGTTCAAACTATTTCACAGTAAATACAGGTACTATGTTTTTACTTTATTAATGTGTGCTTGTTGCTGAATGCTGCAAATCTATTGTTTTATGTATTTTTTGCTTATGTGAAGTCTGTTTTATACTTTCATGCAAAATGTTTTTATGCAGCAATTATGGACAGGACTCTCTTGTAACAGAGATGTGTTTTACCTACTTTACTTACCACTATGCTATACTGGCGCCCCAATGGGTACTGTTTTTAAATTTTAAAAAAGACCTGCTTTCTTTCATGTATCACTCAAACATAAACTTTGCTCTGGAATATGTGCTGTTAATCACTTATCTGATGCCTACACCGTGGCGCTGGTTTCAGACATTAAAAAAACAAAAAAAACAAGAACAATCAATCTTGAAACTGACGGTCATGCTTGCTTTAGAACAGTGGTTCTTAACTGGTGGTTGGGAGCTAAAAAAGGGGGTTGCGGAGTCGTTTTCAGTGGGTTGCAAATGTCTGGCTGACAAATAAAAATGTTGCAAAAAGTTTATGATGTGGTTTTAAAACATGTTGGTTTTGTTCTGTGTCTTTGTTTCTCACATTTTGTTCCATCTGAGGTTCAGACTGCCCTCTTTTTCATTAAATAAAATCTGAGTGGTTGAAAATGGTCAGACATTAGGATCAGGATTTCTCATGAAGGAGTTGGTGGTGGGTCCTGAGGATAGACCAGTTGATAATGATTGCATATATTGAGGCTGTCGTCTCAAGCGGACGGCCCGGGCTCGCATTCCCGCCCGTGGCCTCCCTCCCGCATGTCACTCCCCACTCCCTCTCCCTGGTTTCCGACTCTATCCACTGTCCTGTCTCTCCATTAAAGGCACAAAAAGCCCCCAAAAAATAAATCTTTAGAAGGTCTTATAGAGACATCAAGTATTCATTTTCAATCAGTTTCAAAACAAGTAAAAAAAAAAATGTTTTCATATCAGTCAAACTGTGCAGATATTTGTCTTTTTATTAATTTAATTGATCTATCCCCAGGAAATTAAACTTTCCACTCTGTACATAGGTCTGAAAACAACTCATGTCAGAGAGAAGGGGAAATGCACAGGGACTGGCGCCACATGCATCGTTGCCTTGCTCATCAACACCTCGGCAGTGCTCAGGAAGTGAACTGGGACTTGAACCGGAGAGCCTTCGGTTCCCAATCTAAGTCATACAGACTGAACTGTTGCTCCAACTTTTATGCACAGAAAGGAATTCTAAATGCTAAGTGTGTAGATTTGAACACTAGAAGGTTCCTGTCACTCATGAAATAAAGTACATTATCAAGAACATTCAATAGAGGGATCTAAAATGTATGCTGTGTAATTATCCATAATGGAAAAGAGCTCTAATGCCTAAGGTATTGTTCATATACATACAGGCTCGTCACAATTGAAAATGTGGGCCAAAAACGGTGTCATTATCATGATGGATGGGCCAAACCAAATTAGTCAGATCTGATAATAAGACTTAAATTACATATCCACTTACCTGGATGCTTAATGAACTGAAAGGGACATTGTCTATTATTCTTGTATCATGCATGATTAGCACTCTGTATGAATATGTCCAGACTGCCTCAGCTGTCACTCACGACAAATCAAATGCAAAACTCTGCCATTGTGTGTGTCGGCTCGGGGTGATTAGAACAGAAACAGAGATCTTGACTCCATCAGTGCCGGCCATTTAGAGAAGGACAATCCTAATTGAAAAGTTTGATTTTAAATTAGATATAAAGTGCTCATCGTGAAGTGAAAAAAAGGGAAACCCCATACTATTGAAATGATTGCCAACATATAGGAAAATCATTTAGAAAATATAAAACTTTCAGCTGCAAATGTTGATTTATTGTGATCTATTAGTGTGTAAAAGGACATGTGACATTGAATTGTTGCATTGATATTCTGATATGTTATTATGCTTCCTTTGACATGTCACAGTAAAGATAGACAGCGTTCTTTTGAATACTGGAAACAATGTTAACTTGTGACTTTGGTGCTGAAAATGTTTATAACTGGTGTTATATATCATTTATGTCGTAAACATTACCCAAAAAATGTCCTTTTTCTAATAATTAGATTTTTAAGAGAGCTCCTCTTAAAAACAAAAAACAAGAGCCATGTAAAATGTGTAATTCAGAAGGCCTGTTCCAAAAATTCTCTGCTTTTCTAATAAGGAATGGCTCCAAACATTTCTCCTCCATCAGTCCTGCTCCCTGTCTGGCTCCCCCTGCAAGCCCCAGTTCCTGGGCCCCAGCATCTCTAACAAGCAGCGGATACAGCGCTGGATTACTGTAGGCGTTAAATCAATAGCTGCTGGTCTCCCAGGCACGGCTATAGATTATGAATCAGTGTTGGTGAGCAGAGCGCCATGGTGGCGAAAGGGAGAAGGGAGACAGCGGGAGAAGGGAGAGAGTGAGAAGGTAAGAGGGAAAAATACTGATTATGACAAACAGAGCTGTAGTATTATTTTGAATAAAGATGATTTGAATGATAGGGAATTGTTGGTGTTAGGTGAATCATACATTTGGTTTCACAACATGGTGTTATATATTAAAATCAGCAGTTTAAGTAAAACTAATTGATTCCCCTGATGCCTCTTCTTTCATTACATTTATATTAAGGACTCAAGGTTTCGCTGCAAATTAAGGACAATAGCAACAACAATTTGTAAATACAGGACATGCAAGGTTTTCAGCACAGCCCTGCCAATATCTATATAGCTGATCTATGGCAACAAAGCCCATTAACCTGTGCTGAACCTTCAGTAATCTCTGCAGTGAGCTCCACTGTTTCCAGCCCAGGGTTTAATTCTCGGCCCTCTGAGTCCTGTTTACAGATGGTATCTAAGTGGCTTGATTCAGCTGCCAATGAATATTGGCATGTGTCTACACCCCATAGACCCTGCTATTAGGGGTGGAGACCACAGGGTTAGCCAAACACAAACTGAACATGACATCTCCCTCGCCTCTGTGCGAGCACGCACACGCATACACACATCTGCTCATCCACCGCCATGCATGTAGACAAAGTGAAAAGAAAAGCCACGCTCTCATGCATAACAAGAGATTCTCCGAGATATGCAAGCATCGTATTTAGTGCTCAAACATCTGAATCATACAAACACATGTGCCTCGATGCATACAAACAAACAACACACACAGACACACACACATGATCTACAACCTTGCTATAGGGAGGGTTGCTAGACCCATACTGCCCCCTGGCTCGCCTTGCCCCTCTCTGTTTGTCGAGCAGCACAGACGCCCAAGGAATAACTTGTCTCCCACCACAGATTCAGGGTCAGATTACCCTGGACCGGCTCCCTAACCTTAACCATTAGACGGATAAGAAAATATCTGTTCCAGGATCAGTGGCTGGGGGCTGGAGATGATATTAAGGAGCTGTCAGAGGTGACTGAGTTCAGGGTCAGGCCCTCAGGGGGCATCAGGTAGGAAAAGGGTCGACCCAGGATACTGCAGAGCAGAGCCTGAGAAAGAGAGCTCTTAGTATTCTGTGTTAATACCAACATCTGAATTTTCTTTTAAAGACTTACCAAGCTATTTCTAATAGCTTAGCCACAGAAATAATGAACTCAGTAGTTTAACCATCTTGACTTTAGAGCCGAAATTATAACAAATTGAGAAATTAAAGTTATTTAAATATTACTAATAACAAACTATCCTAAGCTGTTAATTACATCATTAAGTGTTAAAATAGGGTAGGCAAAGTGTTACGTTGTAATGCAAAGCAATTATAAAGCACTATGAGGTTGATAAGTGTTCTCCCTATGGATAATTGCAGAGCAGACACGGTGTTAACTGTTAGTTGCAGGGTCTGGTAGTCACGGGCTGCCAGCCATGTCTGAATGACTGACTCTGGGAAGTAGCTGTTGCTTTTGTATGGAGCTGTCAAGGTCAGTAGGGACACATTCACACACACACACACACACACACACACACACACACACACACACACACACACACACACATATGCACACATACACCAGATATCCAGAAACACACACAAATGCATACACACAGTAGCAGAATGATTAATCTGTCAATCAATGCTCCCATTTCCTGCGGTGAGCCCTCCTCTTCTTGCTGCAAGGTTCCTGTGAGCAGTGACGAGAGCTTGCAAGATTGGTGTGCATGTGTGTCGCCTTTCCATCGTGTGTGTGTGTGTGTGTGTTTGATTTGTCCAATCAGAGCCTATTCACAACATTTTGCACACTGTACCATGGAAGCGCAGCTGAAATGCAGAACATCACATTGCAGTATCCAATCTCCTTATTCTGCATCTCAGCCATCTCAGTGAGTTTTCATGGTATGACCATATGACTGCATGCTGGTGTGATGATGACAGCTAGGAGAGAGCTCGCCTGTTGAAAGAGGCCCTGACGAGTGCAGCTATTAGGTGCAAATGGAGGCACTAAAGATGCACAAAACACTGAAAGGGACATTGTAGCAGACATGCACATGTCACACTTGTGGTTAGACTGGTTCTCGTGCCAATTCTGGACAGCTTGTCAAATACCAGAGCAGCGATGTTAGATCCATGCTCCTTTGTAACACTGCTGCCATCAAAAGGTAACTTAAGTATAACATACAGAGTGTAAATAGAGTCATAATAATGGGATAACATATCACTCAAAAGCCAAGGTCACAGAGCACCAGTAGCCTAGTGGTTTGTGTGCGCCCCATGTACATAGGCTGTAGTCCTCTAAGCAGGCGACCCTGGTTCGAATCCGACCTGTGGCTCCTTTCCCGCATGTCATTCCCCACTCTCTCTCTCCTTCTGATTTCTGACTCTATCCAGTGTTCTATCTCTAAATAAAAGCAAAAAAAAGCCCAAAAATAAACCTTTCAAAAAAAAAAAAAAAACGATGTCAGGAAAGGATTTTCCAATTTGTTGAGTGATTTAATATTACAGATTGTGTAAGTGGGAGAAAAAGTAAAATGCAGAGTTTTACATTATTGGGTAACAATATACAGTAATATTAAGTCAAATCATAGACAGTATACAGTCTAATAGTCTAATGACTCCCTACACTGAAAGTTTTAGACTCAGTGTACCATACTTCCAAGTTTCTTTCTCGTCTCTGTTCTTGGTTTTCGAACACACCATTGTGTCTTGTATAAGAGGTTTGTCTTAAGCAACAGAAGAATTGAACATTGGTACATCTGTCTTTTTTAAGGTCATACTACATGAACTTCCTTCTTATATGTTCTTGTTGATCCTTTTCTTTCAGTCACATGAACCCATCATGTATGTCTCTCCACAAACTCCCTCTGTTGCTTGGATTCTTTTCTAAACCAGGAGTAAGGATCATTTGACCAGTTAATGCAAAAGTCTTCTAAAGTAATTTATAGACTGAATACATTTTTGTTTGTCATAGTCTGTTGTTTTTGTATTTGTTTGCAACTTAATGCTGCCATCATGGAGAGTGGCAATGGGAATATTTTTGGTCAAATAAAGCTAAAATAAGAAACAAATTTATAAAAAGAATACATTTAATGGTTATCAAAATATACAAACGATGACATCAGATTTAAAAACATGATTGAATGTTCAACAAGCACTTCTCATTTTTAATCTTTTTGTAATTTAAATTCTTGCTATTTTTACCAAGTTTAAAATCCTTGTATGTGTAAATGTACTTGGCAATAGAAACCGATTCTGGTTCTGATTCTGAGATGGAAGTACTTCACCAGGTCATTTTTCATCCATCACATACTGTACATCCTTGTTTTTCTACTGCTGCAATGCAAATTGGCGAATGGGATAAGCACAATTTGTTCTGCCATGTTGCTTACAGAATCTAATCTATTCATTAGTTTCCATTAAAAATGTTTATTTCTCATAGGGAAAAAAAGCTTATTCAGATAATCATCTAGCTATCAGAGTTCATATTTTTTCAAATTTATATTCTGTCCATTAAGTGAGTGTAAAGATATGCTATACATTTAATTAACTAATGCATCTGGAATGCACTTTTCAGTTTCATTTATTTTTTCTTGCAAATTGATACTTGGTGTTATCAATACACAATGTATCTGATAAGATGATGGTCATTTCACAGCACAAGAGCTTTTCTTTCCAACTGTTAATTCTATTTGTGTTTAGGCTCATAAACTCAAAGTGACTATTTCTGGTCAAATAAAGTGCTTCAAGCTCATTTAAATGTTCCCTTCTATTACTACAACTACTTCTGGTGCTACAGTCAAAGTCACAAGAATCTCTTGATAATAATCACCAATTCAATCAGCGCAGACTAGGCTAATCCGTCCTATTACATCTGACTGTGTTTCTAAAGGTGCTGTAAGAACATGGTGTTCAGTGATCGCTCCCACACCACCACATCCAGCTAATCACCTCTTCTCGCTCTTCCACATGCTCCCTCGTTTACCCCACCACTTTCCCTCGTTCTCACCATCACTTAATCTTCTCGACCGCCCACCGCCTTGGCTATAGTGCTAATTGCGCACAACCAGTCCAGTTGAGGAGAGAAAAGTTGGAAGAATCGGGGACAGAGCCATTAGTGCTTTATTGGGAGAGCTAAAATGGTTAGCTTTATTCCACTGGATCCAATCCACGTCAATCACATTGGGAAAATTGGATTCCTGAATAAGGAAATCCCATGAGGGAGGTTAGGCTGTCCGTCTGGATCAGCAGAAGAGATTTCTTCTTCTTCTCTTCCTCTAGCGTCTGTCTTTCTCTCTACTGGCTAGGTTCTGTTCTCACTTTAGTGAACCAATAGGACCATAATAAGTATTGATTAAGCTATTAGCCAACATTACCCCGTCACTGGCAGGGACTGTGTTTAGAATCAGCACCTTAGGAGTCTGTCACACCATGTCACACAGACACACACACACACACACACACACACACACACACAGTTTGAAGAACCTGATTGGGAGTGCGGGGAGGTTAGTTAGTGAGTTAGTGAGCTGACTAAACTACTATTCTCCTTTCCATTTGCCTCTGTCTCCCGCTACCCATCTACTACCTCTCTGTTCAGCCCTGTAACTGAACTCCAATCAAGTGAGGACACAGTCCAGACTACATGGTGTTCCAATGAGATGGGTGCGAGAACAACACACACACACACACACACACACACACACACACACACACCCGAACAGCTGCACACACACACAAGCAGAAACGTGAGGAATCAGATAAAAGAGGCTTGATTACAAAGGACAAGGTCATAGCGAGGAGTGACACAGGTTGGAGGCAAGCTATCAGAGTCAAGCATCACACAAACACCTACAAATACTCACGCACACACACACACGCACACACACACACTGCACAGTTTCATGGTTACAACAAGAGACAAAGAATAAAGGTGTCCCTGGAGTTTTTGAATGAAGAAGGCAATAGTTGGAGCTCATTACAACACTAATAAGTGTGTGGGCAAAATGGAATGGTTAAAAAACGGACGAGCATAACAATTTACTGCCGCCAAAACACAACACCAACATGCTTTGAATATCTCTCTAAGAAATTCCCTGATTGATTTATTTCCGATACATTGTCAGGACAAATAACCTCCACTTAATAAGATCCGTGCTGGAAGTAGAGGACAGCCACGGAGAAAGGGGGGGGGGGGGGGGGGGAGAGGAAACGACAAGTATTAATTTGGGATTTTTCACAAACTGACACTCTAGTCTCCATCCTCAGGCCCTGGGGCTGTGTCACTTCTCTCACCCACTCTCACACAAACACACTCGCAGAGAGACACACACCCCTCAGCCTCTCTCTGTCGCTCCCCATCCCTCCCTCCATCCCTCCCTCCCTCCGCCTTCCTCCTGATCATGGAAGAAATTCTGTGGCTTAGCAATTACCCAAGTCTTTTATCAGTCATTTCAAAGGAGGAAAATTAGAGCAATTGTGTCAGGATGGTCATATGGGCAGAAATTGCACACTTATTGGGTGCACTAACGCTGGTGACTCCACTCTCTGCTCTGATGGGGCCCATTGTTAGGGGACGATGCCTTTGCTGATTGGGGCTGAGAGCAGATGCAACCCCACCCCACCACACCCTCTGCATCCCTCCAAAGTCCCCCCCCCACCTTAAAAAAGGGTCCCCCAATCCCCACCCCAACCTCCACCAAGCTTTTGTCTAGATCCAGCAGCCCCCCTCCTTAATTGAATATAAATTACAGCAGTGCTTTGGTTGAAGCAGACTCTCTTCAAAGTTAAAACCTAACCAGCGTTCGTCTTTGACAGATAATTCATGTGACCCGACTCCACTTGTCCCGCCTCACCCAGCTCCTCCTCATTATGCACTTCCTGTTCACCACTGTATTTTAAGATGGCTTTACTTTTCAAAGTTACTTTAAAAAAAAAAAAAAATTAAAAAAAACCAGTTCTAATTTCCACACTAAATCGCTAAGTTGTAATATGGTTTTTAAAATTTTAAAAGCATTTTTTTGGGGGAAAAAAGGAGATCCTGCAGGTACAATAAAATGTCAAAATTTAAGAAATAAAGTGCAGATATTTCTTATATTTCTAAAAGTAAGAATATGAGCTTCTTTTTTTTTTTTTTTTTCAGATCCAGATAATGTTAAGGAATTCATAACTCAGCCAAGAATATCAGAACCTGAGTCTGAACTATCCGTTCATTAAGCCATTGTAGGATTTGGTCACCTCATCCCTTTGCAAAATGTCACCTGAATCCAGATATTCAAGCTCAAATCTTCAGTAAATTGTGTTAAAAGGCTTACTAAGTGATCATAGTATCCACTGATTCAAACAGTAAATGCTAAGTGTGTTGAAACACATCTGCCCCCAGCTGACCTCCGAAGATGATAGGCCGCTGAGCTAACGAGTGAAGCCTCTATCTAACAGTAACAGTGTCTGCTGGCAGGGATCTTTCCCTAAATGCTAACTAGATTCAGGCAGTGAATCCTAGCAGTAAATGCTAAGTCTATGGCTTAATCGTCGACTCTAGGCCCTTCGCACCACAGGGAGCTGCCAGGCCTCTCTATTCCCACTCCACTGGCCACACATCTCCACTCAATCTGTCTTAGCATATTGATTTCCCAGCTGTCTCGTTGGTTCCTAACATAATTATGGCTGGCTGTGCTAGGGGCACAGGCGCAGGGCTAATACATTTACACCAGGCCCCATCAGCGCGGGCTTATATTCATGTCATTGGTAGAGGCAGGAGATTGGATACCCCTAAGAGGCAGATCTACTAAGAGAATTTGGAGGGCTTTGCTCTAATGAAAAAGGGAATTAGCTGGCCTGACCTCCATCGCATTGCAAGATCAATAGCAATGTCCATGAAAATATTCAGCTGAAAATAAAATGAGAAGAAGTAAATGAGACATCTGTTAATAAAGATGTTTATTTATGCCATCAATCGACCTCTCCCCTTTAATAGAAGATGGTTATTTAAGCCTAAGACCAAATGTTGCTGCTCTGCATCAGGCACAGGTTTGACATTTTAAAAATAAACTTGAGAAATACAAAGAGTCCATTCTTTGTAGAGAAATTAAGCTTCTTATTCCTTACTCAAGCAATTTAACTGTAGCACTTTTTACATTACATGACTCATTTTTTCCCCCTCATTCCAGAGTATATCAGTGCATCTTTACTCCTCTAACCTCTGTCATTTTTTATTTAATTATTTTCATTCTCACATACAGCGTAAGGTAAGAGAAAGAAAAAAAAAAACATTAAGGGAGGGGAGTGAAAAAGAAGGTCACAGTCTATCTGTTTCACTGCCTAATTGTTGTCAGAAGTTGACCTAAAACGCAGAGACAGTATTTTTCAAAGTCAAGGATAAGGTAGAGGAGGGGTGGGCAATTCATCACACTATCTCCCTCCCTCCCTCCTCCTCCCCTCCTCTTCTTCCTCCTCCTCCTCCTCCAACCAACGTCCGGGACCAGCGAAGGTCTGCTTATTTAATTCCATGGATCAGGCCCTTAATGGCAAACTCCAGCCCCATAAATTAGACCTGCACTTGATTAGGATGTCTGGATGTCTGGCCCTTGTGATCAGCATGGTTCCTTTTTTCTGATAGGCCGGGTTTTAGTGTGTTCTTTCAAGCACATTAAATACATGTGGCATGTTTTAATAGCTGTGTCTGCACTCACCTGGCTCAAAATTGCATAATTGTTTTCATTGTATGTGGTTCTTTATTTACAACATAGCATCAACTATAGATTGAGGGATTTGTATTCCCTAACCCTGCACATGACTGAATGAACAATGCAGTCAGATCAGCGGCCATTCCTGCACTAATTCTGTTTTCTTCCTGAAGTAGTATTTGCGTTTATTTATTTATTTTCTGTTTATCAGTGTTTTATTCTTTTTTTTTTTTTGTCTTGGTGGCATTTTGGACAGTCCCGAGCATTTGCTGACAGTTACTTTGGCTCCTGGCAGCGGCAGACATTGACTGTCAACGGGACGTCTCCTTTCTTTTATTCATTTCTTCGTCTTTCCTGAGAGATGCCGCTGAATGCAAGTCAGCCGTTTGTCCCTGGAGGGTGGGGGGAGAAGTGGTGGTGGTGGTGGTGGGGAGGACAGTTGTGGTGAGCAGGGGGTGGGGTGGGGGGGTGGGGGGGGGGTCAGACAGGAGGGGAAGGATGGTGGAAAAAGGCTGCGGGGAGCGGTGCAGGGGGCGGGGGGGGGGGGGGTGATAAGACATGTCGGGAAGGTGTGGTGTGGTGGACTGTCTCATTTTTTTTCTTTTGGTGTGTGTTAGGCTGTAAATAGTGTGCGTGTGTGTGTGTGTGTGCGTGCGTGTGTGTGTGTGTGTGTGTGTGTGTGTGTGTGTGTGGAGGGTTATTCAGGAGGACACTCTTCTGACCATAAGATCAGCCTCCATTCTGACATTCCTGCACTCCTTCTCCGACCCAAACACAACCACAGGCTCAATGAATGTGTGTGATTCTGATAAAACAAAATATACCTATACTCTACATTCCTGTGTATGAAATGCTGATATGTCTGTGAACACAAAAAATATATCTCAAAGCTCGAAACTAAATTGTAAGTGCTCATGCAGCTGCCTGTGTGTGTCTGCTATGTGACCTGTGTGAGTGTGTATTCTAGTCTGTGTGGGCATAATTGGGATGTTGCGTGTCAGGGGAACACCAGCAGCTTCATTTTTTTTTTTTTTTCCAAGCGAGCCAGCCAGTCAGAGACCATAATGGGTGTTTTTGCTTGATGAAAGCCTCAAAGCAGAGGTCCAGTGTCTGTTTTGATAAAGGGAATGTGCATGCCAGTGAGTGAACCCTGCATTGATGTTCGGATAAAACACATGATCAATAAAATAAACAGTACATCACCTCTATTAGTGACACAACACCAGGATCAAGGTATGTGGAAATGGAAGCAAAGGGGGGCCCGGCGGCGCTGCAGAGGTTTTTTTTTTATTTTTATTTTTATTTTTTGGCAGAATGAGAATGCTGGGGTGTGTATTGAAACTGTGTGATTACTGAAAACAAAACAAAAAAAAGCAAGCCTGAAAAATATACCAGAAAATAACAAGCTTGCCATGCTGCGGCTGCTATAATAACGACTGAAAAACACATTTGTATTGATGATTCCGCCTCACAATTAGATGCAAGATTGAATTTGCAACAGGAAATAACACAACATGATGACAGGTAACATAAATGGCCTGATTCGACAAAGTTGTCTATGTCTGCCAAAAGGAAAAAGGAAAAGTGACTCAAGCCAGAACAACTTGGGCGTAATGCAGATACTAAAAGCCTTGAGAGTGGAGTTCCTCACTCAGCCAAATTGATTTCTGTTTGCTCTCTTTTCTGTTTACAAGGTGTGCAGATTAATTTGCAACACGTCCCCCACACATCCACGGCTTAAAACTTGTCCCCCCCCCCCCCCGCCTTAAATCATGGCAGCTTTTTCTGAAAGCAGCGGAGATGAAATAATGACAGCGATTAGATTACTATTCTTAAGGATCCATTAGTCAAAAATGACACCCAGGAAATCACACAGTGCATTCTAGCCTAATGCAATAAGGTGCCAATTATAACACTCGTGTGGAATAAGTGGAATCCTCTCCCTGTGTAGGCTGAGGGGAACACAAATCATCATTACTGTGTGTTTCTTAATGCTATCTGCACTGAGAGGCATTAAGAACACACTAATAAGTTTAGCTCCTGAAATCAGAGTGCAGCTGCGTGCTCCATTTTCGCACGTTTCCCTTCCTCCTCTTCTCATCAGCTTTTTGGACCTGTCGATCCGTCATGTCTGTATCAGTGTTATGTCTCTGTGTCCTTCTGACTCTCCTCCATTCTTTTCTCGACAAGTGTCCTGTTTCTCAAGGCCCACAAAGTTTTCAGCTATAACCAAACAAAATTATGAAGTGAGTCCACCATTGGACCGGCCTTCATGTGTTTGACTGAAACTACCTTCACTTCAGAGAATGCATTGTAAAAATAATCTAAAAAAAGAGCTTTTGCAGAAACTAGTATCAGAATTTGTCAGCTGCACTGCCTAAAAGGAGTTATTTTGAATGAGCACGTACTCTTGTCATTGCACCACAAAGTGATATAATGCTCTTTTATATATTTTCTATAGAAAGAAAAATAAATATTTGAGGTAAATATGCATGTGACAATAACAAGTAACAACATTGTGGTGCTAATGTAGAATGTCATGTTATTCAAAGCTGGCAAAATGATCAATATTCTGTGTTTTCCAGCAATAAAAGGTATGTTTATGTTTTGAAAGTTCATTGGAAGGGTAGTCCGTAAAGGCTTCTACCCAAACCTAGGAAATTGGGAGTCTTTAGAGCAGTTCAAAAGTGAAAATATTACTTATAACCTCTCTAAAACCTTGTACGCACAAACAAAACAAGTCAACATGGCTGACCTAGGCAGCAAATATGCACCAAGTGTTTGGCTGCTTCAAGCCAACACTGATTTCAAGCCACCAGCTATAAGCTAGAACAAAATGCTGCCGAGCTAATAACATTGTCCGACTTTGCCACAAGCGCTACCGATCGAGGGCTGTTAGCTGCCTGGCAGCCGGGAAGGGCATTAACTGCTAAAAAGGATCCTGTTGGGCTAGAGCAACTTTTTTCACTAACTTCAGCTCATTGGATGAAAAGACAAAAAGAAGGGGGAAGAGAGTTTTGATGGCAGTAAGGCAAAGCCGTGGGGAATCTCCGACGATGATGAAAGCAAACTCTCGAAGAGCCACAAAACACCACACACCCCCTCCATTACATCAAGGGCCGAGCAAAGAGAATTATAATAACACTGGCTTTTCTTTTTTAATTAATGAAGACTGTTATTTGGTAGGAGGCAGGGCACGCTGTAAGGGATGTGGGATGATTGGCAAACATCAAAAAGAAACCGTGTGTGTGTGTGTGTGTGTGTGTGTGTGTGTGTGTGTGTGTGTGTGTGTGTGTGTTGTGTGTGTTTGAGAGAATCTGAGTCTGGCTGTATGTATGTATGTATGTATGTATGTATGTATGTATGTATGTATGTATGTATGTATGCAGGGTGTGATTGGGTGAATACGATTGTGTTCTTTGTGTACCTTTGTGTGTCTGCAAGAACAGCTTGTTGCCTTTAGTAAATATGCCCATCAGTGGCGAGCAGACTTTTAGCGTCTGTCTTCTTGAGTGTGTGTGAAGCTTTTCTGCATTAACGATTGAAGAGGAGGAAATGAGGAGAGGAAAACATTATTCATACAACACATTATACAAGTTATGGAAACTTTGAGAACTTCCCCAGTTTTCACTGAAGGTGATTTTAATAAGGTTCCATGGGAGTTGGTGCTTCAGGGTGTTGACTAACGGTGTGTGTGTGTGTGTGTGTGTGTGTGTGTGTGTGTGTGTGTGTGTGTGTGTGTGTGTGTGTGTGTGTGTGTGTGTGTGTGTGTGTGTGTGTGTGGATACATGTGTGTATATCTCGTGTGTGAATGAGTGTGTTCGGTGGTGGGGCAGCACGTGGTGTGTATTACACATCAAAGAAAGGTCAGGCTCAAACACAGAGTCGGGCTAAAGGTTAGGGCACGGCTCTATATAGAACAGAGGGAAGGATGGGGCTTATCAAAGCTATCACTTGGAGAGAGACTGCTAGAGGTCACCAAACCCTTGACATGACGTACAGATCTAATGTCTTAGCCAAAGATCAATACGACTACACACAGACAAACCAGATAGGCTTAACATCAGTGTAGCCCCACAAGCCACTGAAACCAAGTGCTCACTTCTTCAACTCCAAAAAAAAATAGAGAAAAGGATGTGAAATGTATTGAAAAAGAAAATCAATTAAACAGGAGCAGAGATATGAATAAAAGAACAGTTTCTTTGGATGCAAACGAGTGCTGGGAAAAGTGTTTCTTCACAATTTTGAAAATTTGATGGTGATTTTTTTTTTTTTGCATGCACGCTAAATGTATTCTGAGCATCAGATGGAATAATGCAATGAATAATGCAGATCAAAGGTGTTGGGAGATCATTGCAGGGGATTAATATGCATCGAGATGGAAGTAGATAGACTCATGGACGGACAGAAACAGATAGAAAGACAGATTGATAACTTATGGATCCATTTTTCAAACCTTTATTTACACACTCTTTCTCGTGCACTTAATGGCTAGTCAGTTGACTTTCACTGCGCTTGTCTCTGGGCTCTGCAAAAGTGAATTACCTCCGCTGACAGTTAAAATGGCTACGGCTGGGGGGAAAAAAAAAGAACGAGAAGAGGCATCATCCTTCTTCCTTGTGACTTCCATTCGCCTCTCCGTTCCTGAAAGTGACAGGACGCAGTGTGTTTTTGCTTACTCATCAATATTTCAGAGCACTACACATGGAATGCTCCAGTGACTTTGAATATAGGGCCCCGTGCGTACACCTCTTCTCTCTTCCTTAGTGATATGACATCAAGTAATGCACAGTGAAAGTTGAAAAACCAGTGCATAAAGGATGGTCCGTCCCCCCCCCCTCCCCTCCGCCTCCCCCGCCCCTTGCCTAATGAAATCTGTGAGGAAATTGCTGGAAGACCTTCCAGCTTTTATAAAATCAAGCAAAAGGAAATATAGGGAATGTGAAGAGGATTGGTATGGAGGGCAGTAGTTCCAGAAGGCTAAAAGATAAGCATTTGTCATGGAGAATGTGTATTGTATGCACCCAATCTTCAGAAAGGTATTCATGAATGCAAAGCCACTGTTATATACCAATGCATAAACGTAGTGAGAATCAGCCTTATTTAGTGTCCAGACTATAAAGTACACATTTGACATTTCTGTCCCACGACACAAATCACTTTTTTTCTGTAACTATTTTAAAGTAGGAAATGATGGGAGGATCCTGTCTGTGGAAAACTCTGCTGTCTTAATGCAGTAGTTCAATAAGGTTAAAGGACAAACATTGTCAAAGACAATATGTATTGAATGCATACAATCTAAACAAAAAGGTGAATACATTTTGGAGCATCCTGTCTGTGCAAAACTCAGCAGTCACTGTAAGCATGAGAATTGAAAATTACAATACAGAAAAAGCTAAACACGGATCAATGCATGTGCATGATTTCAAGTGCATGTTTGTAAGTGTGTGTGTGTGCTTGTGACCATGTGTGTGCCCATCCGTAATCGTGCACTCTTGTGTGTCATCTGAAGCATGGAGTCCATTTATCAAGGACAAAAGGGCCCAAAAGTGTCAGAGACTAATGGACATGGCCCCGTCCTTCCTCTTCCCCCCGTTGTGATCATCCTCAGAAATTAATTAGAAATAACGAATAGACAGCCTTTTTTCCCCCTCAACTCTCATTTATTACAATGGTAATTGCTCTTCTCTCATTGTAGGTTAAGTCTTTAAACACTGTCTTACATCAAGACATGCTCATCCTTGCCATCTATAATTCATGATATACTTTGCACCAAGCAAAGCTGTTAAATATTTAGTGAATCATTGCCTTAAACTTAATCACCCTCTGATAAATTGCATGTGTTTTTCCCCTCGCTGTGCCCCTCTCGCTCTCTCTGCTCCCCAATCAAGAGGATACACACTCCAACTAGTTGTATAATCTATTTTTAATTTCTTCATCAGAAATTAACATAATACAACTTAGCATAATGTATTAATTACAGTACATTGTTAAGTGCTACATTATGTTCTTGTGAAACAAGCTATTATCATTGTACTTCATGAAGTATTAAATCTAATCCATATTTAAAGAATGCTTAAACATTAATTTGTTAGGCTTGCTGCTAATGCCTTTTCTCATCAAACTCCATTTTCCCACCACAGCTGTTAACGAGCTCGTATTCTGAAGAGTGTGCACTCAATCCTTTTGTACAACAACTTCCTGTTTAGTTTTTACATGCATGGTGTTATCTTTTGTAAAACTGGTGTCAAAAATGTTATAGAACAAAACCCCCTCATGTTATACTTTGTTGTCACTGAGGAAACTGATATTTCACTGGCTTAAACTTCTTAGGTAGGTATAGGTCAACCTCAAGATTGTCGCTCTTTAGCAATTTGATAATTAGGTAGGTAACTTGATCAATTTGTCAGCAACAAAATAAACTTTACTCCTGACCTAAAACAATTTATTTTACATAAGTAAATTAGCCTTAAAACCATTTAAAAATAGCTTAATTTGGATTTGCTTTGCTGCTTTAACTTTTTACTTTATGACCAAGAGAAGCTTTATCTGTTTTTTCAGTATTGGTCAAACAGAAAAACAGTCTGATGAATTCCCCAAGGTGGCACCTTATGGGTATTTGTAACTTTTTTCTTTTGTTTTTATTAAAGCTCCTGTTTGAATCTTTCCGTTTCTGTTGATTATGGCGCCCCCTTTGGACAAAGCTGTAGGCTACATCTTCTCTCTTTGATGATCTTGTCCTCAAGAAGTGCTTCCTGATCAACAAAAGACAAAATTCTCTGCACAGTTAAGGAATATCACTTAATCTTGATGTCTTTGCCATGGAAAATGTAAGCAGTGACTTTTGTGCAGGGTGTTGTCAATTGCCCCATCTGACACCTACCCTGTGGCAGCAGCTACACACATGAAAAACAAGTTTGAAGAAGTATTCAATCACATTCCTGAAAGTCGTGTTTGCTTCTGTAGTTATATAGAGGAATTCATATCAGTCTGTTTAATAACTAAATATGTTAGTGTATAACTATATTCATATTTCATGCCGTGGCTTTAAAATGCTAAGTATCAAGTATGTGCAGATGATAACCAGCTCTTATGGTGGGGGTACTTTCTGTAATATTTCACCTGGGATCAGCACCCCCCTCCACTTTCCTGTCACCGAGGAGAACAAATGGAGAACAGAACTCATTTTTGAATGCATGAGCAGCACGGCTCAGCATCTGCAGCACTCTAACATTTCTGCCTTCCTATTTTGACTTCCTGATTTACATCCAGACTGCCTGTCATTGGTGGCAGAGATAATAGGCGGGTACTATAAACACTCTTTAACATTATCATAAAAATCACAGATGTAAATACATACACACTCTTTCAAGCTCACCTCCCTCCTCTCCACAGACAAGAGTACATCTTTAGAATCTAAACACCTTCCCCTCTTCCTGTCTTTACTCCCCTCCTCATGCTCCTCTCTCTCTCTATCTCTCTCTCTCTCTCTCTCTCTCTCTCTCTCTGAGGCACTCCATCTTCCTGATGTTTAATTCATCACGCTTTTCCATCATCCTTCCACCTCTCCGTGGCTCTGTCAGGTAACAAACAATGAGTTTTTGATGTGAATAATTTAATGCGTGTACTGCAAATGCCGGCGCTCGGCATTACCGCCGCCGCACACTCCGCTGTCATTAAGACACCTGATTTCCCCCAAGATTCCTCCACCCGCCTCGTAGATGAAAAGGTAACACACGTGTCGAAATCTCTCCCCCTTTCTACATCTGGGGAGGAGGACTATATTTTTAGACAGGCTAAATGAGACAATGACAGCGGTAAGCAGTGAAAAGAGAGGAGGGAAAGTCAGACTGAAGGAAAGCAAGAGGTGAGAGGAAAATGAAAAGGTGGGGTGGAAGAGAGAAGTCACCGTTTCCTTGTGCATATTTTCTTCTTTCTTTCTTTCTCTCACTCGATGTCGCAGCATCAAACGCTAACCCTGCTCTCAAAAGCTGGCGGAAGCATTGATTCAATGTTTTCTCCCCCTGCGTTGCTGTGATCCCGAAACTGCTCTCTGGCTAGATGTAGACACGCGGAGGAGAAAATGATGGTGGCAACATCAAACGCAAACGTGTTGTGGATAATAACAGACACAGCCTTCTTCTCTCTTTCTCTCCTGTTTTTTTTTCCTCCCGTCTTACCCTTCGCATCCCTCCTCCCCTCCTATGGGTGGGAAACATGCCAAAGCCTCATGCATATGTTGTGGTGACACCAAATGCCAAACAATTAATGGCTCAGCTCCAGCTCGCTTTTTGGTAATGGGAGTGTATTCATCTCCAGGATCATATCTCTGCATCTTATCTGTCTTCATGCAACAGACAAAAAAAAGGAAGAGAACAGTGGTGGCAATAGTATAGAAGCAGCAGTATTATGTGAATTACAGCAGCAGGGCCGATACAGACTCATCTATCCTATTCAGCCGCTCTCCCTGGCCATTCTGCAGACAGACAATCAGCGCACACAGGGACTGGCGAATGAGGATCACCTCCACTGGCGGCCGGGTCCTCGGTTTCATTAAAAAGGATTTTAAAAAAAGGTGGAGGGAAGAGAGGAGGAGGTGGGGGGTTGGGGGGGTGGGGGGGGTGACAGTGACGGAGATCTGGGCAGATATGAAGGCAAAGGGCAGTGGGGTTTTAAGGAATATGAAGGACAAGCATGGAGAGCAGGAAGGATTCAGGGAGGTAGGGGTGGTGGTGGTGGTGGGGGGGGGGATGAGGGAGATTTGGTCAGATATGAAGGCGCGGGGGTAATATGAATATAATGCCGTGTGGCTCTGTGATGTGGAAAGAAGAGAGAGAGAGAGAGAAAGGAAATAAAGAGGGTGCGATGCAGTGAAGGTGGCTGTGGTATTAATAAGCCATTGTGGGGATAATTGAGGAATGGGGGGGGGGGGGGGGGGGGGGGGGGGGGTGCTCGGGGAGGGAGGGAGAGGGGGGTGCTCTGAAAGGCTTTTTTAAACCAACTCTCCCTTCAATCTTTGATTCACTTTCATCACCTCCAGAGTGGCCACGTTGATTGTGTGAAATCGGCAGGAGGGCCTTCAATTATTGCATCTCGTCTGTACACACACACACACACACACACACACACACACACACACACACACACTTGATGGATGGATGGCATACACATATGAAAAATACATCCAGAACAACGCAAATGCACCCTCTCCTCTTCCTTACACACATTATGAAGATCCCTTGATTTTATCCAAATGACTGGGGAGAAGGAGCGAGGGGAGAGAGCTGAAACACAATAGAAAGGAGGAAGAAAAGCAGCAGAGATGGAGAAGAGTGTTGATTATTCTCTTTGTCTATTTTGTCATTAGCAGATGGGAGCTCGATAATGTAGTGGGTACTTAATGGCCGTCATACAATGGAAAATGAGGGAGAATCCTATACATAATGACATCGTGAATGGATTGAAGACTTTACACATGTGTGAGCATGTGTGCGGAGGCTTCTCTGGACAGACAAACGCATGCAAACACATTCATAAGGACCAGGAGGAACCAGAGTTGGAAGGAAACAGAGGATAAGAGCGTATGTGTGTGAATATTTGAGTGTTTCGATTTTCTTAATTCTAGTCTCAAATATGGAGGACCTCTGTTGTAATTGCATCAGTCCCGGTGTTTCTCTATTACTCTTGTATTCCTCTCATCCCTTGCTCATAAACAAATAAATTTGTCATGAAAGACCCAGAATGCATCATTCATACACACACACAAACACACACACTCAGCTTCCACTGAATATAGACTCATTCTAGGTCATGGACGGCTCTAAGCCCTCTTTAAACCAAGCCTTTATTTCCCCTGTTGCTCACTGGGAGTGTGCCATAGTGTGTGTGTGTGTGTGTGTGTGTGTGTGTGTGTGTGTGTGTGTGTGTGTGTGTGTGTGTGTGTGTGTGTGTGTGTGTGTGCGTGTGTCATTGGTCTTTGTATATAGTACTGTGTGTATGTCAAACTGGATGTTTGTGCATGCGTTTATGAGTGTTGGTGTGTTTGGTTTCCTCGTCTTAATTAAAAGTGAGATTCCACTGAGTCCCAGTCACAAAGCAGCCTCTGGGAATATTTCTAATTATTTCCTACCTTTCACGTCCCCTTCACTCTTCTATATGTGATTAGTGACAGCAAGCGGAGATTAACTGACAGTGGCGTGTATTTGCACAAGATTACAGTTGGTCCAAGTTGACAGAAATAGCTCCTGAGTGAGTAATTGTGTGTGTTTGAAGACTTTGCATCAAATGCAGAAAAAAGAAGGAACTCAATATTGCATTTTTTTTTACTGCAACAATTCTGTTTCCTCAAAACATATGCAAACATCAAAACCACAAAATAACTCCAAGTCCAAATTTACCACCAGCATGTTGACTGTTTTGACTTTCATTTGTGAACAAAAAACTGAAATGAAAGTACCTGTACACACACATTGACAGACATATACGCTCATACAGGAAGTGCACACACAGCACTTGCTGTCATGCACACACAAAAACACCTACAGGCATGCATGCTATACAAATCACCCCATATATTTTTAATATACACCAGAGGAGTACAAAGCACTAATGGCCTGTCTGCTTGCCTTGCGTGATTTAGTGAGCAGCATATTAAAAACCAAAGCTATTCATTAATATGTAAACTAGCATGCTGTCATTAATATGGGGTTGGGGTCGAGGGACCGCGGTGCAGGGGAGGAGTCGAGGGGGCAGCGGAGTCAAAGCTGCCAAACCCTGGCTTGATTGAGTTCAGCATTTGATAAGTGTGTGTGTATGTGTGTGTGTGTGTGTGTGTGTGTGTGTGTGTGTGTGTGTGTGTAACAATGGTTGTGTATGTCTTGTTAGGTAGATGAGTTTCTTAGAGGATTTGAGCGAATGTGCGTGCCTGTGTGTGTGTGTGTGTGTGTGTGTGTGTGTGTGTGTGTGTGTGTGTGTGTGTGTGTGTGTGTGTGTGTGTGTGTGTGCATTTGCATGCATCCTTGTGCGTGTGCCTTCCAGAGGTCTCCAGGTCCCCAGGGTGATTAAAGAGAATAAATATGCTTGATTACAAATGTCCTACCTCCCCATCAACTCCCCTAATGTATGCAGTTTAATTGAGCGTCACGAGTAAAGTATGAGTTATGGAATGAACAGACAGGCCAATATCTCAGGAAGGAGAGGGCGAGCAAGAGAGAGAGAGAGAGGGAGAGGGAGAGAGGGAGAAAGTAATATTCGTTTTATAAAAGAGGCATCTAATCTTGAAATATCTAAATCAAACACATTGCGTAATATGCCATAGTAATCAGTTACATCACCATCTTTACATATAAATGATAAAATGCATTCATAAGGATTCACTCATTGCTTAAACATACATCCCATAGTATGTCTTGTATTTTTCACATTTGCCATGATCCGTGATTTGGAAAACAAACCTGTGAGAAAAAAAAAATCCTCCTCAAATATGATAATAGTCATCAAAGTGGTGTAAGTCTATTTCTCAACTTGATATCTGTGTATCCAATTTCCTGTTGATCAACAATAAGCGTCTGTCCTTCAAGTTTAACATTGTTTCTTTTCTTTCCCTTAATGAACTCCTCTGAAAGACATCCCTTCCTTTGGGCTCCAGAAGACAAGGTAGACTGAATCAACTATTACTGAACTTTAAGTTGTTGCATGACTAAGGTTGTTATATGTAATTATACATATTGAACATTTCATGAAATTAGACCAATAACAAATCCAGCTGTTTCACCAGGAACAGGTTTGCTTAGTCAGCTGTTAGCTCAGCCGCTAGTTAGCCCGCCGGCCACTAGCCAGTACACTACAGACGAAAAACTTGTAGTCTTGAGTCAGGCAGGGGTCGAACCAGTGGTCTCAGCAGATAATCTACTGTCAGTAATGCATAACTCAGTTGTCGAAAACCCCAAAATATTCAATATTTCAAGAACCAAAACACACAGCAAACAGGAAGCCATCAAATATATCTGTTTTACCAGCAGTCTGCAACGCCTTACAAAACACTTTAATTAGGTTATTTTAATCAGCTTCCCACTACGCTGTCAGAAAGGAGGGTAGCCAAGTGAAAAATGTAGTTATAGGAAGTGTTCACTAGTTATAACTTAATCATCTTGATCTTCACCTACATCTCAAGTGGAAAGAAAACCATTCTCAATGAATCTTTGTTGCTATATTCACACCTCCCCTGCACCTCTAACTCATGCCTACACACTTTTACAACCCCGCACACACTCACACAGGCCCTGGCCCTTAGCAAGGTTTGCTCTAATTGGCTTATTGTCTTGAGGAGTCAGTGACAGAGGAGCCGGTAGGAGGCAGACTTTCATCTGAGGTTATTGAGAGATATAGCTAATTTCCCCATGTTTCCCTGTCCGGGCCTCGGCACTGCACACATACAGCAAACCCTCTCTGGAGGGATCATTAAGAGTCTGCCACTCTGACTCTCTCTTCCTCCCTCTCTCTCTCTCTCTCTTGCACACTTACACTCACATTCGTGCGCTCTCTCTCCAGGTCAACAACCAAATACACACAGCTAACCTTTAGAGGGGAGTGAGACGAGGGCCAGGCAGGACACACACACACACATATATATTTTTGTATTCACGGACACACAGTAACAATCAACTGAAAGGTACACAGCAACCTAACACACATGCAGGTCTATACTCACATACTAACACTGGAATCATTCATATATTGAAGGAATAGCAACCTAAATCATTCAATTGTTTGGGTGTCTCAGCTCTATTTTCATTTTCTATTCTAAAGAAATAATGAAAAAACTGCAGCAATACATTATATATCATATATACCTTGACATACAGTGAAAATGGCTTCACAGAGAAAACAGTAGATCATCTAGGGTGATTCAACTCAAACTGCAAGATACAGAGAGATCCTGAAGAAGGATATGACAAGAAGGACAGAGAATCACATGGTATATGGGTAATTTCCAATTGATATTTAAAACCTAAGTATGATGATTTAAAGAAACCCTAAGAAAGCCCAGCTGGCAGGGTGACATTTGACACAAGGTCTGTCTTGTTTTAAAAACCGGCCAATGAGCCAATCAGCTGACTTGAAAAACAAAGACATAGCAACAGATAAGCTAAACAGATGTTGACCTGTTTGTCATTAGCAATAAAATGTATGGATTGCACGGGGAACCCCCATGTACCACAGAAGGTATAGACAACACATTGAAGTACATAGGACCCAATGAATGTTTTATTGTGCAACCCCATGTTCCTGTTGGTCTCTCCACTAGATGCCATAAACCTTTGTGTAAACCTTTATCTTGGATTATGAACTTTGTGTGAGTGCGGGGGGGTTCAAGGGTTAGACTGTTGTAGAACCAACTATCTAGTTGAAGAGTGGGGGGCAGTGGTTACTTGCAGTGGTTAAGGCCATAAAAAGCCGTCAAACCTCCTCTGGGGATTTCAAAGTAGGACTACGCCCCGGGAGGGAAAGGGTACCACTAATTTACGAGCCCCTCTGCTCCTTGGTCAACAAAAATAAAACAGCTGGGGTAATTACTAATTCATTATTAACGGGCAGCATTATTTATGAGAGGCAAGAAGAGGTGCTACAGGCCCGTGGTTTCTTTGGTATCCCAACCAGACCAGAGCTGGGATGATGTGGTGAAGACCAAGCCTGAGGCGCTCATACTGTCCATGCCCATGCCTGATGCACCATCCCCTGGGTGCAGGCCGAGATGGGCTGGGGGGGGCGGATGTCGAGGGCTGGAGAAAGCCGTCCACCACTTCTCTGTGACTTGCATCTATACATGTTGTTATGGTAAGAGAAATGCAGATCACCATACAGTATGTTTTTGTAATTCATATTGCGTGTGCAATGACCCTGCATGCACACCAACATGTATGTACTTAGACATGTATCAATTCCCACATCATCTCCAAAGGCAAATCAGCGATACATACAGTCGGAATTTAGCCTTGTGATTTTTTTTTTCATGGAGCTACAGTGACCAGAAGGACCAATAATTCTCCATACTTGAAAATAAGATATCTGGAATGCATCAATAGACATTGAATTGCCATTTTTTTTGCCCTCAATAGCACATTTCAAGCAGGCCAGATGCTGGTCACCGAATCAATCTTAACTGTGGTTTCTCTTAAACGCAGCCACATACTGTCACATTCTGCAGAATTACGGAAAAACCTCTCAACGGCAGGAATTCTAATAGCTCTCGATATGATGAGAATACTGGTATTTTTAGGCATTTGATCCATCCTGAGGTTCATGGATTTAAAAGCTTTTGTGTTATGGCTGTGAAATGATACATTTGCAGGCCTGCTTAAAACTCAATTTAACCGTAGCTGCAGCATTGCCATAATGGCTACCCTCTATTTCCAGAGCTCTCCCAATCAATAACAAATTGCTGAAAGCACAAATGATTCCATTTTCTGCTCGGGGGAAACGAGAATGATGAGAAAATAGGTGAAATTGATATGTGAGGGAATATTATCAATGCTCTAAATGTCAGCAGGATGAGGTACTATGACCTTTCAGGGCCGAGGGTGAAAAAAACACAAAGATAAACCCTAAAATGCAGACAAAACAATCATGCTAATGCAACAAATCTGAAGCCTGTTAGTGATTATTCTTTTGTAGCAATGGATGACAATCAAACATGATTGCTGGCAAAGAAAACTGGTATCTCCTAGCCTTTAACTCGACTTTGGTCCATCTAAACAAAAAAAGCGTGATATTGTTCGTTACTGTGTTGTGTTGGACTGCGAACCACCAGACCATTTGGGTATCAAGTGCACTCTATCCAGCTCTTTTTCTACCAAGCAGCCAAAAATAACAACTGTAGCATCCTTTATTTCTGATATGCCAAGGCAACAACTATAAATGTTGTTGATTAATAAGAAAAAAATACATTTATCGATATAGGTAACTTTTCTCAAATGGGAAAAAAAGGTGCTTTTGGTCAAGCTACACACAGAAGCAGTTTGTTCAACGACATCTCTGTGAAGATTAAGTTTAATGGTGCAGACAGATGCTCCACTCTCAACTCATGAGATCAATCATAGGTCAATGCAGTTATCAATGGCCATCCATGGAAATACACCACCAGACACATTGCAGCTGCAAGGCTAGCCCAGTGGTTGTTATATAGTCGAGAAACAGGAGAGAACTCTGAGTGGCACAAAGGAGGTCAAAACAATAAAAGAAGGGAAAACAATACATTACCATATGTCTAATTCAGAACATTGTTAAGAACTATCTCTGTCTTATTTAAAAAAAAATCAACACAATTGGTAATCTGGCCCAAAGCTTTTCTATTTTACAAGGGTCAACTTAAAAAAAGCAAATCTAATTTGTTTGGTTAGCAGGATAAAAGGTTTTGTATAATTTTTTTGTGTAACTAAAAATGTGTTCAAGCATGTATCACTGCTTCCAAGTCTTTATATACTTGGACAAAAATATGCACATCAATGCATCTTTGGGGGCGGCTGTGGCTCAGTTGGTGGAGTCGTTGTCTCAACCGGAGGGTCAAAGGGTCGTGGGTTCGATCCCCAGCTCCTGCAGCAACATTGTCTGCTGTGTCCTTGGGCAAGACACTTAACCCCGAATTGCTTCGTCTGTGACATATGAATGCGTATGAATTGAATTAGTTACTTCTGATGGTCTCACTACATAGCAGCCTCTACCATCAGTGTGTGAATGTGCAGGTGTGACGAGTGGTGTAAAAGCGCTTTGAGTAGTCAGAAGACTAAAAAGCTATTTTTTTTCTATTGAATAGCTATACTGGAAACATGCTAGAGTTCAAACTCCCATGTTCTTTACCTTCCAATGGTTATTTATTATTTCTACATTCATATAACTGTACAATGAAGAGACCGTCAATGTGAGCTTCAAGAAAACATGTAAAAGCCCTCTAACCTTTTCATTGAATGGTTATTGTTTAACGTACATCTGGTAAAGTGTTCGAATGTGTGTGTGTGTGTGTGTGTGTGTGTGTGTGTGTGTGTGTGTGTGTGTGTGTGTGTGATTCCAGACCATCTCTTCGATGGGCCTGGCTTTGAAGGGAATGTACAAAGCCTGTGAATGTCTAGCTCAAAGGTCATGTATACGGTTTGTATTGTTGGCTGCTTTTAAAAATGCAAGGGCAAGTACATATGGGAGACTCACTTCACCCATTGAATAACTGTAATGTTTGCTTGGAATGGTAAACACTACTGTTTAGTTATAGAATGTTAAGAATGTTGTGTACAGTATGAGGAATGAACAGGTTTTATAGAATACAATTTGATCAGGTTCTGGTTAATGTAAGATGTGTCATATCATAGACCACGTTTGTTGGTTAGTTGTGTAGAAAATATGTTTGGTTTTTTTTTGCTGGAAATGTCCAGCCTTAAATCTTAGTTTTGGTCTCAATAACAACATTCAAAGAAGGGTTGTCAACTTGCTGCATTCAGCTGTTTAATATGCAATGATGTGTGCATGCACGTTGGGAAAGAAACAGCACAGTCAAATCTTTAGTCTTACTTTAAAAACATTTTAGCTTGAAATGAAATACAAAAAGGTGAATTATTTCAATTAATTAATCAATTAATCATCAATCAAGAAGAAAGTCCTTTAAAATATGTATTTTTAAGAGCTACTTATAGACCTATACTTTCAGGCTTCTGTGTGCTGCTCTTGATTTCAAACACAAAAAGTCCCACTCATTAGCGCTTACATCGGCCTCTTGGAAAGGAACAAAAGCGAGCTGAACATTTGACTTATGTGTCATTCACTTCTGTGTCATTTACTGGACAAACATCATCCTCCACCGTGCACCCCCTCAGATGAGTCAATATCATCATTTCTGTCATTACATGATTGTCTCCCTGCACAGAACAAGGCCATGGTGTACTAATTTCTCATAAGCAACAGAAGAGAGGAGTGTGTATTGTCCTCATCACGGCCAGTGCTCGGTAAAAATCAATAATGACAGGGCACATAAAGCTCAGCCAAGGCCCTCGGAAACCTCATTAGTCTAAATACCTCCAGGAGATATGTGCTAATAAATGAAAATAAAATTAACAGCGCTCACTCCAGCTCCGTTGGACTCTGATCTGACCATAGCAAGGACGTACCCTGCAGTGTTTTAAAAACCATCCTGGTTAATTATATTTTCTAGTGTGCGAGCCAGAATAAAATTAGAAGCATACTGAACTTCACAAGCCTAACCTAATATTATTATTATTTTTTATCTTCTCTGCCTCTCTCTTTGGCTGAAAAAAATGAAAAAAGATAAATCATGCAACCTTTGAAATCCCCCAAGAGTACCTGAAGGCTGGTTATGAGGGCACGAGTGAGGTGTGCATATGACGAGTGGATGTGTATTTACGTGAGATCATTAATGAACCAGACTGATAATAATAATGAAACAGCCAATGTGTAGGATAAAAAAAGCTTAGGGCGCATCATGTGTGAAGTTTGAATGGACATCACTTTAATGTGAGATTCAAAACAGGGGAACAAAATGTTAAATTCTGATTATATTTTTACAGATGATGGGAAATCCATTGAACTGATCCCAGATTAGTCTAAATAAGTCACTTTAAAATGAAATATTACAACTACAAAGAGTAAGTGTATTCTCTAAAAATACTGTTCTGTGACCTTGTACTTTTTGTTTGTTTTATTAAAAGTACTTTGGCAAAAGAAAGGATTTAACATGATTCCGTTCTGTAAAAAGTTCAGTTGTTTGAGTGCAGTAATTGGGCAAAAAAATGTAGCCTATATTACAAAGGATTTTAACTCGAGGTAACTTGGCCTTTGGTTCATTTTTATTTAATTGAATAAGTGTTCATCCTCCATTAGTTGTTTATTTAAGGCAATGGGTTTACTTGAATTTGAAACTCCCCAAAAGTCTTAAAAGTGTGCAAGATCGACCTTTTGTCTCAAGATAACGGTCAGCATTCTGAATACTGCCAATAGAAACATGAAGATAATGAAGAAACAAACCAGTGTAACCCACATGTGTCTTCTTTGGCTCTACTTACTACAGAAACCCACTGAGTGAGACGGACAAAGACCTCAAAACACCTTGACATCATCATGTGCTGCCATGATGATAGGCTGTGTCTGAGTCGTGCCACAGCCAGACAGTTCATCACTGTAAGAGCACTTAGTCTTTGCATGCTGTCTGTGTGTGTGTCTGTGTGTGTGTTTCAGGGTTAGCCAGTTGTGTCCAAATCTCACAGAGACAAAATGTCACTGAACATAAAAGAAAGAACATTTTGAAGAAGATTTCAGATTGCCTCGTATTGTTTTGGGGAGCTTTTAAATTGTGTTACCACAATTAAATTGAGATGCATTTTAAGAAACACAATACAATATTAGGGCAACGGGCAAAAGAATAATTGCACAGTGCAGCACAAAGCCAGGAAGCCCTAAAGTCTGTAACTCTTTCTAAGGCAACTGATGCACTAAAATAAACCTGATATGGTAGGTTTATAAAGCTTGACCTCTGGTTTAAGGGCTCTGGCTCTTAAACATTACACTTAACTGGCATTACCAAATGACTCACACATCTATAATATATGATAATGTCATCCATCACCATTTTAAGTTAACTACAGATTCACTTGGCACCGAAAGCACTTGTGCCACCAAAAATGACACAGGTGCTCTGGACATATTTACAGAAATAGAGCCATTAAGGGACAGTTTGGTATTTTTGAAGTGGGGTTGTATGACGTACTTGTCAATAGTAAGTATATTAGCCTGTCAGTGCTGACGGTCAGCTCAGCCCCTCTAATGAGAAAACAGTTCTCGTTACACTATAGCAGACGGGTATGTTTGTTCCATGTAATTTTGCTAATCTTGGGATAAAAATGAGCCAAAAGACAATGTCTATATTTAAAAATGTCCCAGCGCTTTACTTTTCTGCTAGCAAACCCCTTTGTTGTAGCACTACTTCGGCGAAGATGAAGATGTCGAAGACTTCGAAGATGTCTAAGAGCGGATTGTTAACATGCACTTTTCTATGGGAGCCATGATAGCAATATGATGGATTGCATTCTACCCTTACTGCCCTCCAATAAGACTCATTTCCTGCAGGTGGCTCATGCATTCTGAAATGCTAGTTGGCGATGCTACTGGGACTACAAACGGACACAAAAACACTTTGGACACACGTAAAAAAATAAACATGTTACATGCGAACAGAGTCAGATATTAAATCTGTTAACAGACCGACGTTGACCTGAATATTCTGTTTTACTGACATCAGTCTTCAAAAAGTATCCCTCAGCCTTACCTTTGGTTTCTTTCCTGTTGCCTGATGTACTCCATTTGCTCACTTATACATTGTTTTGAAAAAAATATAGTGCCCTGTGTGTGTGAGCAGTGTATATGTGTCTATGTTCTCGTTTGTTTTTGTGTACTTTAGGTGAAAGCTTGATTTGTCCTTCCTCTCAGGGGGGATATAATTGACCAGTCACTCCGGTATCTTACCGAGAGTTCAGATGCTCTCAATGTTGTGTTGAAGTGTCTGGTTTAGAGTGGACTTTTCACAGAGAATTAGGGGGCTTCTCGGCCACGATATAAATCCTGAAATGTAGTCAGACAGTCTAATCACAGATACTCGCTGTTTCTTCTTCTACAAGTTTCTTCCACTTTATCTGAGCGGCCTCTGCTCGGCTGCTCTGCACCAGCCTTCGTCTTACCTCTCCTCTGGTATTCATTTCCTTTCTCTTGATATGCTTGTCCATCTCACTCTTCCTCTGTATGTTTCTCGTATCTCCTTTTCATTATATGTATCTCACACTGTCCTTACCTGACAGCCTGATTACTTCTCCTGACTCTAACACCCTCTCTCCTTTGTTTATATGCAGCTGTATGAGGAATTTATCACAATTTTAACATTGGTGAAAACGGCCTCTGCGGGACGTATAGATGGGGCGTAAGGGGAAAGGTGTGAATTTTTGAGTGCTTTGCATGTGTGTCCATGTGTGAGTAAGTCTATGTGCATGCTGATGTGTGCATGTGTGTGTGAGCTTGGCATGTGTGTGTTGACCATGGAGGTATACCGTGGGCCATTTGTAGCGGCCCAGTGCGCCAACGAAATTGCCTCTGGGTGTGGGGGTGCTCACAATGTTCTGGACCATTAGCTCAAATAAGTCACAGCCAAAACTCTGAGTATCTGTCTCACTGGCCAAATGACAAACTGTGCATCCTCCTAAATCCACGCTGCTGCCAAGCAGGCGGGAGAAGAGAGGGAGAGAGAGAAACAGAGACAAAGACTATTGAGGCAGTCTTCCCCCCCCCAAAAAAAAAAATAATGCAAACCAAACAAACGTAATGAAGTGGCGTAGCCTGCAGTGTTTTAAAACGATCCTAGTTAATTATTGTTGTCTGGGCTTCATAACACAACAATGGGTCGCACACACACACACACACATATTATTAATTTCCAATTTTTTACTGTCAGTGTCCAACCTTCAACAAACACTACATTTTTGAACAAACACAGATGTGCGGGGGCGCCAATGGCCTGAGGTTAGGGCAAGCCCCATGTACGGAGGCCTATAGTCCTCCAGGGGGGGCGGCCAGGGTTCAAGTCCGACCTGTGGCTCCTTTCCACACTCTCTCGCTCCCTGTTTTCATACTTTATCCACTGTCCTATCAAATAAAGGCATTAAAGCCCAAATATATATACTATTTAATTTTTTTAATACGGACGTGTGCAAGACTTTTTCACACATGTTTACACTTTTAACAACTTTAAACTGCTTTTAATGTTCCAGGAAATGTTTCCAAAACCCCGCAAAAAAGATCCCTAATCCCGAATGTTTATCACAGCGCTTTACAAACCGAACCCCACACATCACTTCCTGTCATTTGCCCGTCAACGTCCTTATTTGCTCTTTTGTGGATCTCTGTGGTTTCAGTTAGCTCTAGACTTTGTGGTGCTGGGTTTTAACCAAGATAGACATGAAAGCAGTGAATTATCGCTAATATGCTATCATTGATTTTTGTTATCACACCTTGTATGGTTTTGCAGTATTAAACAATGTAATAGAATATCTAATATTCTGTCTCCTGTGTAGGCCTCAGATAGAGTTCTATGTTCCTTAATAAACTTTTGTATGTTTATATAGTAAGGTCCTACATGAAATACAGAAACCCTGTGCCCCTGCGTGACATGCTTTCTAATTGTCTTTGTTTGAAAACTTGGGCTTTTATTTTACGATGGACCTCCTCCACAGAGCCAATGTCAGGACAAAAGTACTAAATATTCAATGGACCACATGCACTCTATGGATGAAAATACATTAGAAGGATAGGGCAAAGTGTAAATCATAAAATAAAGACTACCTTCATGTGCACACACTAGCCACACGACCATTTGGAGCCACAGCTCTCGCTCATTGTTTATTCTGCCTTTCTTCTGTTGTTCTTTAATTCATTTTTCATCTGCTCATCGTGCCTGTGTGTGTCCGGGGCAGCAGGCACGGCAAGCACTGCCCTCAGTAAGGATATTGTATTACTCTTACGTGCACACACACTCAAACTCTCAGATGCATGGGAAAATACGCTTGTGTGCACAATCGCGCACACGAACCGTCCTCTCTAGAGTAAATGAAGTCTTAGAATTCTTGAAGGCACCCCCAGTCAGAGACAGACTTTGTTTTATTCATCTTCTCAACCCCCCCCCCCCCCCCCCCCCCCCCCACCCCGCCTTTCCCTCGTTCTGCACCTCCACACGTCAATTTTGCATGTGGGTACTCTTTTCCTAGTTGCCACTCTTCACCTGACTCTCCAGGCTGAGATCAGAGTTGGATGTGAATCCCCTCTTGGGGACATGCAGGAGCACAGAGCCCACAAAAACGACACATGCATGCAACTGGATACAGCACACCTGAAGCACGTTTCAACTGGTTTCATCATATCACACCATCATATCGCTTGATGTGCGAGGGTCCAGGAAGTAGGCCTTCGGTTGCAGCTAGGTGTTTGTTTGTTTGTTTGTTTGTTTATTTGGATACAACACTACTGTCCTTCTCCTCAGAAGGAACAGTTTTTATTATTATAAGCTTGTAACACCTGACACTGTCACGTTCAAGATAACCTTTTTCTTTCTTTGTTTGTTTACCCATAAAGGGGAAGATCCCATACGCACATTTAATGGAAATAAACACTTAAGGATGAAAAGGCACTACATCACATTATGACACTATAATTTAACCGTGATAAAAGAAAAAGTGTTGTTTACAGGTATGACCCCACCTTTACAACCTCCCAGGGAACATAAAAGAACTTGTGTTTAAGACGCTTCACGCTCTGACAGCGCTGTCTGTGTGGGAGAGATACAGGCTGTAACTAACTCCTCTCCGCTACCTGTGTGAGGGTATAAGTGACAGCTACACCACAACAGCCTTGACCAAAAGTGTTGAAAACTGTTTTTATTTTTATTTTTAAAAAGGAAACAATTTACAGCAAATAAAATGAAGGAAGTACAGCAGGATTAACTGTGTATTTCTCCGCTCGTAATGGTGTTTGTGCTCTTTGGTGTAAAAACATCTCAGTCTTCACTTTGACTTCCTTCACATGATGTGCAGGTAATTTACTTGTGCAGTTATAGCAGTGTGGTCATGATTAGCCGAGCTACACTTCATTCGTGCAAAACTCAATTTGTTAAGTTAAACAACTTTTCAAGGACACACTGGTTGACAGTGCTGGGCTTTAGACATTTCTTAAAGGAACCAGGAGCAGAAATATATCAGGAAAAATCAATCAACACAGAAAACAGCCAAGACCAAGATGGGTTTTTTTTCTGTAAGTATGTTCTTCAAATGCCCATCACAACCCACTGTGAAACACAAAATGTCCAAAATATAGTATAATATAATGTAGCCTCAAGCTGCTGGGCTTATATGAGATATTATAATTATAGTAATATGATAGTAATACTGATGATAGAATATGATAATGATGATGATGGTTTTGAATATGACGATATCTAGAATGGTTTGGTTGTTCGATTGCAATCGACAGACCATGTTCTACTAAATCAATATAATGCTATAAATGCATTAAATATAAAAGTAATTTAAGCAGTTGGTCACACAAATACCTGAATGTGTACCTGGAAGTATTTGGATTACACAGAGCCTCATATGGGTTTTATAACTCCGCAGCGACAGCCATCATGCCTAAAAAGACTCTCAAGTGCAAAACCTACAGAAACTGAAACTCAACAGAACTCGACTCAACAGGAAATCCCAGGGGTAAAGCTGTCATAGTGCCGGCCATGGATATGATTGCAAAGCAATGACTGCTTGTCAACCCAGATGTCACTAAACAAACTGTAGAGAAGAAAAAAAGGGGAAAACTAAGGATGTTGTGTATTCCAATTTCGTAGAAACACATGAAATATTCATTTATATATAGAGACCAAGTTTTGAAGAAATGTATCTGCAGGAGGATGATGCTGCAGATCAGATTCCCTCACTTAGAACCAATGAACCTTCATCAGAGAGTGCTGCATTCAAATTCATTAACTCTGAATCCCGGCCTAAGAAGGAACTGAGTTGCTGAAGCTCCGACTTAGGAGGCAATCGCATTAAGCCGGAGTTTTTAACAGTTAAGACCTCTAACCAGAAAAAGCAGCTTTGAGTTGGAAAACGTGTGTGAAACAGGGAGTCGAACCTCGGCCTAACCACCTCATTTGTCTTCGTCTCTACGCCGATGGAACAATGGCTTTTGTTTAACCTTGTTTGATTTCCCTCTTAGCGCTGATCCCCTGACGAAGAGGACTATTATTGGGCCTCTCAGAGAGGCATGTTTCACTAACGAGCGATCACTAATGAAGGCTTTAATGTAGGATTAATTACACTCCAAATTGAATGTCTAATTGCTTTTATTCCCTCCTGATGAAATATGCTCCGGCTGCCACTTCAATGCCATCTGTTGTAATTAGAAAAAGAGAAAGAGAGAGAGGGAGGAGAGGGGGGAGGAGGCCGAGGGTGGGAGATGGATTGTTAGGTGCAATAGATAAGACCTTTTCAGTCGCTAAAGTTTTTTTTTTTTTCGGTCCTGTTCACAGATTATGCCTTTTGCATAACAAATTATCCCTTTTTTTCCATCACCTTCCCTCCCCTTTCCTCACCTCTCCTTCATCCCCGTCCTCCTCCCCCGCCGCCCGCTGTGCCTTTGATTCCACCTCTCTGATAGATGATAGGAGCTGATCTGTTTCCCCTTGCTAATTGCGTCCTCTGATGAGTTTAGGCAAACACATTAGCTAATTGCATTTGTGCTTCTCAGACACTGCTTGATTGATAAAGTGCATATGAAGCTGAATCATTGCACTGTTTGCTGGTTATTCATCTAAATGGCAGGCAACACACACACACACACACACACACACACACACACACACACATGCACGCACACAGAGGGAGGCAGAAATGACAGAGTGTGATTGATGTTGTGTTTTAAGAGATTGTTTCTGATCTTATTAAAAATCATTGATTTCTTCTAACTGTGTTTATTCGGTGATGTTTGATTACTGCGAGCAATTTGAACCGTAATGTTTTATAGAGTTTTTGCCTGTGTGCTTAAGACAAGTCAAGTTTGAATTCACAGTATGCACAGTTCTCCGTGCTTTTCTGAATAAAGAAATATCTTTTATCACAAGTAAAAAATCTGAGTGAACTGTCTTGGTAAGCTTCAAACACAGTTTCAATGCCCTTTGTACGACGTCTATAAGCCTCTAGAAGTCTGAAGAGGGTCGAACACCATGCCCGTAGACCTGAGCTTTTGATTTTAGAGGTCATGAACACTGTATATCTTACTCAAAAAATGGGTCCAGATTCATTTGAATTCATGAAGTTGGAGCTCTTGAGACTGAGAGCACAGGGGAGGCTAACCCTAGTCTCAGGGGTTAGGGGTTAGGGTTAGGGCTCCACACAGTTCCACTGTGTGCCACCCAGCAGCCTACAAGTCTACCTGTTTCTAGGACTCGGTAGGCTGTGAAACTGAATTGCCCTTCTGGGATTTATAAAGTTATTTTCATTATTTACAGTGCATTAAGACACCTGGCATGCCATGTGGAAGCATACATTGGGTTACACTCATTGATGCACAGTTCACACCTACTTGACACCTATGTGTAAGTTGAAAAGATCACTACTGTAGATAACTTTATTTCTTTCCATTAGCATCCCAACTACTAAGCTGCTTCACAGAAAAAAAGGTCATCATTCAATTAAAGGTAGAAATAATGGTGACCTCGGCCAGTTGAGGTCAGGTATTCATTTTGAGCTATATGGTTGACCTTAGGGAGCATATCTTTACATTTATGGCATTTTATTCAAGTTATACTTAAAGCTATGCAATAAGGATTTTGTGTTTAAGAAGAATTAAAGAAACCAGCTGGTTACTACATTGATTTACCAATTTTTGTAGAGAGACAGAAAATGCAGAAAGAGAAGAGTGTGAACACAGCAGAGGTGTTCAACAACAATCAAGCCATGGAGGTTGTGGTGCGTGTGCTGCGTGTTTTGACCACTAGCCCACCTGATGCTCGGAACTTGTAATTTCTGTAGCCCTGTGCTGTGTTTTCACACAAAAGCCTGTGCCAGCTGCTGTGAAAAGGTTCAAGGTTCACTTTCACCCTCTACACTTCTGTTGACATGTCTTCTTCTTCTTCTGCCCTCAATTCACTTTAAACACGCCGAAACAAACACATCTGGGATATTCTATCATTATAACAATGCAGCAGCACATGTACAGGGCCAATAGGTGGGCCATGAGGCTATTATGCTCCATAATGGTATTATGTTCTCCAGCTCACATTAGCATCTCAGTGAATGGACGTGTGGCAGGTGTGCTTTGTAGCAGCACTCTGCCTCTGTCCGATAAGACAATGACACAATATGACGAGAAACAACGCTGGTTGTCGGCAATTGTCCTCGTAGAAAAAGATGACACAGTTGTCAATAGCCATGCTCCGTGTGTGTGTGTGTGTGTGTGTGTGTGTGTGTGTGTGTGTGTGTGTGTGTGTGTGCGTGCGTGTGTGTTAGAAGGACTCCCCTAGGAGCAAATGGCTTTAAGCAACACAAGCGCCTGATCAATACATCAATATTCAGCTTAGGAGGTCTGACGACACACACATTTACACACACCCTCGCAAACACTCTACACGCCGGCACGTACACATTTATGCCCCAAGATACACACAAAAACAGACACGCTTCAGGCTCGGCTGTGTGTGACCCTTGGCTAATCAATTTTTCGCCACATGATAGGGACGCCACGCGCTGCCATCATCACTGCTGCATCATTAGACTGTGACACACACACACTCAAACACACACACACACACATAAACTATTGTTATAAAAAAAAGATTATAGTCAACAAAGACAAAGATGGCTGTGATTAACATCTTGCCCATTCTTTGCCAACGACTAACACACACTCACACACACACACACACACATATGTATGCGCACACAATGACACACACTTGTATGTGCTGACCTCACCCCTGCAGCTACAGCTTATTGGATGGATGTCAGCTTATAGCACCGTATGTATTGTGGTTATTGTCATTCTAATGACCGACTGAAACAACAGTATGGAAACCAGGGGAGATGGAGCTTGTGTCTCCGGATAATCCGACTGTCCACACTCCACACACAGCGATTGGTCACGGCTAGGGGTCTGCCAAGTCAGATAGCAAACCATGCACGTGTGCGTGTCCCACTGGGATTCTGCATGGGTGTGTGTGTGTGCAAGAAAGAAGACAGTAAGAGGGTTCTGACCTTACGTGTGTATGTATCTCCAGCTTTATGAGAGGGTTGTATAGAACTGTTGTCCCGACCTTAGTCCAGGTTTTGATTTTATTAACAAACTTGTTGAAAAAGTCATGACTTAAATTATAATATAAGAAGTTGCAAAAAGTAGATAGAAGGTCCTTGAATTGAAATCACTGTCCTTCATTGGAATAGTTTCGCTTTTATTTGCACAGTTTGAAGGTTCCCCCAACAGAATTGACTTTCATTTGTAGTAATGTGTGGTCTGTAGTCTACCTCCTGCATTAACACATTTTCAAAAACTAGCTTATAATTGGATTTCAGTTGAAATATAAAACACAGAAGGTATGCTTGTACCAAAGCTATGCGTTTTAATGATGTGAGAACCAAAAACATGATTCCATTAACCTCTCTTGTAGTGTGACTGGAAAACCCAAACCTCCTGCATGGTTTCATATCACTATGAACAACTGACAAACTATGTAATTTGGATGAAGCAACCTTTGATTTCCATCTTGTTTTTATTGTTTGTGCTGCTTTGAGTTGATGCAGGACTTTCACTGTTGAACTATCTCTGTCACCACCCCCCTTCCTCTGCTCCACACACACACACACACACACATACACACACACACACACACACACATACACACACACACACACAGTACACCATGTACACAAGCCCATCCAGTGAAGTAAACATAATTCAATTGCATATCTGGCTAACGCGATTCAATTACACCAAGGCATTTAAACCAATCACTCCCATGGTCTTCATTCAAATCAGTGACATCACTCTGACCATTTGTGGCACCACTTAGGCAGTAATGAGCCAAATGAAAACGGAAATGTGCCACTGAGAACATCACAACAGGCTGCAGAGGGTTAATGAGTTAAATGGGGGTTCTGTTTTTTTTTATGGTCGGGATTAATTGACTCGCGGCAAGCAAACAAACAAACAGATGAGGTCTGCATTAGGGATGTTAGTGAGCACTTTTAAAACTTAAAAGGAGTAATGACGTCAGAGGAATGATTTAAAAGTGGTCAAACGTTCTCAGAATAGGAGTAATTATCGCAGGGAGATGATCGAGAGCCATTTGGTTTCATCAGTCATGTAAGGCCCCGAGGTTAAATATGTAAAATGGACCACACAGTAAACAACTCGATGGCTTGAAATGAGGTCAGTCAGAAAAGAGCTTTTAGTGCAATTCTCTTCTTTTTTTCTGTTTGTGCTTTGATGTCTGAATACGTTTTCAAATCTGGCCACAGCACCGGTCTCTGAACTTCCCCTATGTTGTCAAGAAAATGTATTGTTTTGTGGTTGATGTCTTGACCTTATTTAGCGTACAGTTACACACAGAATGGCAGAGCAAAGCGTGGAGTGAAAAACACACACACAGCAGCTGTCAGCGGACTTTAAAATGGCAACAGTTATTGACTTTGAAATGTTAAAATGCGTCACACTATGCAGAGTTGCTGTTCGGTAAGTGGTTCCATCGCTTAAGTGAGCGGTAATTGTACCCTGTGTGCGCCTGTGCGGCCTGTGGATATGCAGCACTTCTTGTTTTTTCACTGTTAGCCAGACTGTGTGATTACCAGCATGGAGGTGATATTGGAGCAATAAGAAAAACAAAGCATACAAGCTGAGGACTAATCCACTCATTCCCACAAGGGGAGAGGGTGATTGGAATGGCTGAAAAGTAATGAAAATAATTCTTTCAAGGTTTAACCTTTTTTTTTTTACGGGGTTTAACCCTTCAGAGGTCACCCGACATGAGCTCCATTCCTGGGAGAGTTGATGAATGTTTTATTTACGGGCTGAGGTGAATAATCTTGAACTGTCTTCCTGCTTTTCTCTGAATTTATAGACACTAGATGCACAAAGTCACTTGGACAAAAAACTGTAAACATGTACATAGATCCTATAAGAGGAGTTTATTGAACATGTGTGACAGAAAAAAGGTAATATCTGAAAAGGCAGTATTTATCGCTCCCTCTATGTGCTGTTTATTTTTTCTTGGCATCATGGCGGCACCTGAATTATATGAACAATCCTCTTAACTGTACAAATTGTTCCACAGTCTTAATTTTTTTTTGTTGTTTTTACAAATATCACTGAATGTTGTATTTATGAGAAGCTTAAGAGAAATATTTACTCAGGTATCAAAGTGTCCTTGGCCATTAATGTGTTGGAGAAATGTTGGAAAATGCTACCTTTACCTTGTCAGGAATAATAAAGCTACAACGTATTAGTATTTATTTGATAAAATATGCATTGCCTGTTGTGACAAGTCCAAAAATGATCTGAATCTGTGTTTCCACTCAGCTCAGTGGACTCTTTTAGCATCTGTCAGCTCGTTGTTTTGCTCAATAAACCAGCAACTTTATGGTTTCCTTTTGCCTCTCCCCTCAACTTTGTTTCCAACTACACTGTAAAAAATGGACTGCATGCTACCTGCCCAACAACAAACAAAGGAACATGCCTGTATAAAGGGAGGTCATAAGCCGCCAAATATTTCCTTCAGGAGTTGGTTACACAAAAGCACCGTGGTATGAAAGACTGCAGGGAGTACCAAAAAAGTAAGCATTAAAAAAGTGATGTGGTGTTTCACCTGAAATACACATTGTGAAAAAACATGTCAGGCTGTTTTGGTGACTGTATCAAGCAGAGTTTTTTTTTCACTTTAAGAGTTTATATGTTGCAAAGTGAGACTTTCCTTCAGAGTGGAATTAAATGGAGAATACACAAAAGATCGGATTTAAAGGATCTTTTTTCTCGATCTCCCAAAGCGCTCACTTTCTTCCATTGGTGTTCAAAGAAATTACCTTTTCTTTTCTGCATTTATATCCAGCTCAATTTGGGCTTTGTATAAACTTAACCTTAGCAAGTCAAGTGCCACACAAAAGAACCAGACAGAAGTGAAAGAAAGACTGAAAACTCAGCTTTTAATTGGGTTTATGTAAGCCATAAGCTTACAGACAGATTGCATGGTTTCATGCTTTCTTCCTGGGCTTTTGAGGACTAAACTCTGAGGCATTGAAACATCAGATGAGCTATGTTTTTTAGTTTCAGTACATCACTTGCTCAATCACACGCCTCCTTTCACTTTAAAGTTCCATCAAAAGCTGTGCTTTGATATATTGTGATGTATGGGTCAGCCTGTACCCGAGCCTTTCAAGGTGGAAAAGAGAAGTATATGTTTTTTTCAAAACTTCACACATCACAGATGAGACTGCTGCTCCTCCGTTCATTCTCATAAGCTTGAACTTCTGTAAAACAGGGCCAGATTAAAAATGAGGAACAATTCAATTTTTTTTCACCCTTGGTTAACTTTATAAACAGACACACGGTTTTGAGTAGGCCATTATTGCCGGGCAGCCTTCATATATTCTGACACAATGATGCCTGTGTGCTTTTCTTGGAAGCTTCGCTCAAGTTGTCACATCATCAGAAGGTTGCACAAACAGATGAATGAAATTAAAAGGGCATTCAAAAAAAGAACTGAGGTGAAGAAAAGGGCAAAGAAGAAGAGTAGAGTCATGGCAGAAACATCCCCCATGAGGGACAATGCTGATTATATAAAGGCCTTAGAGAAAGTGATGAAAGAAAGCAAAGTATCAGAGAGTAAAGCCTGTTCTTACTTTTCATATATCATCCATCTTTACACTGATCTTTCCTCTGAATATCTCAGGATGTGACCAGCTCAAAATATAGATCGCAATGTCTATAATGTATCCCCTTACGTGTATTAATCAACTCTATTGACCTCACTTTCACTCCGCACGCCGCTCTGATTGTTTGTTTACCATTAGGGCCCAGTGTCTTGCTTGTTCAATGGCCCACCTCCATCTGCATATAAACAATGAAACTATCAGCTAGGTAACAAGAGCGGGGACAGCAGCTCAATACTGCTATGAGAGGTCTCCAATAATCAGCCGTGTTGGAGGCAGGCGGGACGCAGGCAAATACAAGCAAGAGGTATTGACAGGCGCTGGTTGCCTTCAATCAGCTTATATCTACTGGCAGGGAAACAAGCGGCACTCTGCGTGGACCCGGAATTATCACTGATGAAGACATCAGTCGGAAAAAAAAAAGAGAGGTGAGGGAATAAGGAGAAAGAGGAAATAAGAGAGGAGGGAGTGAAGGGGATTTCCTGATGAATTGAGACTTAACGCTTGTGAGAGAAGCAACAAAGGATACATTTGTTTTTATTTTAACGTTTGACCTTTATTCTTATTCCTCTAAGATGTTTGGACTTGCAGATTTAATTTCTGGGATGTTGGAGCGTAACAAAGTCACTAAAATGTGTCAGTTTGGGAGAGGAAAACACACAGTCAGATGATAAATCAGGTTTATAATAAAGCACATCTTAAGCAGGACTCAATTGGAAGAGGAAAAAAAGTCAAATGGCAAAATGATTTCCCAAACATTTCAGTTGTGAACATGCAGAAACAGTTCTCAGAGCAGATTCTTGGCATTCAATTCTTGTCAAAGTTGTGTGCAGAAACTTCTCCTGCAGTTTGAGGTTTTTTATTTAAAAAAAAAAAAAAAAAAGCTATTTTAAGGGTCAGCCTCCAAAAGAAATTCTAATCCTACAAAAGTACGACCCAATAGAGATTTCACACATTTACATTTTTGGTGTGGGCGGGACAACTTCAAATGTCTCTTCCATTGCTCTGACCAGGATTAACTTAAAGATTGGCTCTTATTCAAATCTTGCATCAAATAGATTGTAAGTCCATCATTGCAGTAATGGTGATCAAATACTCACTTTTGAATGATGGAGAGATGGAATCAATTCAAGCCTGATTGCATGATACACACACTCACACACATGTCCATACACACTTCAAACCCCAGTGGTGTGGAAGCTGCCAACACATAATTTACATAATCACTCCTTGTTCGATGTTTGGCTCCCCTGTTTTGGTAAAATATGCTTAACCTCTTCACACACAGGCACACACACACACACACACACACACACACACACACACACACACACACACACACACACACACACACACACACACACACACACACACACACACACACACACACACACACACACACACACACACACACACACACACACACTGAAACCCGGCCACGTATTGCTGTTTTGCTTGGGTCATATTAAGGTCAGTAGTAAATTGGCTGAGGGCAGCAGGCCTCACAGCTCTTAGTTTATGGAGGCAAATTAATTAGTGGGCCATGCAGCAGCGTGAAAACAACACATTAAGGATGCAGTTCACGTTGCACTGACTGCAATAAGACGTCTAAATATTACTAAATATGATGTTACTACTCATTGCTCTGCCATGGAGCAAAGGTCACTGGCACAGGACTGAATTTAGTCGAAAGGTTTATGTATGTGTATATATATATATATATATACATATATATACATATATATATATATATATATATATATATATATGATATCACCAAAACGATATGATTCATGTTGTATCTATCAGTCGGTTGACATAAATGACAATCAACCTCCAGACACATTTTTCTTCATGTACTGATCTTGTTTCATAAAAACTAGATGTGAGGTTGTTTGTTTTAAGCAGCCGACTCGGCAGCTTTTTCGTACAAACTGAATCTGAAAAAACTCTAAAAAAGGAAGAGATTCTACGATTCTAATCAATTTTATAAACAATTTGTTGCTTAACTTGTATATAAAGCAAAATATTCAATGGTTTGATGTCTTAAATATTGGGAGTTATATATATATATATTTTCTATTTTATGACATTTTTGAAATTGTTTGACTTCATGATTTAGCTAAACTAAACGTACATTCACTTTGTGTTTGAGCACCACACCAAATGAAGAACTTTGGCAGCAGTTTCAATAAAGATTTTTAAATGAATAAGTTCAGAACATCAGAAGTGAAACCTGAACTTGATTTTTTTTAATCTTCTTTTCTCTCTCTGTTTGATTTCTGCTGTCATTATATCTGTTCACTCTGTAACCATCTTTACTGTTACCCAACACCATGTTTGTATTTTTCAGAACTACTCTTTTCTGTACAATAAAAGCCAACATGTAATGGGGAGCTGATAACCTAGTGGTTATGTTGCGCGCCACATGTATGGGGGCTTCACTCCTCGTCACAGTGGCCGTGGGTTCGAATCCCTCGTGGGACCTCAGCCCTCTGTTGCATGTCATCCCCTACTCTCTCCTCTCAACATTACCCGTCTCTCCTCAGCTGTCCTATCTCATAAAGGCAGAAAGGCCCAAAAAATAACATGTAAAAGTTCTATTCACTTCCAGTTGTGGTCTGATTCCCCACATGGAGATAGTGATTCAGTCACCAAACAGTCAGCACACTCACACACCTTTTCATCTCTTCCTCTCTGTGCTCTGCTGTGTTGGGCTGCTGAATCATCAGCAGCAGAGAAACTCCTCTCACAGCTGCTGTCAGTCAGAGCGGCACGGTTCAGGCGGTGACAGGGGAACAGTTGGCAGCTCGGGGGCCTCGGGCCAACCCCGACCATATGGCAGACGCTGCAGCACCGCTGTGTCATACTCTGGCATGTTTTAACGACCAATTAGGCTCATTAGGCCTTGATTAGAGACGGTGAAGCCTGGGGGAGTCACACAGGGAGATGAGAGGAGGGGTGACGGTGATGACTTATCAGGGGAAAGAGGATGGTGGAGGGAATGAATCAGTAATGATGTGCACTCACTGCAGCAGAAAGAAAAATTAGGAACAGGTGTTCTTTTCCTTGAAATAGCTGGACCAGCTGAACTCAGGTGAAAGTATTGATCATACATTGAGTTCATTTATCAAATCAATTTCTTACATGGAGGTGGAGATGTAGAGAAGAAGAGGGTGAGGAAGGTAAAAAAAAAGTTTGCAGGGCTGATAAGTGGTTATGCGTTACGTTTGGTTCAACTGTTTTACGACACAGCAGAGATTATTTTGTAATGTTCTTTCCCTCTTGATATTGATTTGTATTTTTGAGTATTTGCAGATCCAGAGTAACCCCGATACAACCGCATGTCATTCCCCACTCTCTCTCTCTCTCTCTCTCTCTCTCTCTCTCTCTCAGATTTACGACTATCCACTATTCTATCCTATACTAAGGCCCAAAAAGCCCAAAAATCTTTAAAAAAAAACAAAACAAGCATTAACCTCTCTTCCATCACCAGATTCTGACCTCAAACTATCTATGGAGCTAATTGGTTCTGGTATCAGATTTGTGGATGTATCATCACAAGTATCTTATAAGTATATTTGCAATATCACAGGAGAAAATTCACACAGCAGATCTGGATATAACCACCTGGTGATAGCCAAAATGATGATTAAACAACAGGGAAGGGTTAATGAGACTGAGAGTGAGAGGGTGTTTAAAAGGGAGAGAGAATGAATCATGGACTGAGTAATGGAAGTCGGAGTGAGTCAGTAGATGAAGAAACAAATTCTAGAAACTGAGAATTAGACACAAAAAGGATTATAGAAGAAAAACAACATACCCCCTTCTCCTATCTTTAATACCATTTGAACCGCTCTCATTTCATCTCTTCAAAACACATCCAAGTATTTTCTCCTCCTGTTAATCTCATTGTTTTTTACGCCACATATCTCAGTCACTGGACTGACCAGGCTAAAACAAATCTCTTTAACATGCAGGGGAAATGTGTTTTTGTGAATATATAAAAATGTTAAAAAAACACACACAGAAGACAACTCTCACTAACTGCCAATCGCCGTCATCTCCTGGCATTTAACCGTGTGTATGTGTTTTGGTGTGTGAGTGGTCTGCAGGGGATTATAGCTCTAATGATAATTCTACATATGGTGGCTGGATAAACCTGCCTGAGCACACAGATCATAAATCCAATCTGACGATGATAATCCTTTTGCCAGATGAGGAATTAATAGCAAATGTTATGCGGTGGTCAGAAAGGGAAGATGTGTTTGTGGTGGTGGGATGCTGAGGAGAGGCGTGTTTACCCCAAACAGATTAAAGAACAGAGGAGAGGGGATTCATTATATATGAATTATTATATTTCACATTTGTATTTCTTTAAATAGGTTTTACATTAGTTCTCTTAAATGATGTCAATAAACGAATATACTCTTTAAAGAGAATTCCTGCATAATCATGTGTCCGTATTCCTGCTGCCTACAGTGCTTGCATCTAGAGAGAGACAGTGTCATTTTTTCCTCCTCTTTTTTTTCTATTGTGTGAAGTCACCCTGCACTAATCCTACAGTGTTGTTATTAAGCTCAGGGCCATGGAAATGGACAGGGTGTAAGACATGCAGAGTGCATATAAGCCAGATTAGCGCTGAAACACCCCCACAAACATTGTCGCCATATTCAAATTCATTTTTCTGTCTGTGTTGTGCTCAATAGGCTGTTCTGCTGTTGTGTGCTGTTGACAAGAAGAGGGGGGGGGGAAAGGCCAGGGTTAAGTTATTTAGTGAACAAATAATCATAGTGAGTAAAAAAAAAAAAGAGAGATGAAGACCATGTGGGGAGGACGGAGCAAAGGGTGGATGACAAAAACAACGAGAAACAGATGGATGAAAGACAAGGGGGTGAGGCTGTTATTAACAGAATCAGATAATAGCTTTGAGGGCCTCCAGAAAAGCGAGATTTCAAAAGAGAAGGATTGAAATAGTGGCTCTGGGAGAGCGGCAGAGCGGGGTTCAGAAAGAGAGAGATTAAGAGTCAGATGGAAGGACAAAGAAAGAGAGAGAGAGAGATAGAGGGATGGGAATTCAGAGTTAGGTGAGAGGGAGAGAAAGAGTTGCAGATATACAATTCTGAGGGAAAAAAACCTTAGAGATCTGTAGAATGATGATTAGAACTAGAGAAAGAAATTGAAGAAAACTGAGGACCCTCTAATAAAAAAATGGGGTAGGGGGATGCAGGGGGAGAGAGAGAGATAGAGAGAGAGAGAGAGCTCCAGATCCAGTGTTTGACATTTCACCTTGCTCAGTTGATAAGGGGTGTCACCCTCGGGTCCTCAGGGCTTTGACTGCTGTCTGCAGTCATCACCCCTCCCCAGCACAGGAAACTATTGATCAAGCAGACAGCACTGCCTCAGCCTATATGTGTGTGTGTGCATGTGTGTGCAAGTGCATTTGTGTGCAGTTAGGTGAAGGTATGTGAATGCAGTGTGTGTATGTTAGCATAAGCATCTGTGTACCCAACATCTGCATTTGGCATGTCATCCGTCAACCCTGCGAGCCCGTTCCCCTCCTCTCTTTGTCTTAACATCTTCTCGTCTTGCTCTGCACAACGTCTTAACTTATCTCATTATTTGTGTAGTAGGAAGTCCATTAAGGTTCTGTGGTTTTGGCTGAGTAGAGTGAGAGATCACAGGGCTCTGAGACAGACACTGCCATTAAAAAGCCTCAGTACTCACTGCTGTGTGAAGAATGGCTTCAGAGATGTACTTAGATTCAACAACAGTGAAGCAGTGTGCTACAAAGACTTCGATTACCACTCCGCTCAGCCTTCATGCTGTGGTTATTGTGCATTTTGAAAATAACGGTGAGGAAATTGATAGGCAATATTGTCATTGTACACTTGACAGCTTACCCTAAAACTGAGTGAGCTCACTACTCTCGGATGAAAATGTATGAAAAAAAACCTCAAATATGTACACATTAATTGTCGGACATTACAGATAGCCACATCTGTCTGCAGAACTTTTCAAAAGCATTGCTGAGCAGATAAGATTGAAAAAGTACCACCTTTGTTCTGCCACTGACCAGCAAGAGCAGAGGATTTGTTACAATCAGTTTATAGTCCTCAACTTGGACTTACTCAGCTGCTTTCTTTTAGGATGGGATTAGTCAGTTTGCAGGTGTCACATAACTCAAATGCCTCAGAAATAGTTGGATGGTAGGTCCTTCTATGTCTGGAAACACATGTAGACACCCCCCCCCCCCCCCCCCCCCCCCCCCCCCCCCCCCCCCCACCCCAACCCCACCCCACCCCCACTGGCCTGGAATGTAACTCCACACAGAATGTTTTCTTTGTTGTTGCCGTTCTCCCTGATTTGCCTGCACTGTCTAAATATAGAGCAGTGTTCAAGCCTTTCACATCAAGCTATCAAGCATGTCTGTAAACGGTGTTCTCATTGAAAGATTTTTTGAAGGAACATTTTTGGGAGTCATAATTGATGAAAAACTGGCGTGGAAACCTCACATAGAATATATAATGGGGAAATCTTGTAAATGTATTGGTGTTTTGTACAGAGCAAAGGACAGTTTGGATTCTGCTTCTCTCCATGTTGTACTGTTCGCTTATTCTTCCACATTTCACTTATTGCAATGAGGTATGGGGCAGCACGTATGTGACCAACACTAAACCTTTGTTTGTTTTACAGAAAAGAGCGATCAGACTTATAAACAAAGTGAACGTTAGAGAACATACTAACAGACTGTTTATTAGCTCACGTGTGTTGAAATTTCAGGATCTAGTTCACTTGAAAACATTGTTAGTCATGTTTAAAGCTAGAAATAGATCATTACCCGAAAATGTACAGAAGTTGTTTGTATTTACATCTAATGAGGAGGATCATAGACGGAGATTTAATTTTAAAAGGCCATTTGCATTTAAAACAAATGTGTATCTCAGTGAATGGAGTTAAATTATGGAATTCTCTCGATAATCATTTAAAATGCTGCTCAAGTATCATTCAATTTAAAAGAATGTATAAAGAAAAGGTTCTGGGAAATTATGAATGTATTGAGTTAATCTAACTGATTGTATTTGATTGTTTCTATATTTTTGATTATTTTTTTTGTTTTGTGAAAGAAAGAGAAAATAACAGGTTAGCCATCTTATTCTGTTAAACAGTATCTTGTGTTATTAGGAAAGGGGCAGGTATTATAAGTTTTCTTCTTCCTGCTCCTGTTTGCTCATGAACAGTGTTTCAGCATTATGAGAAAATATTTTTTGTTGTGTATTATGGTGTTGAAACCATACACTGAATTGAGCAAATAAATCAAATATGAAATGAAATGAAATATGAAGCCTGGCATGTAACTGCCAGTTTCCTGTAATAAACAATTAGTTGTGTACTGTCTTTAACACAGTAATAACAATATATTCCTACTATCTTATCAAAATACCATAACAGTGACACTGAGCATCAAACTAAAATTTTAAATCCGAGAAAACTGAGAGATTGAAAAATGAAGAGATAAAATGTCCCCTACTTGGTCCTTACTGACTTATAATATTCTGTGATCACAACCACTGTGCTGCTCTTAAACACCTAGTACTAGTAAACCTTTTCGAAAAATTATGATCTGAAAGGATGTAATTCACACACCAAGTCCGGTATGTGCTGTGATCACAGCGTTGCAAATGCCAGTAGGACTTAATCAAACTAAACCAAACCCCCTAGAACTATCCGATCATCCAGTGATAAAAAAAAGAAAAAGAAAGGTGTTGGAATCAGGAGTGTAGTGACCCATCTTACAAAAGCCTTCAAGTCTTCAGAAGATTATTTCTTTTTTACTCCACACTGGTTTGAAATGAAAGGCTTCCTGCAAGGTAGGAAATTACGCTCAAACTTCATGTTCTGCTTTGGAAATTTGTCGGTAAAGCATGTGATTTTTAACTTAAAACATGCAAAACCGCAAGTCTGGTCTTCCTTGGTTAGGGCTAAGGCGAATCACAACACAAAGCTGAACCAATGAATTAGAACCCACACAGGCATAACTCTCAAACCCAACCTCCATGCCACACTTCAGGCTAGCCATGACCCTGAGCCCCCAAGACTTTACCTCGGAAATATCCTACAATTAACTCGGTCACAATAAGCAACAAACATGTTTGATGTTTCTCCTCTTCTTATTATCTCTGTATAAGGTGATTTGGTCCTCACAGATGTAGAAGTACCAGAGCACAAACACTTATAAGCACCAGCATTGGGGGGGGAATAAATGATGCACCTGCATGCAGCATTGAAAATTCCTCCAGAGTTGGATGGATGCGAGGGCCCCGCTCCGCTCTGCTCTGCATTCATTGTGTGGCTCAGGGGAGAGCGAGAGGAAAGAGAGTGAATAAAATGTAGGCAAGCACAGATTCATGTTAAAAATGACACAATTAGTTCAACTCTGAAGTGCGTGTTAGTCGCGCATGGCTTCCCTCCTTAGACTCACATGAGGTGATCAGACAGGCAAATACTCCCAGGGCCTGGATGTATAGTCAAATGAAACACACTCGTTTGCACACGCACACAATCAACAAAAGTGTAGAATCACGCAGCAACAACACAGAGACATCGTACTAACATATAAACACACTTCCTCTCTCGCTATCTCCTCTAGACTTGCATAAACAGGACTAAAAGCTCCACACTGTAATTTGTTATACAATATTTTGAGGGGGGAGAGAGAGAGAAATCCAGGCAGACAACACATCCCATGAAAATAATGCCGTAAATCACTCTGCTAGGGTGGAAAAACACAGCTCTAATTCCAAAGCCTCTCACACTGAAAAATTGATCTTTATTTTCGGGGCAATGCGCTTTGAAACAAAGGGGAAAAGTAACTTAATATGCAGGAAATGAAGAAATGAAAACTACAGTACACGGAGCACTTTGAGTTTGCACTTTCAAAGCCGGGAGAAACGAGCGTTTGAATTTCCCACCCCCCCTACCCCACCCCACCCCACCCCCCAAGAGATAGCAAGGGAAAAGGCAGGGCCTGATTTTATTAATTTCATCTGTAGTTATGTTTCTCCTGAATAAAACATTAATACTCCCAGGAACAAGGGAATAACAGAAACAGAAAGAAAGACAGCTGCTTCTCTTTTAATTAGCAAGTGCAACTCTCTCTCTCTCTCACTCTCGCTCTCTCTCTCTCTCCAGCCGTCCCAGCTTTCTATCTTTGTATTGCCCTTCAAGTGTTTCTCTGTCAATCAAGCTATCTCTCCCCCTAACTAGAATGAAAGGGAACTCTTTGTCAACTTTAAAATCACAGCGCCTTACTTTACGATGACATCTTCAAGTTGCACTCCATAAATAGTGCTAAAGACTCTAATGTGCTATGCAGGGGGGGGGGAGATATGAAAATGAGTTTGTGGTCTGTGAAGAGTTTGTTCCTATTTCTTCTTCTATACCCAATTATTCTGGACACATCCGCAGCTTAGAAAGTCATAAACAGCAACGCTGGGTGTGTGCTGACTTCATCGCCTGTGTAATTCCACTTTTTAACAGACTGCATTAGTGTAAAATTATCCTCTCTGGACACAGCTTGAATAGATGTGTGCAGGCCATCGAGGCACGTGGGAGCTCGAGCTGAACTAAAGTAATCCAAATAATCAACTGTGGAGGAAATCACACCAAAGAAATGAGTCCCTGTGGAAGTATTAGAGCGATGTGATAGTGATGCCATAGGAAATAAAAAATGCCAAAACATGTGAGGTCATTAGAAAGTCAACAGGATTCTTGGATTGTTATAGCTGGGTTCATTAGGGAAAGCATGGCCAGTTGCTAATATTCCTGCCTGGTATCAATAAAAATGAATCAGTTAGTAGATTTTTACAGTGTCCCAACATTGGAGATAGGATATAATCATGCAGCCTTGCTAATAAAAAAATCCTTTCTGCCTCTGAGGCTAAAAGGACAATGTATGGAAATAGCAGGCTAATAGCGTTGCAAGGCCAACACACCCAGAATCCATAAGTTCCATCCTGGCATAAGAGAGATCTCAGAGATCATAATATTGAGCTATGGAATCAAGGGTCTCGAGAGCGCTTTACAGGGGTGGTTGTGCCAGCTCTAACACACTGTACACACACATACACACACACACACACACACACGCGCACACACACACACACACACACACACACACACACACACACATTCGCTCATACACACGTATAGTCTCCTCTGCCTTGCCCCAGGGTGCAGCCAGTCTGAGATCACACTGGCAGGTTCACTTGTAAAGCTGCAGCTTTAGGCTCTCAGACAGAGAAAACTACAGACGCTCGCTGCTGCAGGTAGAAACACTGAGCGCCAAGAGTTTCATCCCAAAACCAGATTTGCCCTGTTTGAAAAATGTGTGACAAAATGATTGCTTACATGAAAGAGAAACTCATATTTGAATGTTACTGGTGGTATTTGTTATTTAAAGCCCTTTACCTATAGAATAGAATATCCAAACAGGTGCACATATGAACAGTTTAAAAATATATATATATATGAACTGCTGCATATACAAAAGTGAACCTTCTATGACTGCAGCTGGTTAACTATTTAGTTTGTTTTTCACATATTTGTATTTTCTTGTGAGTTCTCAGTTCTTCTTAATTCTAAAGATTCTCTTAATTTAGGTTTAGAGAAGTCTTTCACAAAGACCTGGCCATTTTGTATTTTAAGCATCGTGTTAGAGAAGTTATTTCTGTTCTCAGAGTTGGGCTGTTTGAGAGAGGAAGGGGAGAGAAGGGGAAAAAGGATGGAAGTCTGGGGCGCACCGAGGGGTGAGAAAGTCCCACGAAGAGTGAAGGGCCTCTGTAATGATTGAGAGGGATTACCAGGAAACGCAGTGGACTGGGAAAGAGAGAGAGAGGGAGCCAGAGAAAGATGTTAGGAGAATAAAAGTGAGAGAGAAAGTACAGTATGAAGGGCAAAAAAAGATGAGAAAGTGGAGGAAGTGTCTGTGTGTGTGTGAATGGTTTTGCGTTTGGGTTTTGGGGCTTATTCCTAAATAAATTGATTCAATCAGTCAATGAAGTCATGCATGTGTGCAACACGACTATAAATGAAAAGAATGCAGAATGCTTAAAGGGATACTGTGACATTTGAAATGTGAGGGTTTTTTTTTTCTTCTCTTCAGCGGTAAAGGATCACAGCAAGGGCAAAAAGTTTCTCTTGTTTCTCCTGTTGTATATAAGTTCTGCATAAAAAATAATGCATCCCCAACGTGAGCCATTTAGCAGAAAACTCACCAGAAAATAGCCTGAAATATAAAGAAATGTCTGTTTTACTCGAGTTACATTTTCTGATCACAAACATAAAAAATATTACAGTGAATGGATTACCTTAAATAGATTTTTTTTTAAAACTATATACTATACTGGACATACTGAGGTTTTGCAGCCTTGGAGAGAAAAATGGTTATTTTCCATCAAATGTAACTTCAACATGCACAGATTCTGCAAATAAGACCGTATTCGAGGATTTGAGAGAGGATGAAATGTGTGCAGATTTGAACTTTCTTTGCAAAAGCAGCACCACACATGGGAAAAAAAGCATCAAATGAGAGGCTCTTTTTATTTAGGAAATAAGAACTTGGCCGTTGTAGGTTTCCTTTTTATTCTTTTTAAATTGAATTATTAGATGATATGAAATAGTGTTTTTTTTTAAAGATGGTGCTATGTATTCCTTCAATACTGTTTGGAATAATACTGTTCATTTTAGAGATTAAATATCAAGTTTTAGGACAGTCAGGATTTGGTTCTGTTTGATGAAAAGGTTTTCATTGTCGTTCACTTTGATGTTATTTCCATAAATCAACACGACCCTGATTTTTTTCAGGTAAATATATGATCTGCATAAAACATTTCCTTTGCAGTATTTGAACATTTTTTTATTTTTCATATTGTATTTGTGTATTTGAATAGAATTCTGCATATTGCATTAAAGAACAGTATTGAAGTAGTTAGATGATTTGACTTTTCAAAATATATTTTATGATGTGGAAATGTAAACCTAAATGTATTGTCCTGTTTTTGTGTTGAACAGAAATAACAGCAGCTCTGTGCAACACAAAAATAAAATATTGAACGTTGGTTATGTCTCATGTCTCCCTCTCTCGCTCGGTGCTGTGGTCTGTGCGTTTCTGTGGTCTACCTATGCCTCCTATTGGTCTGATCGCTGCAGTCCACAACAATCTCAGTCCTTTCATAGGAGACGCAGGGAGGGAGGGAGGGAGGGAGTCAGGAGAGACAGATGAGAGACAGGGAGAAACAGGGGAGAGAAGGGAGGAATGATGGTGAATGACAGAGTGAGAGAGAATGGGGGTTGGGGGGGGAAGCCTTTGGGGGTAGAGGGGGTTGGGGGTGAGGGATGGGAGGAGGCGGGGAGGCTGGGAGGCAGGGAGGAAGATCTTATGAATGTTGACCACTGTCCCTCTACATAAATCTGCACATTAACTGCATCAAATGAGGCTCCCCATGTTTTCCTCATCTTCTCCTCCCTCACCATCCCTTTTTCTTTTCCTGCCACAAACACACACACACACACACACACACACACACACACACACACACACACACATACACATACACATACACACACACACACAACCCCTGGTTGCATTCTCACATCTGATTGGACGATGTCATTTATAATGTTTGTCCACATCAGGGGACATTGTAGGGACTGGGGTCCTAACAACACTTCCCCCTGTCACGCCCCACTACCTGATGGGTAGAAATAATCCAACCGCTGTGCGGCAGAGAAGACAACACTGTCACACAGCTAATATCCACTATGAATAATGACACATTGCTATTACAAGTGTTCTGCTTCTCATCTGCCTGATAAACATTGGAGAATTGCAGAATGCCGAGGCGATGTTAATCTAGTTTCATAAATGCAATGAATGCAACACGGAGAGAAGTAAGGTAAAAAACATAAAAAAATAAATAAAAGTGTGCATTGTTGTTGAAGAATAGTGTTTGTTTTCTTGTATCCTTGGAAACAGTCACAGAAAAGAGCTGAAAAAGCATGTATAAAATATAACTCGTACAACAATGTGTAATATAAATATAATGCAAATGTCAGTACATTTTATAAGAGAAAAATATGCTTTTTAATATAAAAGAAATATGTGGTGGAAACTCTTTTCTCTTTGAGCTCAATATATATGTATAATATATAGACAATTTAATGTCTATATTCAAATATTATGACATGTTAAGAATACATTTAATATTTATCCAGTACAGATCAATGTCCAATAATATACATTTTTAGTGAACCAAAAACACCATTATTAATGTTGGAAATCACTATTTGACTATTGATTCATTCCTTTTTTTCTTGCTGTACACAAAATATTCAGGGATATAAAATAAAAACCAAAAGTTCTTGATCAATCCAATCTAAAAATGTGAGCTTTTTTTTCTTAATTAATAATTAGACAAAATTTTACATTAGAAGGTATTTAAAATTAAAAAAAATCAGGTTTTTAAATTAAAAGCAAAATGTGCAGTTTCCATTAATGCATGTATCATTAAAGATAAGATGTTTAAATGTATTTTAAGAAATACATGTAGAACTAAATCCAGAGTGACCTTTTTTTTTTATATTTTCAAAAATAAATAAATCAATGTGGATGTCATGCTCAGTGTTAAAGATTGTATTTTAATCTTCTTTCCACAGATCAGATTTTATGCAGCAATTAGGTGAGTACATATGAAACCCACATTTGCGTCTATTCTTCTGTATGTCCTCATCACTCCACATGAGAAAGACATGAAAGACTGAGCCTAGGCTTTGAAGCAGATGCAGGGCCACCGTCTCCCTCCCCTGAGCCGCTGCCACCTCCTCAAAGGCAACTTGACTCCCACATGCACCTCAGGAACATTAAACGGGATCAACAAAATCCTAATGACCCTCTACAGGTCTGACCACACAAAAAGGGGGGCAGCAGCAGATTTGCATCACCATTCTGGTGTTGGCCGTTGAGCAGTCAATCTCCATGTGTAATGACCGTGTTGTTTGCCACTCTCCCCTCCAGGTCAATAATTACAAGGCTGAAGTGAGTCTATTTTAGGACGGAAACCCCACGGGTTCAAAAAGCTTAACTCGGCCATAAACACAGCAACTTTATTTATTTTTTACTCTGTCTCTTTCTCTCTCCCTCTCTGGGTAATCCCACTTTTGTTGGAGGTGAAGAGGAAGGTGAGAATGAAGACAGAGAGAGAGAGAGAGAGAGAGAGATATGCCAGAGCCGTCAGAGATTGAGAGGGTCATCTCTCTCTCTCTCTCTCTCTCTCTCTCTCTCTCTCTCTCTCTCTCTCTCTCTCCTCTCTTTCCTCTCTTTCCTCGTCTTATCATGTTTCTTTAGCCGCCTTGTGTTTCCACATGGACTAAAATCTCAGAAACCGCAAAACAGGTATTTAATTCACATGGTCACACATCGCATGTAAGTCTACTGGATTGACCAGAAACAGTTGAGTTGATTGTTCCACGGTCCCCAGGAGCTGCTCTATGCTAATGTTAGCATCGCTGCCTACAAAGCCAGCGCCGCTGTCCAAAGGCACATCAAGGAAATGAGAGAGCAGGCCGAGCCTTTGTGTGCAGCGTGTACAATAAAGGGAGGATTTAGAGGCCTTGCCGGCCGACCGCAGGGGACGAACAAAATGAATGAAGTGAAGCGGAGTAGGGGTTGGGGTTGGGGACTCTGCCATGGCGGGTTGGGAGGGGGGGGGGGGGGGGGGGGGGGGGGGCTGGCTAATGCACCCCCCACCCCCTGCTCCATAACCTCCCTACCCGCACCGTCATCGCAGGACAGCCCATATATAACGTGGACACGTTTGGTCTCTCCAAAAGGTCACAAAAGGGTAAAACTTAAGAGGAAAGATGAGAGCACGGCTGTCATAAAAAAAGAAAAACGTGTGTAAGGGGAGAATAAGTGGCTATTCCTCTTAAGCTGCGGATAAAATATTTCAGATTCAACCATGCAGTGTCCCGGCCACCAGGGCTCTGGATTTATTGCTGGGGTCAAAACTCGGTGCCGATCAATAGTCAATCAGAGTTATCAAACACCAATTATATGAGGACATATCCAGACGCACTGCACTGATTTATCGTCCTATATTTGTTATTTCTCAGCAGAATCCTCCTAATGGCTGGAGCTCTGGTACAGAATGTCTCAATACAAATAATTTTAAATGAATTTTAATGATTAATTCAGTTAGATTTTAATTAAACATTTTAATCATTTGAATTAATCTTAATACAATTTTGAGGAAACTAAAAGTCGTTTTACTGCACGTCTTAATATTGCATTAATCATTTAAATATCACACAGAATTGTATGTTAAATTTGTATTTTCTATTTATTCTTTTTAAACAAAAATAATGTATGTGTCATCTAGTGTCTAAACAAACAAAATGCAAAAAGGAAAATTTGAGCCTCACTCCAAACAAACAAGAGACCTCACAGATCTGCTTCTAAGAAAGATAAAAAAAAAAACCTTTAGTGGGGGTCTGCTGAAGAAACGTGGTATAATGGAAGCACTTAATAGACATGAGAGGTTTAGACTTGAAAGCCCCATCATCCCCCTTAATGCATATCCATTTGTTTATTGAAAAGGGTCTTCATTAAAAACAAGTCAGAAGGGGGAAGAAAAATGAAAAATAATAATTATGTTGATGGCTTAAAAATCGCATCGAAATTAAGATATTTATCAGGAGCAAGTGCACTATAATCCTCTAAGTGCTTATAGGGAAGTTATTTTATAATGCCACAGACGGAGCAGACGCAAAAACAAAAGCAACTCTCAAAGAATCTCCTCTCTCTGCTTTGTTTCGCTGTCCATCTCACTCTTCTTTTTACCTTTTTCAGCCCTTCAGATGGAGGGAAGGTTCTAATTATACCTGAAAAGAGAGAGAAAAGACGAGGAAGAACATCCTCAAGATTTAATCATACAATTCCTCTCCTTTTTTCAAATTCATTTCTGTTTTATATTTCAAGGGCATTCGGACAGTGTGTCTATCTGTCAGTAAACAAGGCTCTTGTTTCTTTTCTCTCTCTCTCTCTCTCTCTCTCTCTCTCTGTCTCCTGACGTCTTAGCACAGCCCAGATATGAATCTTCCGACCTGTATGTTAAATTCATAGTTCCACCAGTGACATCAGCAATGCCTGGACAACTGGAGTGTGAGTGTGTGTGCGTGCGTGCGTGTGTGTGTATGTGTTTGTGTGTTTGTCTGTGTACATCTATATATATATATATATATATATATATATATATATAAATATATGCGTGTGTCATGGGGGGTGGGGTGGGCCATGGGGTGATTTTTCTGCCCCCGTAACCATGACAACCCTCATCTCTAGAGCGTTGGAAGGGAAGGGATGGCGACTCACACTCAGGGAGATTCTGATGTCTGAGGTCCCCCTGATTTCTTTTGTTGTGCATTTATTCTGTGTGTGTGTGTGTGTGTGTGTGTGTGTGTGTGTGTGTTAGAGTTTGTGTGTGTGTGTGTGTGTGTGTGTGTGTGTGTGTGTGTGTGTGTGTGTGCGTGTGTGTTTGTCTGTGTTAGTGTGTGTGTGTGTCCATGTGTCTGTCCATGTGTGTGTGCGTGAGTGCGTGTGTGCGTGAGTGTGTGTCCATGTGTTAGTGTTTGTGTGTGCAGTCACTTGAATTATTTTTTTCCCCAGTATTATGTATTTAGGAATTAAACAAATATTATGAGGCCTATACTGATATGTTTCGGAATTTTTAAATTTGTTGTGATATCATGTTTATTTCTAATTAAATACATGTGTTATATTTAACATCAACTATTGATGTCAACACAAATTTTCCTAATTTCAAATTCATTTTCTGACAGGATTGCTGCTGATTAGTCAACGTCACAGAAGTGTCAAAATGCAAGTCTAATTTAATCAAGTCTCATCCTCCCTTTCTCTCATCAAACCAATACTGTCACTAAATGCAATATGCTTAAATTGCATCCTCACACCATAAACATTCTTAGATCAAATTCCATACAGCCATCTATGAATTCACATTCATCCCAGCCCGTCGTTCGTAGGCAGGAATCCAGATAGGGGAATATGAATGTCAGAGGGAACATTTTAATCATTTGGCAGGGTTGGAAGCCCAATCTCCAAACATCCACATTTTGACACACAATCTCCCTCTCTCTTCCCGCCCTCCCTCCCCTCTATCCTCTGGTTTCATCATCTCATCTCACACCCTTCGTGTCTCAGGGACCTATTAAATCCCCCCTCCCTCCCTCATTGGTACACCTCTCTCTCTCTCTCTCTCTCTCTCTCTCTCTCTCTCAAATGTCACCTTCATTTTTCTGTTCATATTCTCCAACCCCGTTTAGATGGTTTAATTTTTTGGCCCATTTTCCACCACATCGACAGCCCACTGTGCTAACCGTGGTTTCTAGCAGAAGATGATGAGGCCTGTATTTGTGTGTGTGTGTGTGTGTGTGTGTGTGTGTGTGTGTGTGTGTGTGTGTGTGTGTGTGTGTGTGTGTTTGCATGAATAACATGTATAGCAAGAAATTAATAAAAACGGGGGGGGGGGGGGGGGGGGGGGGTTACTTTGTTTTAATCCTTTCAACCATCAACAAATAGACAAAACAACCTCTATCCTTATTTGCTCCCCCCGTCTGGATCAAAGTTTTCTTAACTACAATCTCATGTTGTAAGGGATTAACTGTTCATAAAAAATAAAAATAAAAAACAGTACTACAAATGGTTTGTGTTAGCATCCTTACTCGCAGGCTGAGCACAGTTCTGGCCAGGCAGAGTTGTTTGTCTGCCAGGCCTTGTGGAGTCAATCACACAGTCTGCTGTTGACCTCACTTTTTACTGAGTCAAAAAACTGTCACAACAATCTGGCTCATCAGTCATTGCTTTTTTCTTAGATGTCCGATTTAGAACATCAGATTTTGCATCCAGCAAATTTTTTTGTGAACGTGTGATAGTACCAGGGAGAAGAGCTGTAAAATAACAAGAAGGGGTTTTGTTCCCTGCATCGTGGGATAATACCGTGTTGTGTTAATGTTGTGCGTGGTTGGGTTCACCCTCGAATCTATAGATAAGATTAAAGAGAGGGGAGATTTTTGATAAGATATATAGCAGCTCTTGTGTTTATGTGGACGTGTCGTCTCTTTGCAGGACTTTTCTCTTACCGTCATGTGAACCTTGTTTTACAGAATAAAAACGCATATCGGTGTATGGAGGCAGTGATACCGAACGCCTCTCTGTTAATGCCCCTTGATAATGTCACTTCACTGCTATAGAGTGTTGTACCTTACGTTTACTCTCTCCCACCTCTCTCTCTCTCACACACACACACACAGACACACTAAGACATGCACATGTGTGCACGCTCACCGCAGGCTTTGCAGGCTCCAGCTGCTGCCAAGCACTGCATGAGGGCATAAATTGTTAGGTGTTGGCCAGTAATTCTGAAACGCAATCTTCTCTACTCCTTCCCTGCTATCTCGCCCCTTCTCTCCCTCACTCTCAATTTTATTCTCTCACTTCACTCGCCCTCTTTTCTCTCCAAAGCTCCCTCCTACCTTGTTTGTCTCTTTACTTGACCTTTCTTTCTGCATCTCTGAATGTGTGCTCCTTTGCTTTTGGTCTTGTCTCTCCATATGTCTGTCCTCCCTCTCTCTCTCTCTCTCTCTCTCTCTCTTTCTCTGTCCTCTCTCTCTCCTTTTCTCTGTCCATCTCTCTCTCTCTCTTTCTGTATTAATGATAGCAGAGAAAGGTCACATGATAAATGAGTGGCAAACAAATCAGAGTGTGTTAGACTATAGCTCTGTTATCATGCTGCTGAGAGGAAGCCCCTAGGCCCTCTGAGAGAAAACAGTGTCCAACCCATTCCGAAAAATTCTGCATTACAACGGCAACAGAGAATTAGAGCGAGAGCATGAAAAGCAATAGAAAGACAAAGAAAGGGAGGGAGACAAAGGTGGGAAGAGAGTCCAGTGGAACCAAGGCACCATGAAAAGTGGAGGAGAAACAGCGCAATCAAAGTTTAAAAAAAAGAGAAGTAAGAAATTAAAAGGGAAAAAGAAAGGACAAGAGAAAAAGAAAGACCCCCCCTCCTCCAACACCTCCACCTTTCCACACCCCTGAAGAGATGGAGTCGGGGAGTATATGAAAGAGAGAATAAGAATGAGACAGAGAGATAGCAGGCAGAGAGAAAGACTATTTGTCTCCTCTCTTGACACAGTGGGATGATAATGCATTTTAATGACAAGACCTGAGACTGGTTTTATGAGGGGACGGAGAGCACACACACACACAGAGTCATACACGCACACACAGGGGCAATGGAGCCCCCCCCCCCCCCCCCCCCCCCCCCTCAAACACCCTCCTCTATCGCTCTCTTAGCACATTCTTCGGTCAAACCCAAGGAAGCAGCTCACCGGGCTAGACATCATTCCCTGTTTCGGAGAGGCAGGCAGGCAGGCAGGCGGGCGGGGATGGAGGGAGGGAAGGAGGGAACGGAGTTCACGGTGAGAAATCAGCAGGAAACTATGGGAGAAGGCAATTTAGAAGCAATCAGAGGGAAATTTGAGGTGGATTAGGCCGAGGGCTTATAGGACCGGGGACCTGACGCTGTATCCATCTGTCTATGAGAGGCCTTCATCAGCAGTCATCTCCTGGCCGGCCAAATCAATCTCTCCTCACTCCTTTACCTCCTTCCTTTCTATCCACTCTACTGTCATCCCCCTCTCTGACACTTATCTCCCACAACCCTCTTGTCCCACTCCCCAACATTTTACACTTTTGCAGTCTTATCAAGAGCAGCCTGCAAAGATGGAATAGATAAGTGACCATGTGTGCTGCTCAAGAGCACATCAACAGCCTTAGAGTAGACTTTCAACCTATGATGTGTAGGACGATAACCGCACAGCTTATTCGCTTCTGCCGCTTCCTCCACCCTTTCTTCCTCTTCCTCAGATGGAAAGGAGTGTCTGTCTATGCATCTAGGCTCATGTCTGTGCATGTGTGTGCGCGCATGTTGGCCATGCAGGCTATATGTGTGTCAAAGATGATGTGGGTTAATATAAAATCTGCAGCAAAGCACAGACTGTACCTTAAAGAGAAGTAGATCGCTACTTCGAAATGAATTGATTCAGTCTCCAGACACTATCTCCCCAATTTCCTATATTATCTTCTCTCTATCATTTACCATACATCAGTTATCATTGAGACTCATTTACGAGGTCTATTTCATCTGTAGAGAATTCTGAGATGATAGAAAACTGATCTCTTCTGCTTTGGTATTACTTTTGACTGTGGCCCAATCTCAGAGCGGGCAGAGCTGGAATTGCTTTAATATTCCCTCAGTTTCAGCGTGTTGCTGGCGTAGCACTTTGTGTTACGAGAGCAATCATGGGGTTGACTAACAAGAACAAAAATCTAGATAACTTTAAATGTTTTAACTTTTTAAAGTAGACCCCGCGACCTCTTAGCAACAAAATGCTCGAGGGAGAATCATTGATGTGCAGAAGGTTGAGGCCAAGGCTGCTCAACGACTCACAGAACTGATGATGCCAATGTGTGTGTGTGAGTGTGATTAACCTCTAAAAGCAGCTTGTTCACAAAAGCTATTCAGACTAATGACATCTCCTAAGTTGTTATTTGAAAGGCTCTGCATGACTACAGTAACTTCTGCACTTCGAAAAATGTTTTGTTAAACTTGTGTGTCTGAACCATAAAGTCGGGAAGGAAAGGTTGTTTTCCTAAAATCAAACTTTGAATGTTTTTGCAGTTATCCGTCTCTCTTTTGGTCTTTTGCGATCCTTTCATAATGTTCATACAGTGAGTGATTTTGTTACACAATTACACAAATATGATATAAAATATTGTTGTATGTCCATATATTATATGGTGAAAGATTTAAATATATGTAATGCATCACACCCTGTTTGTTATCACTGCTTTGGATGGCAGACATAACAAACATAAGTTGTGTGAACAAATAACACAATCAACTAAGTTTGAAGGTAACCAAAGAATATCTGCTGTCAATTATCACAGTAATAATACACACTATAGTCGATCTATGATGAAAATATCACATAAAAACAATAAATAAACGTGTTGGTCTTAGGCTTGAAGAACAGTGTTTATCCACATGATGATTTGAGCTAAATGCTGGTGTCATTAGCAGACGCTGGCTCATAGCTGGAAGGCACTGGTGATGCTGAACGGTTAGCACTAAACTGCTAACGAAGCGCATGTGAAGCCATGCATACATGACATTTATTACATTAAACAACAACACCCGGGTGCTGCTTAGAGCAAGACACTGATCCCTTGTTGGATAATGCATAATTACCCCAGACGTTGTAAAACTGGTACAGAGACACGCATACACGCTGGTACATAAACACACACACACACCAACACATGCGGAAGGAATCACCTTAACACAAGCAATGAGAGATATGCAAACAGAGCCAGGGGCTAACTTGGACAATTAAACTTTTGTCCTTTAAAAACAAATGAAAGTCACACACACGCACATGCCTCTATGTTAAAGATGATTTAATCAAATTAACATTTAGAAAACTAATTAAGTATTTACGACAAGGAGGATGTGGATTTTTATCCAAACCAACTTCAAATACAATCACACACATTTATTTAATGTGATCTCTTGGTCTACACACAGATATTTGAAATGTATATTTAAAATACATTTGACTAAAACATCTGAATATATCTTTAATGATAGAATTGTCTGTAAAAGGTTAGTTCATTGTTTATCCATTAATCTATGGACATCTTATCTTATTTCACCCACTATATAGATTATTTAGTCATGCAATTTTTAAGTTTATTTTCACAAAAAGAAAGTTGCCATACCTTTACAAAAGCCAGTGCTAAAGATTTAAAACACAGAATAAGAATGTATTTGACTGAGATGATTAGTGGTTCCCATTGTTCTGTGTTTATTTGTTTCCCTTCATTTGAAGTTCAGAGGTTTATATTTGCTTTAAAAAAAAACAAGAAAAAAGGATCTTTAAATATATATTTGTTTATGTCCCCACATTCTTATTGTTCCCATTCAATCTCAAAAAACAGCATCTAAGTTGTAAACAGATTTGCATGGTGCTACACATCATTTGGTTATCCAAAGTATCCATGGCCAGCAGTCACGCTCGGAGTTAAAGAGATCCCCGCTCTCTTTGTATGCCTTTGGGCTACAGTGATAGTGATCTCCTGCTGAGATGGAATTAACCATAAACTCGTTTGCAGTGCCGTGACCTGGATTATGGGAAAGGTGGGTCATGACAGATATGACATTGTCCTTATTAATATTCAATAAAACAATAGAAGATGATACAATGGAAAATCAAAGGCTCAGCAGGTGGGGGACTTGTCCAAGTTCTGCTAGCAATGAAAAAGATAAAGGATTACTGTGGTGATTACTCCTATGTCCACCACAAAAAATACTCCAAAAACCAACGCAAAGACAAAACTTCAACTTATCTTATGTGTTAAAATATGCACAGTTCAAGCTGAAACTTGCAGAAATATGTTACTTTAATTGCATTCTATGAGATAATGCTAACTATGTATTTGCGGATAAATGTTTTTCCCCTTTTATATTTATTTATTATTCCATCTCGCCTACAAACAACAATTTGAAAACCTTAGCAGTAGACCTTTTGAAAACGACACTTACATGTGCCAGCGCTTAAATTAGACAGTTTGAATGGCTCTGAGCAGCAGATTGCATTCAGTAGCATCTCACCTACCATCTATCTGCAATGCTGCATATTCATTATAAAAGAATGGCTGGATGTTTACACGAGGCAGCGGATTGAAAATAAAATAAAATAAAAGAGGTGTAGTGGAAACAGAGAAAAAGTGTGCATAGCATGTGGAGGCCATTATTTTTGGCGTGCTCCAAGGCTGGGAGAATTAGAAAATATCATTCTGTCAGGGTGATTTGATAGTGCGATGAAAAATGTCAGAAGTGGAGATGACAAATCATGGTGCTGAGGAGAGGGGACTGGGAGACAGGGGATGTCATTTGTCATGAGTGCCATTTGACTGCACCCCCTCTCCTCCCCCCTCCACCCCCCCACCCCCCTTCCCATATGCCTTCTCTTCCACATCTCACCCGTTTTCTCTCTCTCCCCCCTCACTCTTCAACTTCCTCTTCTTTTACCTCCTTCGTTGTCTGCCTGTTTCACCCTTCCTTTCTCTTTTTCATGAAAACACAATCTACTGTCTCTCATCGTTCTTCATCCCCGCCTTTCTTCCCCAAATATGACGTCAGTTTTCACCTACTTACATTAACAGTGTAGGTCAGTGTTAATCCGTTTATCTAACTTTGTAAAAATGTATGACTCATAAGTACAAAGAAATAATTTCAAATGTTTGACTTCTCAGATTTGTCTTTTCTTTTCTCCTCCCACTTCTAGTTCTCCCTCCTCCTCCTCCAAGAAATCTCTGTTCTCGTTGAATGGAGAGGATTAGGCTGGCATTCAGAGCAAAACACACACACACATACACACACACACGCACAGATGCACAGACATAGACATGAAGCAAACACCCACAGACTTCATATAAATACATACATACACACACACACAGTCAAAATGTCAAGCCAAGTGACATTTCAGCATTTTATCTTGTGTGCAGCCTGGTTCTGGTCTTGAAAAGGAGGCTAGTAATACATCATAAACATCACCATTAAACATGGTTTTAGGGAGGCTGTGATATTGAAATAATGACTTTTGTTTTGTCTTTACATCAAAATGACCTTAAATCTAGAAACTGAAAAACTCCACTACATACTCATTTTGTCACCCTGTACTTGAATGCATCATGATTTACAGTGATTACTAAGAATACACTTTAAAAATGTCCTACTACTGCTTTTTATCCTGATGATTGTCTCCATGTCTCCCTCATTGCCCTCAATTCACCCTCTCTCTCCTACATTATCTCCTTCCCTCACCCGTCCTTCCCCCTTTGCTCCCCTCTTCAGCCTATCAAACCCCATCCTAACTGTAGCCTCAAGGTGCTTTGTACTGTATGTGTGTGTGTGTGTGTGTGTGTGTGTGTGTGTGTGTGTGTGTGTGTATGTGTGTATGTAAGAGAAAGGAGGAAAAGGTGTTTGGTTTTAGACTTGTACATATGCAGTAGATATGTGAATACTGTATGCATTCATGTGTGTGCATTTCTGCATCTGATGAATTAAAGCAGGGGGTGAGGGAGGGAGGGAGGGAGGGAGGGGTTAGGATACGATGGGTTTGGGGTAGGGGGGGGGGGGGTCTGTTGCTTTGTTGGGTCTGGCCATCCTCAGTGTAGCGTGGTCTGTAGCACCGTCCAGGGCCTTAATGCTGGGGGTAATTAAGGAACAGCTTCAAGGTTGCATGGACACAAGACAATCCAGGCCTAATGAAGTATCGATCGGCCGCATTGGGGCCCATGCTTGGACTAAGGCAAGCTGACATTCATTTAGAGCAGGGCCACTACAGGGAGAGCAAACACACACACACACACACACACACAAACACGAACAGCACACATCACAAAAGCAGGCTGATGACAATATAAGAGACTCAACCGCACTCAGTTTTAATCACATGGGAAACAATGAAGAGCCTCGTTTAGAGCCGCTGGGTTTATCTCTGTGTGTGTTTAAATGTGTATGTGTGTGTGTGTGTGTGTGTGTGTGTGTGTGTGTGTGTGTGTGTGTGTGTGTGTGTCTCAATCTCCCTATCACACCCAGAACGACCAATAGGAGGCTCAAAGCAATCTCCCACTGAAAACAGTACTGATTATAGCAATGATGATTATGGTGATAATGATTGTCCTGCCATCAGCCCGGTCATTACTGTCTGTTGCATAGAAAGAAAATGTGTCACACCTTACAATCAATGTCATCACCATTTTTTTCAGGAGGGTAATAACCCAATTCACATTATCTCAACCCTATTATATTTACATTTTAATTTTCTCACATTTAGCAACCTGTCTGCCAACCTCATCCAATGCAATTTAAGCTGTGGCTGCGCAGCATGACACCTATATGGATCTTTTTTTAATTAATAAAGCTATAGGTAGATATAGATCCGTCGGAGGAGCAGGCCCTGCATTAGCCTTAATGTCATCATTATCTTGTGTTATCTTTTCCAAAAACAATAAATGTGATTTTTAGCCTTTGTCCTGGGATTTTAGGGCGACAGTGTTACTGAATCAAACTGAGTGAGCTGGTACATTTGAGGTTTCAGAGTCCTGCAGAGGGACACTTTGACCTGACACATTGCACATTGCAGCTGTCGACACAGTGGCCAGACATCACACTGCTGACTGTTTTTTTTAAGATATGAAATGTTTTCCATTCATACCTGCCATCTCAAAAATATAACATCTGCAACTAAAACTTTTCCCAAGAAAGCTCAATGTGTGCAGCAGCAGCAGCATACATTGTAATCACAGCAGCAAACACTATAATCACAGGCCGACTTATAATATTTCATTTAAGAGTTTAAGGTGCTTCATATGTCTTCATTCTATTTGCAACAATGGCAGTCAATCAGAGACTGGATACATGTAGTTTCAGTGTTTAGAAATAAAGGCACAAACTCAAGTAATCAGAAATCTATCATCACACATGAAGCCTTCTGACCCTACAAGTGACCTCCTCTTTGTGTACGCCTCTCTGCACGTGGCATACATGAATGTGTGCATGTGTGTTAGTGTATGATGTGACTTTGTGCATCCATAGGGTCCACCGTTACAGTTCCCACCTCAAGCCAGAAGCTTGGTGATTATGTCTCTGATTGACATATGCTTGGATTCACATCTATTGGCCTACTTCTCCCCTGATTGAAGACTTGACTTCTCATCTCCAGACAACTTTATCAAGGCAGTAATGGTCAGACAATCAGACTGACAGACAGAAACAAAAGAATAAAGAGGAGGGAGAGAGAGACGAAGACGCAAGAAGAACATGAATGATCTTGATTGTAATGGGTATAAGTGCTGTTGTTATTGTAAACCATGATGCAAAGACACTAAATCGCTCTCTCTCTCTCTCTCTCTCTCTCTCTCTCGATTACACTCACACACACCCGCGCTCCCTAACAAAGCCTTAAAAAAATCGAACTTAACTTTGCCATTCAAACATATCATAATTGTGCAGAAAGTGCTCTGCTTGCACTCTTTACTCCCACGACAATCGAGCTACATGTTCAGTGCCTATTATTCCTTGTCCCTGTATTCAAATCTATTTAAATTAGATGTTTAGACCCACTCTGCGTTGGCAAACAGTCTAATTATGAGAGCTGCACAAAGATGGGGCACTGCAGCCCAACTTATATCTATAACCAGGATTTTGAGGACGTAACCCCACTCTCACCCCCGCAGTCCAAGCAACTTTTAAACCTGCAGTTAAAGCGCTGACTTCACATTACTATGCCTCCCCCCCCCCCCCCCCCCCCCGCCTTGATCTGGCGGCGTACTGTGAATTTTTGAGCAGCGCCAAAATGCTCTCATTTTAACTGATCGCTCCAATCATATGCAAATGTGGCAGGCAGGTGGGGGGATATCTTTCAGTGGTAATTGGCGGTTTTCTAATGGAGACTTCGGGTGTCAGTGGGAAATATGTTTTAAGCCTTAATGAGTTTTGACGGGTCAGATCAGAAAGCGCCTGGCGTGCAACTGTGTGCATGTGTGTGTGTGTGTGTGTGTGTGTGTGTGTGTGTGTGTGTGTGTGTGTGCTTGTGTGTCTGCGCATGCCACGCCGAACCTGATGCATTTTTAAACAGAACCAATTACCCCACATAGTGAGTTTTACTGAAACATTTTTATTGTGTAATACCCGGCACGTATAGAGACATCAGCATTCATTAAACTCACAGTCGCAGCCAGGTGATATCCAAGGTAATCCAGAACAAAAGGGGAGAGTGGCTCAAAATGGATGGTAAACGCAACTGACTCAGGAGGGTCAAATAGAACCTTTCATATGATAATCACATGCACTCACACCAACTTCACAAAGCTCATTTTGGGTGTTTCATAGAAATGTAAAATAAAAAACTAAAACATGCTGTGCGGTAGGGTTTTGGAGGGAACCGCAGTGTTTCAAATAAAGAGGATTTTCAAAAATATGCATTCAAAATTGCAGACAGGGACACACTTTAAGGCGTTCTTTTTCAAAACCTTGACAGTTAAACTGGATGTGATTGATGCAGCAACATAAATACACAACCTAGCAGGTGCACATTGATTTAAATACATGTGTCTGTCGTGAAAGTTAAAGTGTCCATATCCCCACCTGGATACATATTTTTCCTTAGATATACAGCAATTATGTATTTTACATTGGTCAAAAAGCAGGGACATGCGAGATCTCGCATTAGTACGCATGTGTCGCTATCCCTGCAATTTACAAAGCAACTCATCATTCTGCCCTGCAATAAAAGTGCAGCAGAGGCAACAGATTGCTTTGACACTCCAAGTGGTTTTAGATTTATTGTGCATAATAAACACATGAGCAGGTTTTGAATGAAATCATCCAATGCATCTACATCTAGTTTTACTTTATCTGTAGTGGGTGCATGTATAAACGAACGGCTGAGTAGACGGTGGCACTTGGGCACTCTGATAGATCATAAATCATGTGAATTATAAATCACGGTTTGTTTGGACGCAGAGGAGAGGGGCTGAGGAGTGAAACTGCTGTCCAGTTTATAAAAGTGTGCATTAATAAGAGACGCCCTCCCGGGTGGTCATAAATACCGGGACATGAGGTGGCAGCTGATGGTTTGGGTTTGGAGGATCAGATGATGACTGATTCTGCAGAGGGGACTTGCTGCTGAGGTTTTTTTCTGCGGCAACACTTAGAGGTAAATCTAAAACATGGTAATCACTATTTGTGATCAGGAGCAGCTCTTTCACAAAGTAGTAAACAAGGGAGCCGAGAGAACGACAAGGTGACTCATACGGCTGGAAGACTGTTAAGTCAAGTGTTATTGTAGTCCGAGTTATAATGTCAAACAACTCGTTGTGTGTGGTCACGCCTTTTAAAAGTCACATTGACCGTCACTCAGTTTACTATGAGATAGCCTGGCACACTTTGGGTAATATATGTGTGATTACATTGTTCAATTAACAACACCGTTATGAAGTGTGCGATACAAATCCTTAATAAATCCAAACTGCATTTTATTTCACCACTAAGTCGACACAAATTGATCAAAGAGTAGCTACAATAAGTGGTAAGTAATAGCATGTTTGAGCTTCATCTCGCTGCAGCAAAAGATGTGAAATCATGACATTTGTACCTAAAGTTAAAAGTTAAAATGTACACATAAATTGATTTGGTTATTTATAGGAAAATATTTTGGCTACTGCAAATGCTTTGTAGAAATAATGTCGAATTTGTGATTGATTATTCAGATTTGTTCTCTCATCATTGCAAGTGTTGTGTGTCTTGTATTTCCATCGTTACTTGTTTGCATCATAAGGTAAAGTTAGGCAACTGACCTCCTGCAACATGACTTTTCTTTGCTTAACAGTCCAACACACAAAACAGTGAGAGGAAAACCAAAGGGATTAACGCTTGGTTTATTTTAATCAACTTTCATGACTTGTATTTATTTTTAACTCTGGGAATGTAAAAACCTCTTCATGGAAGCCTGAGGTCCATGACATTGTAGACATTATTTGAGTTATGGAGCAGCGACTCTAAATTAAAAAAAAAAAAAAAAAAACCCTGAAAGATTATCGTGAGAGTCACAGAAAACACAATATCTCCAAATGCTGCAGCCTGCAATCAAGGCGGTCTGTGCAGCCGAAGAGTTAAAAAGAATGTATTTAGCAGTACTTTGCTAAACAAACCTCCATGTCAATTTATGCCATGTGAAAAAGTAGGACAGCATAATCCTTTAGCACAAACCCAATCTGGGAGATCTGAAGAGTACGTGATTAATTCTTTGGTATTAATCATGTAATTCTTTCATATAAAACAAAGCTTAATCCTTATTTGCTAAGATAGTTGACCTTGGTAGAGAGTTAAGACATTACAGCTTGGATTTAAAATGCATCTAAAGATTAAAAATGATGGTTGACTATTACTGAAGATTATAAACCCAAGGAAAATTGCTTTTTCATTTTGAAACAAAACTGATTTTAGACGGGAGCTTCAGGGTCAGGTGGTATATGAGGTGACAACTTGAACTAGGATACAGCGTATTTTCTGATGGAAAGGAAGAATTGATAGAAAACATGTTACATACCGTTTTTTTGATAACGTACCCCCCACATTTTCCTTTTTTCAACCAAGCATAGAAATTAAAGTAATACCCCTGTAAGAGAAACAAGATTTGTTCTAAATTTATGCTTCACTGCTTGAGGCTACGCGGCACCTCAGACACACAGAGTTTATTTGATCTCTGCTCGTTGAGGGGAAAAAATCCTTTATGACTATCAAATGTGTCTCACTCTTTCCCCGTGAATCTTGTTTACCGATGCTGCCGTGTGTTTATCAGTGAATGAAAATGACTCTGGAGACACCATGCACTCTTTTGCCCCAACAACAACACATATTTCTTTCATTTCATGGTCTTTACAGAGAGTGGGAAAAAAAAGTAAAGTGAAAGTACAAGGTCGTTTTCAAAGACATCAGTTTTATAATTCATGCTCCAGTTGGATGCGGGTCTTCAACTTGAACCAGGGGCCTTTGCCAAATGTTTTATTTAGATTCATGGGTCAAATAGTTCATATCTGAAGGGCCCTTAAATGGGAACTGGTTTCTATTCATATAAGTTCAACAATCAGACTGATCATGGAATAGGTAAACAACTTTCTCAGTGCAACAAACAAAGGCTTTGTACAGGGTTACCCAACAGTCAATCATTTCACCGCTGTTTAATACGGTGGCCCTGAAGTGCAAAGCACAACACAAATCAGAAAACACAAAAACAAATAACACAACGATAAATCAGAAAACACAACGACAAATAAGAAAACAAAACTACAAATCAGAAAACACACAAGAACTAAGAAAACATAACGACTTATAATGGAACAGGTGAGTACCTGCGGTCAACAAAGACCGTTGCTGATTGGACGAACGGCCGCACTGTCCGTCTTTTTAACTGGAAGGATATGCTGCTTTCGCGTGTCGATTTCAAATTCAGATTTAGTCTCTACCATCAGATGCTCCGTCGTTAACTTTTCTCTGCCTGGCGCCAAAGTCGTGAGAAGCCTTTACTTCCTGTTAAAAAGACGGACAGTGCATTTGTCCAATCAGTGACGATTATTGTCTACCGCAGGTACCTTCCTTTTCCGTTAATGTTGTTGTGTTTTATTTTTTCTTGTGTGTTTTGTGATTTTTTGTTGTGCTTTGCACTTGTGTGCAGCTCCACACAGACTCTAACTAACCCACCTGTGATCAGTCACAGGTCAGTCTGTTTGATACATTTTAAAAACTTAAATAAACTTTTCATTTAGTCTAAGGCAATCGCAATGAAAGTTGAATCAAACACCTGACAAACAAATTTTAAGTGGCTTTTGTGGGTTTTTTTATATTTAAAAAACATAATAATTGTTGTAGATGTCAAGGTCAGAAATATTTAATATCTTAACATTCACAGACAACCTTCACAAGAATGTATTTCAATTAATACGATATGCCACAAATCCAGGAAAAGTACACCAAAATATGGCTTTATGTCTTTTTTATTATTAAAGTATATGAGAAAGCCTCCTCTGCAATTACTTAAGTTTTTCTAATTTGTTTGGGTTTTATAAAACATTAAGAATGAAGGATAAAAAAATAAAAAATAAAAAAAAAAGATAATTCCCTACTTAATTTGAAAATGCATTTGCCTTGATTCAAGTGTGCCCTTCGGCCCGTTGCACAATCAGCATCAGCATATGAAATAATTGTTAGGTTGGGGTAGTAAGGGGATGTTTTATTTTGTGGTCTGAAGATGAATAAATAAGGGGGGGGGGGGGGGGGGGAGATGTTAAATTTAGCACAGCATTCAGCTGATGAGTTTGATAATGAGAGGGATAAGGATAAAGCACAGAAAAGCATCATTATGGTAGTGGACTGCATCTCTGTCTCGTAGGGAGTGAGGACTGTAAACAGCAGGATTAAAGATTACGTCTGCTAGTAATGGGGCTTCACTTTAAGATATCACTCTGAAATATCACCAGATAAACTGCATACTCTCCACTCTCGTAGTACTACATTGTTCTTTTGTTGAAATTAGGGTTATTCCATTCATTTCTGCTGATTGAAGCCATAGCTCTCAAAGTCTGGTTTCTCTCAGATGTTGGGGGTTGACTTTGAAGGATGGGGCACTCGCGGTGTAAAGAAGCCGGCCTGGCCTCTGAAGCAGATGAGCCCAGGGGACAGCTCGACACGACAAGCACAAACAACTTGTGTTGACCTTGGGGCTCTGGGCAAAAGGCCTTCAAGGTGTATGCAAACGCCGTGCAGACAGCTCAAAAAGAGGGGTGTGCTTTTGAAGTGAAGTGTGAGAGTGTGTGTGTTTGTTAGTGTGTGTGTGTGTGTGTGTGTGTGTGTATGTGTTCGGGGGGGGGGACGTGCATTTTTCAAAAGCAACCAAGGATACCCATAGGCCTGAATTCTATGAAGCTCTTTGATATGGGCATCTCAAAGTGTTTATAATTACAAACAAACCCGATCATGATTAAAACATTGCTACAGAGCACAGAGGTGGCCAGGGAGAACTGATCTGACCCAGTGTGTGTGTGTGTGTGTGTGTGTGTGTGTGTGTGTGTGTGTACCTATATTCTGTGCATGTGAATTAGCATGGCATTGCAGCAGCAACAGGGGTGGCCTTAAATCTCACACTGACATCATCAACTGTCACAAATGTGAAGGCAAGTCATAATGACACGCGATCAGCATCTCACACCTGGAGGGCTGACAGCCAGCAGCGCCCATGTCTAGCAGCATGTATATTATGTGTGTGTATGTGTGTGTCTGAGCATGTTTTCATCATGGTCATGTTTCAAACAGAGCGCGTTTCAAAGGGAAGACTAATCCTTAGAAATGAGGCATGAGATCAATATTCCCGTGTTTAATTGGATGCCGACTGAATCCGTTCAGAAATAGTCGGCACGACATCCCTCCGTCATGGCAATGAGAGGCCCGCGTGTCTGCCAATTTGACTCTTGAGGAGAGCGTGTAAGAAACGGGGAGACAGACAGACTTGCAGATGGACAGACAGGCGGAGGAAAGTAAAAAAAAAAAAAAAAAAAAAAAGAGTGGAATTGGGACTCAGACTTCAAAGTGTTAGGACGTTATGATTGCTCCAGCCATTTAAGGAGAGGTTGGGGAGAGAAGAAAAACCTCAGGGGGTCGTCCCATCATCATATGCCCCACTTGCCGCTGTGATTTGGTGATTTTTGTCCGGAAGCCATGTTTTGAGAGGAGCAGGAGGGAGTTTGGGGAGGGAGAGGGAGGATGGGGAGAAGAGGGGAAGGGGGGTTGAAGAGAAAATAGGGGAGGAAGACAAGGACAGAAGGAAAGAAGGAGTCAGGAATAAAAAATAAAAAAAAAGATGGGAGGGTGGTTGGGTGGGGAGGAGTGCCCGGGACCACTGTCAAATGGTTGAGGTGTTACCATGGCGACAGTAATGAAGGGTCTCAGGACACCCTGGGGGGATGGAGGAGGGGCCTGGGTGGAGGTGGAGGAGGGAGAAGGGAGAGTGATGGTGAAGAGGATGGTGGGGGGGTCAGAAATTGAAAGCTGGAGAGGGAGAAAAGGGCCTGCAGGCTTTTTAGGGGTATTTTTTTTCTCTCACTCAGACAAACTGACTATGTTGACACACATTATGCTACAATGCTGTCATGGAAATGTACTCTATGATGTGTTGTTAACATTCACACATCACATAATTCTGTGTAAACTGTTCAGAAAAAGTGTGGGGTGTTTGCAGGGTTGTCTGCATTGCTTGTTGCTGCAGAAAATTGAATACATTTGACTGCACAGTTGTTCAGAGTAAATACTAATCCGAACTGTGAATGTCAATGTCAACATGTTTGGTTTTGGTTGACTCTGGAAAAGTCTGAACTCCAACAAATGTTCAATAATTTACTCACATCAAAGGTCCAAACGTAACAGCTAGTCAAAGTGGCATCACTTCTTTTCTGGGGATAAAAAAAAGGCAATTTTTGGAAGTTTCAAATCACCTCTTAACCCTCATTATTACCTCTAATTAATGGACTTGCACATCACTTTTTTTTACTGCCAAAAACAGTTTCAGTAGTTGCAATTAGGGCAAAGTTCTAGTCTCAAAATAGTTAACACTTTTAATTTCAAGAACCCCTTCTCATTTTCCAGTGATCTCCTGTTCTCACATCCTTTCTGGTTATTTGTGTCATCCAATCTAAAAGTTAGTTAATAGTAAATAATTGAATGGCCAATTAACACCTGTAATTTGGTTCCAAAAGGTTGATAAAAACTAACATATTAAAGGTGTTACTGCTCAGAATATTACAGCATGTTGTATGTTGTTTGCATGTACAGGAAAAGAGAGACATCAGTACAAATATATACATTACAATCCAAACCATCCATTATCAGCTTAGCAGGGAGCACATCTTAAACAGAATCAGATACAGTATGTTCAGTATGTTAATTATGCATGGAGACTGTCCATCGGCTCCATGAACTCTTGCTCGGGAGTTAAATGGGCCGTGGTCCTGCTGCTGGTGAGTTCCCACATGTCAAGAGCAGTAATATGTTTTAATGAGCCTGCTTCTCGGGGTGGGAGACTAAACTTCTCATTTTGGCATGGGCTGAAGAAGATGAAGGAGCTCTAGCTTAGAATAAGCAGAAATTCACTAATCCAGAGTGCATGGACCTCACACCTCAAACAGATGTCTTTAAAAACAGAGCATTATCAATAGACTGTGTAGTGTTCAATCAGACACCAGAGTTCAGTAAGAATTTATCAGCTATTGTTGCTATGAAATGGGATTTATTTTCATGGTTTGCAACACAGACCAAGGCTTTAAAACCTCACATCGTGTAATTTCATTGATTGATCTCTTGATATAATTGAGAACATCAAATATCTTTCTTTGTCAGTCAATAAAAGTAAAAGTTGAGCTCCTTTCTGACCACATAGCGATGATCCATTAAACAGAAAATAACATCGAGATCAACATACTGATGTCTGATAATGAATGCATACAACTCTGATGAATAATTTACACTTCCAACTGTAACAAACTTTTCATCAGCGAGCCTGCAGAGGCAGATGAAACCCTCCAGCTTTCAAACATTACATCTAACGATTAGTGGTGTGTTCAAGTATCTCTGCCCAGAGGATATAGCTAACAAATAGATGTGGGGGGAAAAAAACACACTTCTTTTTATACGGATGAAATAAAAGCATTCAGATGCAGTAATATGCATTTTATTTGCTTTATTGTAATCAGATCTACATTTATTGCGGCCTGTAAAGCCATCCAAGAGCCAATAATCTTGCCCTGGAGGTGATCTTTAGCTGAACTTGAGCCCATCTTTCTGTGTGGTCTCAGTAAAAGTCTAAACAGATCCACACGGCTCTGTGCAGCCTGAGATCCCTCATCGCTCATCGATACACTGATCAATATGTGGACATGTGGGTATTGACTAGGGTAATGATGATAGCTGCACAACCGCACCGCCACACATACACCCATGTGCACATGTAGTCACACACACACACATATGGAAATACAGGTTGTACACACCTCAGACTGGCTCATACACATAGTCTTATGAACTGGTCTCAAAAGGCAACTTGGAAGCCGAGATGGACTTAAGCTGCATTAAGGTACTTAGTGTGTGTTTGCGTGAGGCAGTGTGTATGAGTTGTGCATGTGCAGGTACAGTCTGTGTGTCATGACAAATAAACAGCACTCCTCCTGTCAATGGTTATTATGGACTTTCCAAGGCAGCGTTTTACTTGCTCTGTAGTGACCCTGACATGGCAGTGAGTGACATTCATCGATGAGCTGACCCAGACTGACTCGGACCAGAAGACAGACTATTTGACTCCATCCGCCACTTTCCTCCAGCTTTGATTTACTTCCTTTGCAGTTTTGACTAGAATCTAGCATAGAAAAAAAAAAAATTTACATCCAGCTTTTTAATAGGTCATTCAGAATTGTTGGCTTTGAAAATGAGTTTGGACCAAAATATAGGTCATGGGTCTGTTTTTGGCAGGTCCTCCATCGGACAAAAGAAGCAATATATTTTAATGAGCCCTGGCACCATGATAAAAGATTAAATTACTCATTTTTCTTCAGGAAAAAAAGTTTAGAGGCCCCTACTCAAATAGGGGTCAAATAGGATCGAGTTTTAAAGTATCATTCTACTTGGCACACTGGACAAAAAAAGACTGACAGAGGGAGGTTTACAGTTTTCTCCAACTTCAGAACTGGAAAAAAAACAATTAGCTAAACTCTTTCTTCACTACTCCCACAATGAACAGGCTTTGTTTTGTATCTGGTAGGACTCAAATAAAGAAACAAGAGTCCAAATCACATTGCCATTCAGGTTCAAACAAGCCCTAAAAATGATGTGAAAACAGAATTTTACCCAGCTGTGAAAAAAAAAAACAATTAGGAGAAAAAGAAGAGATACGTTTAAGAGCTGGGGGGAAAAAAAGAAACATATTCGTTAGGTGCAGAAGGTGTGCATTGATTACAAATGAGAAAATGTCCTCACAGCAAAGACCAAGGCACCTTAATTCATTAAAATAATCTCGACATGTCTCGATGTTGGTTTGAGCCGTGACACACATCAAGGCATTGTTCAGGGAGGCCCAATAAAAGCAACACTGACTTAACAGGCAATTGTGTCTGTCTTGCTGCGAGCACACTCTTAGTCACGGACAGTGAGTTTATTGGGCGGATCAGTGTCAGGAGCACATGCGCGAACACACACACACACACACACACACACACACACACACACTCACACACACACACACACATCGGCTTTAATAAGCCCACACTTTAATTTAGGCCCCGTCACTACAATGAGGCTTCCAACATCAGACAGCAAATTGTTCTTGTTCAATGAAAAAAAAACATCCTGTCTTCTTGTCTGGAAAGAAAGACTGGCGGACAAAACAAAAGCAGTGAGAGGGAGGGAAGGAGGGAGGGGGGAGACAGTGAGTGTGCAGTCATGTGTGTGTGCATGAGGGCATGGTTTTGTATGTGTAAATGTGTGTGTGTGTGTGTGTGTGTGGGCAGAGCAGGGACAGGGAGTCGTGTGTGCATGCACCACCTTGCACACCTGGTGCTTCTACATATTTATGTAAGCATATGTGTTTCTGTGTGCATATGCAGAAGTGTGCAGTTGTGCATGTTTCAAACTATCAGGCGGGTGTGTGAGAGTACTCCAGGCAGGAGTGTGTGTGGGTGAGTGCGGGGGGGGGGGGGGGGGGGGGGGGAGTGTTCAATGTCTCTACAGCCTCTTGAATATGTTCGGTTAAATAAGCCGATTGTTCTTTAAAAGCTTAATCAAACCCTAATTAGCATAGCTGTAATTGCACTTGCCTCGTGCCTGTGGCCCATTGACATGGATTCCCATGTTAATTATTGTAATTGCCTCACTAATGCTATGAATACTTCAAAGTTATGCAAATTGTGATGATGAGTAATCCACCAAGTGTTTGAAATGGCTGTCATTACACACACACACACACACACACACACACACACACACACACACACACACATGCAGTGGATGTGTTGATTGTGAACATTGGATATGTCTCTTTCTGATGGTAACACATAAACACACAGGTGAAGTTTTAACACACACCACAGACATATACATCCATGATTATTTAACAAAAAAAAAAGTACACACACAAGTTAATACAAAGGGACACACACAGGCACTGACATTAACTTACATCCCCCCCGCCCACACGCAATCCAACTCTCAGATCAAAGTGTTAAATCATAAAGATGAGAAGCTCTCAAAGAGTCTACCACTTCAAGCAGGGTGCTGGTTGTATTAGTACAAAGAATTAATGAGGGCGCACAAATACACTCGCCCTCTCACTCACACAGTCGCACAAGCAGAAACACACACTCTCCATGGCAGAGACGCAGCATGTCGGACTATTCTATGGACTAATTACCCTTGGTTCATCTCTCTCATCTCTCTTACTCACTCACTCCCATTCACGCACACACACACACACACACACACACCCACACATCAATGAAGGCCTGTTGACTGCTGTAATCCCATGCTAATACTCCAGGGAGTCAAATCAATGTGACCCCACAGTCTTTGTGCATAAAGCGGCGCTATAATGAGGTTGCTGTTGGAACGCTTATGCACACACATACACTCACACACACACCACTTGTTTTTGTATTAAAGTTGATGTTTCTCTCTTAAAGTAAAGATTCATGACTCAGTAAATGAAGGGGCTCCATCAAAATGGCGTTTAAGTGGTGCAATGAGAAAATGTAAAGAGAAAAAGAACATTATCTCAATGTTACAAATGTCATCAGTATCAAGCTGCATCATTGTGTCCCACCATCAAAGACGGCCCTATCGCGCCATTCGAGTCTTGCAGTGTTTAATAGGGCCATTTCTTACCTTTTAAAACAATTTTTTCAATCTTTGACTTGAATATTTTAAAACAGCATTCACTGCCTACTTGGTACAAAATCCCAAAATACACAAGATGTTTTGGGGAGGCAGATCCCGAATCCACCCAAGCAAAACTCTACCCGTGGTTTGTTCGACTACTCTAATTGTCCTCTCAGACAGACAACACAGAGGATTTTTCATTCATTTGGTCTCGACAGAATACGGAGTTCAAAACGAAAACTAAGTTGCACGGGGGATAGAAATGAAAAGGGTCAAGTGTCAAGTGGGGAACTCTGAAAACAAGCCTGACATTTCTCACAGATAATGAGGGCTGAAATGCATAGGCCATATACGTCCATTAAAGCTCAATCTTATATACATTCAAGTTCAAATGTGCATTTTGTTCACATGTGCTCTTAATCAGCACACATTCATCTGGGTCGAGTATAGCCGAGCATATTTGCATAATGTGTACTGTACGCAGCTGTAGCCCCTTAGGGACTTGCAAGTGCAATAACCCAGACATGTTTAGAATGAATGGTTAAATTAGAGATCAAAAGGCAACATGTTTTATTCTTATCCTCGTACATATGCATAAATTAAACGGAACACTGGAAGTGGTGAGTTTGTGCCCATAATTGTCCCACCAGATTTCTTTTACGATTCTCCTGATCAACTGCTTCAATACAAATGTGAAAAAAACAAAGAGCTTACTGACATAATAGGAGAGAGATGATCAGCATTTTGTTTCTTAGTCTGAATTTTGGTGATTAACCTCTTTACTAGATATATAAAAAGTATTCAGTATCCTGCACGTTGTGTTTTCCAGTGAAGGACTCCAGTATTTTAACCCTTTCAAGCACACTCGTTTGTTTTTCCTTTACTGACCCTTTTTTTTTTTTTTTTAACCCTAGAAGGCTTCAACAGTTCTTCATCACCACACTTCCCATCATCTTGTTGATTTGATCATCTATATTGGGCTAAGTGTTTTTTTCCCTTTCAATAAGAGCAACAGCAACTAAATTAACAAGTCCTCGTGCGTTCAGAAAGGGCTGGTCCCTGTGGTGTTCATAGGTAAAGTAAAGAAAAAGGGACACGTATATATCCACTACACACATAATCATATACATACAGACACGTGTGACACCAACCTACACACTCACACACATAGTGACACAGTCCACACGGACAGCTCCCAGGAGAGTGCCACTACAACTTCCACCACTTTATTATTGGTCAATTTGGAGGCTTCTTTCACAGGGGTGACATGGCTTAGGAGATGTCACAGCCCAACCAATCAATACCACTCTGAAAGCTCAGGACCCACAGCCAGTGTGTGTGTGTGTGTGTGTGTGTGTGTGTGTGTGTGTGTGTGTGTGTGTGTGTGTGTGTGTGTGTGTGTGTGTGTGTGTGTGTGTGTGTGTGTGTATGTGTGTGTGTGTGTGGGTGTATGTACATGTGTGCGCGCCCATGTGTGTATATGTGTGTGTGAGTTACTGAAAGCTGCAGCAGCTGTGGCTGGACTCTACCCTTCTGACCTGTTTACCGGACAGTAATTACATGAGAAGAGACGTCCGTCCGGCTCCTGCTGACCAGTGCGACTAATGAAGTAAAACACAGACAAATAGACGAAGATGAGGGCAGACAGGAGGACAGACAGGGACACGTTTATAGACAAACAGACAAACACATACTTGGATACAGAGATAGATATAATCTGTGTCTTGATGCTATATGATTGCATTTTCTTATTTTGCATATATGCATGCAGGATTGTGTGTAGACATATGCCTCCATAAACCTCAGTGTGTCTATATGTTCATCCTGAACATACCTTTATGTGTGTGTGTTTTTTTTTTCATTGCCTCTGGCAGGATAGGCCTGACTAGTGCATGAACAAGCCTCTCAGCGTGTAAGCAATCCCAAGCGTGAGTTTCCCTGACAAACCTATTGATTCTATGGATTTCCACCCAAAGTTGTGATAATGATACATCATGGGCGGATTTGGCAGGACAGACTGCTGGGGGAAGAGGTGGCAAAGCAATTTGCAGCTGTAAAGACTAAAAGAGGGACTCTGATTACTAATACCCCCAATGAAACAGAAAGAGAAGGAGAAATATATCCCTCCATCTCTGCGTCCATCCCTCTATCCCTCGCTCCTGGGGTGCCTTGTTTCCTGGTGTGTCGATATGGATGTATGAATTTGTTACAGATGGATCCGGCACAATGGATTGGCTTTGCTGCTTTGTTAAGGATGAGGGGTGCGTGGGCATCATAGACTTTGCTGTGTTTAGCTTTGAGCTGCAAGAATGAAGCTCATTGTACGTATGTGTTCCATTTTTTTTTTTTTGCAGGCTCAGAGCATCTTATCTTAGCGGCTGAATCCAGAGGTGTTTTGTAATATTAAAACCATCTTTCACATTCTGGCTGAAAGGGATTCTAAATAAATGTATGAGTTCGTCTTTACACACTACCATGTTGTACATCAGCTGTAAGATTAAACAGCACAAACTTTTTATGAGTTGTGGATTCAGAGTGATGCAATACATGGAGTGTAGGAAAGCACACTCCTTTAGGACATGAAGATGAAGGTTTCCAGGTATTACACAATGTGAGCTGCGAGTCAGAGGTCCATGTCGTGTATTTTATGTTTGTTTTTCAACCGGCTGGCGTGTATGAAACACTGCAGCGAGGGCAGGTTATTTCGAGTTTATAATGTAATTCTGAGAAAAACCTTACAGTATGGAGCATAATCCCCATGAGTGAAAGTATACCAGACCGACTTTTAATTCAGAGTTCCTGAGCGAAAATAACTATCTTTTAAGCCTCTTAAAAATGCTGAAAAATTAGATTTGTGATGCACTGGTGCAAAAACACAAGTCTGCATGAAAGGCAATAATTTATGGCCCATATTTCACTCTGATTAAAAACCTAAGCAGCGATTATAGTGACTACTCAGCAATCTTCTCTGACATCAAGGCATGTTTTTTTTCCCTCATTCTAATCCACTACATTATAATTATTCAGTCATTTCAACTTTCATAAGGGGAAAAATAATCATCTTTTGGTTATGCAAATGATTGGGCTGCTGAAAAAGGCCCTCCTTGGCAGATGGCTGGTATTTAAAATGGGGTATGCGGTCATTTGGGTATTTCTGTCATGAGATCTTTGATTTAATGAAATAGAGGCTTAGGCTCATTCTGAAGAATAAACAATACAATTACTTAAAACCACCATCTCTGATTAGAGTTACTATATTGTCTGTGTGTGTTTTTATGTGGCTATAATGTTCCTGTATGTCTGAACACTTCCTGCTTCCTGCCGCATTTTATTCAACACTTGGTGACCCACATACACATGATTAATCACTATTAGTTCAGCATCTGATTGCAATTATTGATGAACCTTGTTCTTCATTAATCCTAAATTACTTCTGCAGTGTCATCTGCAATAAACTGAAAAACAGATCTAAAATACCGGTTCGTCTTTCCAGGAGGTATTCTGCCAGACCACAGCATTTTAATGTCCATACTGTTTCCAAATAATAAAAAGGTTAGATGAACATTCAAATACATTTTCATAAAGTTCTGCTGGTTGCAGAAATCTGTCCAGTTTTTTATTTGTCTGAAAGGTAGATTCTCCTGTCTAGCTAGTTTTGTGCTCTTTTATGTATCCCTCAGTCGCATAAGAACACAGTCTCTATCCCCTTTGTCTTTAAAGGAGAGTGTCGAGCTGCCAGTTGGGGATCCAATCCCCAGCCGTTACGGCCAAATCAGGATAATAACACCTCCCTTTAAACCAAATGACCGCAGCGTGGGACTGCCAGCTAAAATTAATTCCACCTCTGACCAGAGGCGAGAATACCCCACTGCTTAACCCCCTCTACACACTCACACACCCACAAACACACACTTAAGCTCTTACACACAAACACACACATTTAAGCACTTACATGCACACACAGGCTGACGCATGCATGCACACACAAGCACACATACTGAATATGGAGCAGTCCTTATTTGCTCTCGCTGCTCACTATTCAGTCTTGATCACAGGCTTGTCAGCAGACAGCAGGCTGCAGCTTTTGGTCAAACTATTGTGCACTTAAAGCATTTCTTTCTGTTATATATGCCTTTGTAATCTAACACCGGACTTTGAAATTTAAAAAATATATTACTCCTCCTGCTAAGAAAGAAGTTACAAATTGCATGCAAATTAGGGAGAAAAGCTAAATTTGGTCGACTTAAGTCTTTAAAGGCAAACATCAAATGATCAAGATGAGTCTCAAAAAGGCAGTCTGTCATCTCTCAGGCCGTGATCTGCCTCTAAATAGACTGTTAAAGAGTGTTTTTACAGTAATGGAAACTTTTAATTGTCCCCAAACTTTCCCATCCTAAATCTTTTTATACATTGCATAAAGTATAAAGCTCTGACAGATAATGTTCTGTGAGGAGGTATGCCGCTGCTCAGCACGTAGCCTGTTCAAATGTGTAACTTTTGAATGGAACATTGATATCGCAGCATTAGCTCGCCTCTCCAGGAATATTGATTTACAACATCGATATAGGCTGGCTCCTTCTTAATACATTTAAACTCTAAAAACAGCAATATGTCACAGCTAGTTGACTGCGATTCTTCAAAATAAACACTTTTTTTCCATAAAAAAAAAACAAAACACTGCATGATGCGCGTCTGTTAACACCCCTGGGTTTTGTTTTATTTCGGCTGGTGGTTAAGTGACCTTTTGTTAACTCGGATTTAAGTGACATTCGTTCTCCTGTCTCGGGGCACACTTTGTCTTTGTTACCAGGGGTTGCAACTATTCAAATCTCCATGTTCTTCATGCTTCATGCAATCATCGAACCAACAGAGGCATCTCTTTCTGCGGCCTTTGAGGTGTTTATGCACAGACTGAGGTGGAGTATGATCAAGATTCATTGCTGTTCATTTGTCTTCACAAACGCAGAGGAAAAAGTCCAGCTGCTGCCAAATTTGATTCAGGGTTCAGTGATTTTCTGATGAAGATATAGAGGATGTGAGCTGTGTGAGATGATTTTTTTTACAATTCAAGCTTGTTCTACATACATAAGTCTATGTGAAAAAATTAAACGCAGGAAGCCAAATGCTGAATTATTTAACTGTATATTGTGTAAGAGCATGACTAATCGAAGGCTGGATGGTGATCTCGCCCTCCTCAGGATGTGAGCATGCGTGTGAGTGAGAACATAGAAGTGTGTGCCCTTTGTGTGTACGGGTGTGTGTGTGTGTGTGTGTGTGTGTGTGTGTGTGTGTGTTTTTCTAGGGCAAGTCTAAACTCTGTCATGTTGATTAGCTGTAGGTGTTAACACACTAGATACTGCCTCATCTCATTCTCCTCCTGACTGATCAATGTCACTCTGAGTCTTGCTTCCCTTTCCTCTTCATCTCTTACTCTTCTCTCTCTTTGTCTCACCAGCTTGCATTAACATTAAGCGGTTGTTTAATTTTCTTATCCAAAAGGGTGGTTTTTTTTTAATCTATTCTGTTTGAGAAAAAGGCAGATTAGCTGTATGTCGTTTGCATGCAGAAATATTTTCAGTAACCAGTTTGTGTCCTGTGAGTTCAGCTTGTTGCTAATTGTTCCCCCTACAGCTGCCAGAGGCTTGTAAGCATGCAGGCATCAACAGATTGTAGCTCTCAGCTGCCAACCTCCCACCAACTGTCTTTGTGCCTCTGCCACTTGACATCTCCATTCGCTCTGTGTGATGATGTAAATAATTACACTCAATTAGCACTTGATTAACAATGCTGAAACAAAAGGACAAGTCCCCTGGCGCAGCTTGTCCCCCCTCTCTGTACATGGCTCTATCTCTCTCTCTCTCTCTCTCTCTCTCTCTCTCTCTCTCTCTCCACACACACACACACATCAGGGAAAACAAAACATGTCAGCTTTTGACAATGTGCCATCTGTCCTCGAGCCAACAGATAGGCTTAGACACACGCACACACAGATACAGCCCCTCTGCGCCCATAAGACATGCAGAAACACTAATCGGGTCCTTAGGCGAACATAATTACAGCTTGCCATGTTAATTACCTAACAATTAGCAGCCGTCTTTTCCAAGGGGCAATCAATGAATTAGCTTGTGATTGCCCATGTTGAGTTGCCAGAAGAGCCCTACCATTCATGCGCCCTTCCCCTCACTTCCAGGACTTACTCTTTCTGCAAAAGCATGCACATCACACACACAAAAACTGAAGATGTCTGATACATAAAGAATAAGCACCTACATGGCCAGGAAAATAGGAATTAATTCACACCCAGTCCAATTAGCTTATTCTATATCCCAAGGTGGATTGTAAAACCATTTTACAACTTCAGTAAGCAAAGTGGTCAAGACTTTCATTTCTCCTTCTCTATGCACACCTAATGCCTGAGGGCAGCAGATTAAAATTCAATGTTATACAGATGGGTGGGGGGGGGGGGGAAACATTAAAAAATAATCACAATAGAGGAAATTGAACAAATTGGATGTCTTGTATTGCTCTTTGTCTTTGTAATTCCCACTCGTTATCAAATGAATAATGAGAAAATGTTACCGCTGTGATGCCATATATGAATCTTAATGCCAATTTTGATTGGAAACAAATTGGTGAAGCAGGTGCGGTCCTGAGACTAATGATCAATAAAGAAAACTCATATTTCATCATTTTTAGAGGACCCAAAAAGCCATCAGTATGAAAAATGTGCACCCTTTACCAGAGAAATCATCCATCACAGCTCCTATTGAATTTCCCATATTAAAACTCCAATATGGAAGTCATATAGGCTGATAACACAATCAGATTGAAAATTGAGAAAAATTCACCCCCTGCCGATAAATGTATATCACGGATTAGTGCACTTGGATGGTTGCTTCCTTGGAAATAAAAAAAAACTGAATCTGTTGGTGAGCAAACCTTGTTTTTTTTTCTCTTGTTGTATTCAAGCTAAACTGAGCAGTAACATCACAGCTAAGGTACTCACGGCAAGATCATATGAAAATGTATATGTGCAAACCCACAGCACATTTAGAGAACCTGGAATTCTTTGATGTATATAATTGAATTGTGCCTCTTTCTCGTGCCCTTATAGAATTTTTATCCCTCTCATTACTCTTCATATTGCAGCTGATATTACTGTGGATATTAGAGCAGTACAGATTGGCCTTTAGCTCCTTTTATTACTGAAATCTGAGGCTGGCCACATGCGTAGGTAATTCATTCATCCTGATTGCCTTACGTTATATTTATACATCACAGCAATACGCCACTGCCTGCCTGCTGTGGCAGCTGCTGTGGACACATTATATAGCATGAAATCAAGAGATGAGTGGCACATACTTATTTATACACATCCTGCTAGTAACATAATTAGACGACTGTCCAAAGTGGAAGCACATTCTTTCTTTCTGTCTCTCTCTCAGCATCACCATCACAGACCACAGTGGCCTTGCTAGTCCAAGCCACAGACAGCTCTCTAATAGGCCCGGCTGTCTCCTTCTTAATTTGCTGAAATTGCAAAATCAATAGGTGTAGTCGTAGCCGCCCGCTCCCTGTTTTAGTGGGAAAAGATAAAGTCTATGGGAAGGCAATCTTCACTTTCAATTTGCTCCCTGTTCAGCATCGAGGCCGAAGTGCTTATCACTTTACTTAAAGAGACCGTGTGCCTGTCTCGTGGTGGGGAGGACTGGTGGACAGCCAATGGTTCCATTCAGTGTACTGGAAACTTGGAAAACAAACCAACACACCTCTTCTTCTTTATCTGTACAGCCAATGTCATATCAGCATTATTAATTTTTATCTGACACAAACATTCGCTTTAATTTGGAAACAGGTTAAAAATGATTTGGAAGTGAAATCATTTTTGCGATGTTTGCTTTTCTCTCATTTATTCAGTTAGGAGATTTGTGGTTTTGAGGATTAAACTCCTTTCCTATCAATATAACTGCCCCACCTACTGCTTTCTGGATGTGCAAACTTTAATGCTTAGTATCTCAAGACCCCCTCTGAACTTGAGGGGTGGGACTAGGAGGGGGTCTTCTAATTCCGGGGCTCACAGGGATTATGTGACAACATCTTGGATAAATCCGTTACTGTAGGATCTGTATGCTGCTATGTGTAGCTGGAATTGTAGTTTTCCATAAGAGAGCAATCCCACCCACCAAAGACAGAGACATAGCCAGCCCCTGCTCATCTGGCCTGGTGTGAAAAGTTGTGATGTTTTTGTGCATTTCCAAATAATAGTGTGCGTTTTGAAGCTATGGATGCAAACATGTGAATGCACATTTTAAAGACTGTGTTTCTCTCTCTGTGTGTCTCATGTGTGTGTGTGTGTGTGCGTGTGTGTGTGTGTGTGTGTGTGTGTGTGTGTGTGTGTGTGTGTGTGTGTGTGTGTGTGTGTGTGTGTGTGTGTGTGTGTGTGTGTGTGTGTGTGTGTGTGTGTGTGTGTGTTTAGAGATATGTGTGCTCTAAGCAGCTCTTGTCAGTAGGATCTTTTGTCTCAGCGAGCCCGGTCGTCCCCTCCTAATCTCCCCTTGATGCTGCCTTTACCCATAATCCTTTCTTTCATTAACTGCCCTCCTGGTACAGCGCCACCTTTATTGCAGTCTTTCACTTCGTAATTGCAAAGAGACAAGAGCAAGGGGAGGAGAGAGTGTGTGTGTGTGTTGTAGAGAGAGGCTGGGTGGGTAGTGGTGGGTGCATTCAGAGCATCTGCATAAGAACTTGTGTTTGTTTGAGGCCAGGCCATAATCGAGGAGGGGGGGGGGGGGGGGGGGGGGGGGGGGTGACAGAGGCTGTGGTGGGGTTGGCTTTGTGGTTGATTGCAGAAATAATTTCACATGTTGTAGAAAAGAGCTTAAAGAAAAATTTTAATCTGGATATTAAGAACATTATATGTCCGAGTTAAGGGGGTCATCGCCGGGGCTGCTCTTGGCAGGAAATCCATAGAAATTAGAAACAGGATTTTGATGATGAAGATGAGACCAAGAGAGAGAGAGAGAGAGAGAGGGAGAGAGAGAGATACAGAGGGAGGGTGAGTGTGAGCAAGAGAGCAGTTAATGTCTGTACTTCTAGTACCTCCATTATAAGTACAATCGTACCAATTCCTGGAATTTTCTAATTACTTTGTGACTTCAAAACATTTTTAAATCGCCCTGTATTACAATAAGCAGCTTTGAAAGAAGAGAGGAGCAAAAAAGATAGAGAGAGAGAGAGAGAGGGAGAGAGGGAGAGAGAGAGGGAGACAGAGAGAGGAGCAATGAGGAGAAGAGGGGAGGGAATAGGAAATGTTTCCAAAACATCCACTGGTGGGTTGCATTTTAAAAATGTTGTTTTTTTGTTGTTAGCACGAAGCAAAAAGAAGGAGGGAGGTTGAATGGGGGGGGGGGGGGGGGGGAATGAAAAAGGGGAGAGGTTCAATTTTGAAAACACTCGTACTGATGCATATTTATGGCTGTGCGTCATAAATGCACTTTATGATAAGGCAAATAATTCACACTGCGCATCACGAACATCACTTTAACATATTCTATAAGCAGAGTTAAAGACCGCCTTGTTTGCCGTTTCCTATTTCACAATAACCCCTCCAACAATACCCTACCACCCCCCTCCCCCCTCTGTGTCCTCCCCACCTGCTCCCCCCAGCCTGTCTCTGTCTTCAACCAATGAACAGCGGCCTCAGTGAGGCCCAATACTTGGTTACACACTGGCCCCTATTGGCAGGATTACCTCTTAGACAAATCTGAAGGGATGCATGCATATGGGCAGGATTGCATTTTTACAAATGGTCATCTATATGTATTTGTCATCTTCATATAAAAAATAATAAGATGTCCTAAAATGTACTCATGTCACACGACTTTGTTTTTTTTTTTAAACAATTCATTTAAAATGCCAGGAAATACAATATGTGAAAAAATGACATTCTAATTCTTAAATGTGCAGCATTGGTCATGAAGGTTGTACATTTTAATCATTATGCGTTCTGAAATCTGACTAAGATGATGGAATCAGTTTCTTTCTTTCTTTTTTTTTCACATGCTGTAATTTTCCTTTTTTTTTCAACCCAGACATAAATATTTGTTCAGGTCTGAAGGAATGAATATCACTGTCAGAAACATGGAAATTGATCTCAACAGTAATATCCCTCAATTAATGCCGAGAGTTCTCTTTTTCCAGGGAGGAACAGTGTGTCAGTACATTTCTGCAGCTAAATACATGATTATACTTAAGCCCCTGTAGTTAGGTGTACCCAATTTCCACACACTCACACTAAAGGAACACAAGGTCACACGCTGTGAGAGTCCGAGAGAAATGGACAGAAATAAAGGACTGAGTGATGGTCGAATCAAATGAAGACACAGGGAAGGTGTAGCATGACCATGTGTGTTTTTTTTTTTTTGTTACACTGGTTTCAAGGAGGTTTTAAGAAAGTGGGAAAAAGCCATTTTACAAACTGGATAAAGGATAAACTCTGTACAGCCTACGTAAGTTGTAATGTGTTAAAGATGAAGGGTAAAAAAATGACAAAAGAAAACAAAGTTACAATGAAGTATTTCCTTTTTTTCTTCAAGCTGATGGACTCAGACTCCTTTTGAAATAAACTTCGTATTTGAAGGAGTATCCAGAATTTTTAGTGGTAGAAATTTATCTGAGATTTTACTGACCAAACAGGAAATATTAAGCAACTAGTTAACTCGTTAAAAGTTAACAACTTTTAATATAGTTTATGAACACATTTTGGGGCAGGAAGTAAAAGCTTCACTTAATCCAGCCACTAGACAAATAATAATTGCAGCATTTCTCTTTGCAAATTGGTCTTTGCATTTTGATTTTAAGTCATACAAGGTGTTTGTTGAAAGTTATGACATTGGTATTCTGTCATTATTTTATTTCATTTACATTCTGACATAAAATAAAGCAGATTATTAATTGTAGAGATTGCTGTCAGTGAAGCCTTTAAACGAGTGTGGCTATGTTTTAATGCAGCAGGTATGAGCGATATGACCTTTTATATTGAGAAATTAGAAACATTTGTAAGCTGTCGATTATTTCTCATGAAACTGAATAAGACAAAAACAGACACTCTGTTCACTTATTCAATTTTTATGGTTTCTGAATTAAATTCACAGAAATATCTTTGCATATATGTGTACTTTTGAAGACCCAAAATGGAAAAATAAGAAGACAAAGAATTGATGAAATTAAACTAGTGCAAGGGATTTCAGAATTATTCCATCCAGTAAAAGTAAATGTATTTATTCCACAATAATTATGTTTACAATATTTCAAATGAATTTGTGGAATTTAAAAAAAACAGACCTTTTATTTATTTTCAACGTATTCCCACACACATTTAAAAATTTAAATTTCTTTACACATATTTTCATGAGAGACTTCTGTTATGAACTGTTCAAACATTACAATAAAGAACTGTGACTGTGGCATCTTTAAAAGAGACTTAAAAATGCAACAGAAGTCATGCACAAGTTGTCAGAAAGGCCTTCATTCATGCATGGCACTGAGATTGCATATGTCACCACACACGCAAACGGCATCTGCACATTTATCCCCTAGCTCCTCACACTGAACAAAAGCATCCAATGTATACATCAATACAGCCATATATTTTGGTTGGCCTGACAGCTTTTCAACAGTTAGTCTTCCCTATGCAAATGAGCCAAGTCTCTTGCAGCCCCAATCGTGCTGAAGTGATATGAGCCGCTGAATATAAATGATTGGGAATGATTGATAGACCCTCCCACTCGCCGCCCTCTGCAGACAGATAGAAATTCAGACAGACATATGCATCTCTGTCGCTCCTTTCTCGCCTTCTCTGCCTTTTTCTTTTGCTCTCTGTCTTAACCCTCAGTCACACATTTATACACATAAAAACATGCCAATTGTCAACAAGTGATTAGCCATTAACAGGGCTTTAACTCAGCTTTGGGAGCTAGGATTTTAAAGCTGATGTTTCATTCATAGTAGGCCTCAACCAGTCTCAAAAAAATACTGTACATTTGCTATAATTATTAAATTTTTCTTTCGCTTTCCTTGCGTTGATGTATCATAACAGATTCAAGAAAGAACAAAAACATTTTGACATCTAGCTTCTAGAAGTTGAACAGTAACTCTGTAGCTTACAGGACATGACCAGTACATGAATAAATCAATTCAATGGACCGTGCGAGTTTTCAATAAGTCACCGCAGCCATTTTAAATCCCTCAAGGTGTCAACTTTCCTGTGACAAGTAACTGCTGAAAAATCCATCTAACTGGGCCTGCAACAACCCGATTGACAGCACAGCTCACCTCGGTGTTCAGTGCATTAAATTTGACTGCAGCTCCTGTGTACCTGTGCACACACTTACAGGGCTCTTTCCATGACAAAGCAGCACACTACGAGGAAACAAGACCAGCACTCGAGATGGCCAAACTCGAGCAGGGGCCTCTTTAAACAAACACAAGAATGAGAGCATGTTTACAACCAGAAACTAACAAAAACACACAGCTAAGTCTGGAGATATACAGGGCTGTGGACAATACAGAGGGAAAAAAATAATAAGAGATAAGGCTTTATGGTACATACAGCATGCGGACGCAGACAAACACCAAATATCTACAAAGAACGTATTTACCCGACTGTCTCCATCCGTTCCTTCTCCCCAATGCCCGACTGGCCAGGTGTGTGTGTGTGTGTGTCAGTGTGTGAGCTACTGTTGGAGGGTCTGTGTGTGATTTCTTTCAGACAGGAGACTGGAAATGGGGTAGAAGCCATTACACTGGGAGAATCACCCAGAGCACCCCGAAATGAGGGGCAGGGGCCTGTCAGCACGCCTGGATGTGTGTGTGTGCGGATGTGAATGTGTGTGTGTGCGGATGTGAGTGTGTGTGTGTGTGCAGGCAAGGTCCGGCCGGTGACCTTCTTCCAATGAGCCCCCCATGATTTATTTACTGTGCCCTTATCCAACCTCTCCCTGCACACACATACACAACCACACACACACATAAAAAAAACCACACAGACAAACACACGATTTCTAGTATTTCAGTGATAAGGGAGAATCTGCAAATGTGGCTTTTTTTCACTCGGGACAGGACAGGCAGGAGAAAATGGTGTTTGGTGCTGGGAGAACAGATCTGTCACCCTATCTCTGCCTGCAGTAGCATCTTATTTTCCCCTCCATTTCTCCGCTCTCTCCGTCCCCTTCTCATTTTAGCTCCTTCTCCAGAACCAATGTCTGCCTCTCACCCTTATTCTCCCATCCTCGCCCTCCCTGCGCCTTCCCCTCTCACATTCTGCGCCGCCCAGATTGGCGAGTCTAGATGCCATCTCGCGCTTTTCGCTCCCTCTGTTTCATTCTTTCCTTCTCCTTTTCCCTTTTTCACTTTCATTCATTCGTTCCCTGTCTCCCTCACTTGCCTCTCTCTCTGTCTCTCTGTGTAAGGGGGGAGGGGTTTAGCTGTCGTGGAGTGAGATGAATTTCTGATTGCTGTCGGGCAGCAAGGAGCGCTTTCATTGGTCAGAATAAGCCAGGGAGGAGAGGCAAAGGCTGCAGAAAGGGGGTAAAAAAGAAAAAGGACAATTTTTTTTTTTTCATTGGCTGCATATGACCATAATTGCACCCCTCCCTTTTTCTCCCCCTCCGTTTCCCTCTCTCAGCAGAGCAGCAGCAGGCTATAATTTGAACCACCGGAGCCAATTATGTAGATTAGCTTGCCCCAGGTTGACCAATGACCTTCTCCCCCCCGTTTACATTTGTTTACAATATGCAAATTACAGCTGGGTTCAAAAATGTGCTGGAGGGTGTCAAAACACCTTTAGACTAACATTGTACCGCTACAAAAAGCTGCCTCACCCCCTGCAAGCCCCCCACACACTCACACACAAGAGTGAACAATGTACAAATGAAACAGGAACAACTTAGCAGGAGATGTTGTCTGATGAAGTGCTTGATGATGTACTTGGTTAGGGTTTTTGCTCTTAACTTTGTTTTGTGGGAAAAAAAATGAAAAAAAGTCACTTGTGATTATTTCTGCCCTTTCTTTCTTCCTATCAGCCGTATATCCCTCGGTCACTCTACATCATCTCCTCCTTCTTCTCTTCCTTACTTCCTTTTTCAGCCTTCTCTCTTTCTTCCTCACTTTCTCCCTCCATTCATGCCCCTCCCTCAGAGGACCCCTCCGCCCGCCCGCCCGCACCACCACCCACCCACCCACCTCCCCCCGTTGGTACAGAGATGGAAGCTGGTCTGTCTAATTAGCTGTATGGTTTACCTTGGCTCAGTGGGGCCTGGCTGCCTTAGCCGGGTTTAAACAGGGAGATGGACGGGCTGAAACGCTGAAACCCTAGACTGTAATTAGAGACAGGCTCACTGAGGGCACACCACTGCTGACACAGAGTCTCTGTTCCACCACGCGCATGCACACACACACACACACACACACACTAGGGAAAGCTTTGGCGGCGGACACACAAGACACAAACTTGTGGCAAAAATGCATGAAAACAAAAGGTGTGGGCATTAAGTGCACCCTTCCATCCAGACATGGTCACCGGCATAGAAACACACATAAACATGTGCAGAGTTGGAATACAATCTTGCCAATAGGTCCTTGATGCACACAAAACACACACACACACACACACACACACACACACACTGTACTGTATAGTCAGAAATAAACACGAGTGCTCTCAATTTGGTTCCATCTCTCTTATTCCAACTCATATTTTAGTGGTTTATTTTACTGTGTTGCTGCTAGATGTCCCCAAACACAGTACCAATTATGTCTTTCCCCCTCACCTCATCTATTCTAGCCTTCTCTCCGCCGCTTGCTCCTTTTTTTAACACTGTCTCTTGCTTTTTTTCTCCCCCTCTTGTCCCATGATTTATTACTTCTTTCTTCTGATTTTAATTCCCCCTCTCTCTCTCTCTCTCTCTCGCTCTCTGTTACGATTGTATGCTTTGTGGTGGGGCCTGTTTCTATTTTCTCCAGCTGGACAGATTAAAAAGACACACCACCACACAAATCGGCACCACACACAGCCAATGCCACACACACACACACAGACACACACACACACACACACACACACACACACACACGAGTGCTCATGAACATCCGTGGCTGGTCTGATTGTACGCTGGAAGTGTTGTGTTTATTCCCCTCAAAGTTAACTTCATCAAAACAAGGAACAAAGAGACGAGCCAATCAATGAAATTCATTAATGAAAACTGAAATGCATTTTATTCTTTTCTAATTACACGCATTGTAGCTCATAATTGAGCGGGGTGTATCAGACTTGAGATTACTTTGCACTGGTACGTGCGTGGCTCTGTGTGCTCCATGTTTGTGTGTGTGTGTGTGTGTGTGTGTGTGTGTGTGTGTGTGTGTGTGTGTGTGTGTGTGTGTGTGTGTGTGTGTATGCATCATTGTACCGCATGTATGTGTGTGTGTGTGTGTGCACAAAGAGGAGTGAAGACAGACATGCATAAAAAGGAAGCGAGAGATGGAGCTGAATGTGGAGAAACAAAGTGATATCAAGAGGCGACATAGGGAGAGTGTAAAATGAGAGACAGAAATTTGAAAGCAGCTCGTGTCAAACATAAGGTATTCTCTGGTTCACACTGCCCCCCTCTGGTCATGCACAGAATAACATCTTCTGTCAGTCAGCTGTGCCAGTCGACGTGAAGAGACCCTCTTGTCCCACATCTTCTTTTCAACAAGCAAACAGCCAAACTGCATCAAGACGATCATGTAGAACTTTGATTTGAGTTCACAGTTTGACAGTATAAACCAGATTTTGATGAGTTTAACGACTTCCAAAAGGGAAAGATCTGTGCAGAGAGCTCCACGGCAAAGACGGAGTCATCACTGAGGAAAGATGTGTAAAGCAGAATTGATTAGATTTTCTTTGTCTCTATACTTATTTCCCTTTCATCTGTCTAAAAATCCGATGTTTTGTCATGAATTCATGTCAGAACAACAGCCCTGCTGTAACGTTTCATTGCTTAATAGTGATTGTTGTTCTGGAGATTAAAGTGGACGGTTCTAAAGAGAGCATGTACTTACAGGTGTCACAGTGTTTTAATGTGTTGTGACAAATGCGAGGCACTGTCATCAACATTGTGCATACTGAAAGTACAGAGGAGTCCTATTCTTAAAGGCATTGTTCACCCACAATCAAAGGATAATTATAGAAAGGTAGGGGCTGTGTGTGCTTACGTGTGTGTGTGTGTGTGTGTGTGTGTGTACTGTTTGCCATCTGGCCCTAACTGCCCCACAATAACAAATGTTCCAGCTTTCTGATTGGGCAATTAAAAGCAGCAGGGGCACTGTGTTGACGGGTGAGAGTGTGACATCCATCATCTGAAACAATCGGCCCCTACCAAGCTGAGGTGGGGTTGTAAGTGTGCGCGTGTGTTTGTTTGTGTGTGCGTGCATGCTTTAGGCTCCTTAAACTACCCATGCCCCCTGTGTCTCTATAATAACTCCATGAAATCAAACCCACAACTCCTTATTCCCAGGTGATAACCAGTAGCCGGTGGCTTAAAAAAAAAAAAAAAATAGAAAAATCAATAATGACCATGTGACCGAACCAGGAAATGCCAGCACCAAGGGCTAAGTAGGCTACAAAATAAGAGAGGAACCTCATGGAGATAAAACACTACGATTTCATTGAAGAGCATCAGACAAATCTGCAAGTTCATGAAAGTGACGACATCTGTTTACTGAACAGGAAAACTAGACATTAATAAGGATGGTGTTTTGTAATAAACACCTTCATAAAGAAATGTTTTTTTCTGGACTTATTATGATTTCCAAAGAATTAAATTACTCTGCCTTTCAATTAAATGTGTTGTGATTGAACAACAAGAAATGTGAAAGGAGAGGAGAATTTGATGGTTTATGTCCATTAAAAACTGCTTCTTGATGCACTTCCTCAAATTTAACATTTAAAATAATAATATCACTAATTTTAAGTATTCAGACATTAATAGCTTATTACCATCTGCATGGAAAGTATGAGGAAAATGCCTAAATGTATATCACTTAATTGTCAAAGTAAATACACAGCTTTTCTCAATATTGCTTAACAATTAGGGTTAACACAAACACAATTAGGGTTCACTTTGACAGTCATTGAAATAAAAAAAGATAATTTGTATTTATTTCTCCAATAACGGTCGACATTTGGAATTAAATTTGGTTGAAAGTAGAGACCAAAACCCATCTGGAAGTTTGTTCTGCTAATATTTAATAATGTTTTCATAATGCAATTTTTAAATGATCAGGTGGCACAGCTTTTAACTTCTTCTATAAAATATGTTGAAAGAACCTCCCCTTCTTGTCAGAATCTGTCAATAGTTACATCTGGTTTCTATCAATTCAAGTCAAGATGAGCTCCCATCATGGGACTTACAGTATCATAAACCATGGCGAATGATGGAATAACATTTCTCTGCAATCTGACAGAAAAAAACTGGATAATGTCTAACAAGTGATTGACAATGTACTGCTAAATACATAGAAACTTGCTCTTCAGCAGTAGTTGACATATGCTTACTTATCAGCCTGAAAAGTAGCCAACTCCAAAAGTATTGGTTTAAACTTTTGAAATGTTTAACAAAAAAATGAAAGGCAGCAGGTCACATCTCTCTATTGAATGAGTCACTTCATCTGACCACACTCAGCTTGGGCCAAGTGAGGATGCCATCCCCCATGACCAATTGTAGACAGGCATCATCGACCACATAAACCTCTACCACCATTATCAAATCCCAACGCCATGGATTGTCTCAGACGGCAGCAGAGCCAAAGGTAAGGTAGAGCAAAGAAATCACAGTTGCGGTCAAAATAGTTTTAGCTTCTTTCACTGGCAGTCCCACCTGGGAAGAAGTGTCGGAGCAGCAGACACGCTGGGTTTGTGCTGCACTGCCCCCTGCTGCCAGCACGCTGTCAGCTGTCATGCCGCCATCGGTTTCTATCAAACCACTCCTCTTCTGTCACACTCCGTTTTGTGGTCGTTTTGAGAGCTAGTGTGTAAAGTTACAGCCCGTCACACTGTCGCATTATGTGTCCAACTATACAGCAAAAAAAAAAAAAACATGATTGTCGCCTGCCCACTCACATACACTAACAACTATGTGCATCACACAACTGTGGTACACATTGTATTATACCGAGAAAGAGAAGTTAAAAAACGTATTTAGAGGGTGATAAAACTCTGATTCCAATCAAATGTCTTGCTACACATTACACACTGGACACTCTTTCAGTACAGGGTAATATGACTATATTTTGACTTTCAGCACATGTATATTCTTTTCCTATTTGTGTGACTTTTTCTTACTGATGTATTCACTGAATAAACAAACTCTTAACTGAAACTGAGATGGGAAATAAGGTGTAATCAAAGGGGGAAACAATTGGTCATGAATCTGTTCTTGAAAGGTCAATACCTTATAATAAGCTTGTAAGAATTTCCATTCAAAACAAGCAATAATAATTTAAGTGTAAACCTAATAAATAGATTGTTATTAAAATCAGATTATCTGTAGAAAAAACTAACCTACCAAAGGTGGTGATATTTAATCACAAATTAAGTCCTCTTGATCACCACACCAAGTGTAATCTAAAAAACAAACCAACCCTGGGAGTGGATGTGTACTTATTATAGAAATTGTGTGAAGCAAAGAGCTTATAGTTATATAAGCCAATACCATCCATTTGACAAGTTGTATGTGTCTCTTTGGTATGCAAAAGATGTACTATATTTAAAAAAGAAAAAATAACACTCAGGCTTCTCCTCCGCACATATCTTAGTAGGACTTAGACTCTGCAATGCAGAAATGAAGCTCAGTATCAAAGCGGAGCCTTAGTCTTAGCTGTTGATTGTCTAAGAGCATAATTAATACAGCAGCTAATCCAACATGCCATCTAGCCAACCCAGAAATGTCCAATCACATTTAGTGTTTCAGCCGGGGTTTGAAGCCGCTCAAAGCCTGAGTCCACAGCTGAGGAGCTTTGAGACCACTGAGTGAGGCACTAATCATGACACCATTAACTAAGAAAACACTGGGAATTAGTCAGATGGGGAAAACTTGTGCATTTCCACTGAGCTTTTTGTTTAGTTAATTCCCTGTTGACAGCCAAGTGCCCCACTTGCCTGCAGAAAACTTCCTCGAGAGGGAAAGATTACTTTTTATCCCTAATTAAGGCAGCTTATTTGCATAGCTCACCAAGTCATAATATATGCTAATGTGCAATTTACATTGGAGAGTGCTGTGTATGCAGTTAATGTGGCCTAAATATGTCCATAAATATTATTTTCCAATGTTATTTTAAGCCTTATCATGTATCTTTTTTATATATTTATGCTTACTATTTCTCTTCATGGTGTTCTTAGTTTCTACAGTCTGGTGTGATTACACTGGAGTATGGATTACTTACATGTCACTCATAAGACATCTGCAATCAGAACATTACTCACAGCTTGGATGGAATAATTGGTGTTTTCGGTCTGTGATGGATGTGGTTTGGGTAAATGTAAATACTTTGGTTGAAGACAAGATATTCTGGCTAACATGATTTGTGTGTGAGGATGTTTATTTGTGTGTGTTTGTTTTAGGTTGCCAGCAGACCATCCTGCAGACCAATCAACCAAGAAAGGCAGACGGTTATAAAATAATAGCATGAAATCAGAGAAAGAGCATCACTCTGTTTGAGTAAATTAGGGAATAAAAAGCAGACATCAAGAAAAGTCAGGGATGGATTAATACAAGGTTTCCAGTTCACATTTTGGCAGAGGTCTTCCATCTGCTTTGTTCCAAAATGGGCCAGAGTTAAACCAATGAAACCTTATAATAAATATAGAGCCATTTTCTAAAAGGAGACCTGGTCCTGAAAAGGCCCAAGGACAATCAGACCGGATCTAAAAGGACTAGAGGATAATTCGACTTAATTTAAAGTGCCATCAACATGTAGAGTCAAAACACAGAGAAGACCAACTCTGGAAAAAGTGGGTTTGCAATTTTTCCCACACATAGAGGATACGTGGGCAGCCCGTACAGGTATATTTATGGCCGCTCAACTATATTCACCTTTTTTTTTTTTTTTTAATCACTGCACTGCGAGAAAGAGACCGTGAGAGCTACGCACACGAGAGCAAAGAAAAGAGATGTCCCGCCCACTAATGCACAGATTGAGGTGTTACGTCTCATATTTAAACTGTAGCTTCTTTTCATAGTTTTCGGCAGCTGCAGTGATCGCTGTGATGCTCGTCACACGTGTCATCAAGCGCAGATCCCCTGATTTGATAACAGAATATCCAGTGAAATATTGAACGTACTGCTGGTGAATACTGTCTAAAACACACAATAAACAAAGCTACAAAAAGAGGCGAGGTGGGACAAGCCAGCTGACGTGAACAAGGAAGGAGGAAGGAGGGAGGGGGAGGAGGAGGTAGGTCTACAGTCTGTGTGGTACATGTGTGTGTGAGCGCATGTGTGGATAAGAAAACGTGTTTAGATGAGTAGATTAAGTTGTTTGTTCATAAACTAAAATAAATTAGATAATAAATCAAACAATAAATAAATTAAAACAATTAATATTGTATAAAACTGATATTAAAATATAACCTAAGAAAGTCAAAAAGGTTTCAAAATATAGCAGAGACATCTTGTGGTTATTTTGACCTATCCGATGATCTAGAGCTGTACCACTTACTTGTAATATTTAGTGAATGCATGGTAAATTTAAGAAGAAAAACGTGTATTCTGGAAATAATAAGCAGCAACACAAATTCAAGAGCTGCAAATATTCTCAATTACAGTTCTCTTATAGGAAATGTAGGGTGAAATAGGTGCTCACACCATCTCTCTATTCTTTGAATCCCTTGCTTGATATCATATAAGGGCGGCTGTGGCTCAGTTGGTAGAGTCGTCGTCTCTCAACCGGCAGGTCAAGGGTTCGATCCCCACTTCCATGTCCAATGTGTCCCTAGGCAAGACACTTAACCCCAAATTGCTCCCGCTGCGTTGTCGGCAGCAGCGTATGAATGAGTATATGTGGGAATAGATACTTCTGATGGTCTCACTACATAGCAACCACTGCCATCAGTGTGTGAATGGATGTGAATGTGTAGGTGTGACATGTGGTGTAAAAGCACTTTGAGTAGTCAGAAGTCTTGAAAGCTATACAAGCTTCCATTTACCATGAGTAAAATCAAGTTTTCAAAGTTCTCATCCTTATTATATTCATGTGGAATATAATCTTCAAACACGTAACAGAAGTACAGATGGAGCAGGTTTCCAAAAGAACTAAGACTTATTGATTATGTCCGTGTATCAGGACATTCAACAAACACATGCTCATGTTGTACAGTTACACCCTTTAAGAGAAAACATGAGTTAGCAGAGATATTACAATGCAGATGCAAAGTAAATCTGAGAGAAAAAAAAACATGAAAATGGACACAATTTAAAAAGAAAATAGGGACGCCCATACTTCCTGGTCTTTGATACTAATTGACTCAACCTATTCATTCCTATTTCCTCAATTCCAGCTGCAGTGAAGTGGATGCAAGGTCTATGATCTTTTCCTTCTCTCTGGTCATTTGCAAGCCTCACTTATCTTTCCCTGACTGATTTCATTTGGCCTCAAGTGGTTTAGAGAGGAGAATAACACCAGATGAGACCAACTTAAAAACCAAGTATCTCTGAATTTCCTGTCCTTCTTATGGATATTAAGTGGAGTGATCTCAAACAAGTGAGGCCCTAGACAACCATTGCAAATGGCATAAAGCTGGGTCCTATGTTTCCTATATTTCTTCTTTTTTTAAAAAATAGAAAAAAGGAGCCGTCGACTAGGAGAACAGCAAATGCAGTCAATGAATACAATAACCACTTTGCTTTCAATCTGAGGTAGTGTTGGAGCAAACTCAATTATGGGTTTGCCTAAAGATCGGAGATTGAAGAACAAAGCAAATACGATGGAGAGGGAGGAACAGGCCTTCATTTTCAGGAAGATGGGCACAGCAGCACTAGAACAACAACCTACCGTTTTCCCTTCAAGTGCTCTCTCGTTTGATTACCCCTCGTGCCCTCCCCCACTTCTCTTCCAGCACAGAAGTAGTGATTTCGGCGCTTTCCTGTACCTATTTGGGATTCAACATCAGTAAGTCTGAGCCACAGAGGGCAATGTGCATGCGCTTGTGTTTATTCACAACCGAGAGCATAAGCGTGGACTCATGCCTGTGAATGCCTACACAGAAGCGCGACCGTGTGTCTATAAAGTTTTCTGTTTTTCTCTCGAGTTGGAGACCATATTCCATCTTCAAAACACACAGCATCACCGGCGCATGAGTCACCCCTTTCATCTGCTTCCACTGCTCTTGGTTACCGCGGGTTCCACGCCTTGCCTAATGGATTTTCAAATGCAGGTACACAATTTTCAAGACTTGACAGACATTTTCCTTTGTGTTTAGAGATGGGGATCAGGCACTGAGTGGTTTGCTGGGAATGGTGTTGTTGAAAGATTCTGCATATAGAGTAGAAATGTTTTCTCTGAACTTGTTCAAAAAGGCCAAATGTGAGACTTCATGCACGTTTTCACATCCACGGACAAACAAAGGTAATAAAAGCAACTCTGAAGTAGATCTCCTTTTTTCCGTGCAGTTTTCTGTTTTTGGTTGTACTTTAAGTGAATCCGTAAATTGAGGAGCAGAATGAATGTAAAAACATTTGTCAGACAGAACAGAAAGAGGTTTTTGTTCTGTTAAGATGCTTTAGGGGGGGTCACTAAAACAAGACAAGGAAAAAACGTTTTAATGTTCAAAAACATGGCTTAGATGTAACTTAATGTACATGAAGGTCTTGTGATGTAAGTTTAGGAACAGGACCACACGTCTCCCTGATTCAATCGCCTGTGTCCTGTTAGCTCTTTCACTTGTGCTTTCCTAAAGCCATTACCTTTATGTTCTGTAACCACCCCATCCCTACATACTCCATGCGCGCTGCGGCCGGTAAGCGAAATCGGTTTTGCTCGACTCGTTTTTTCCTGGTCGTCTCAGTTCTCAAGAACTCCCAACCAAATCACATTGAGCCTGGCCCCCATCCTGAGTCTCCCCCAGACTTGCTCCTGTCTAGCTCCAAAGCCCGATCTTACAATATGAATTGAAACTAGAGGTCTAAAAATTAAGTACATTAAAGGTGAGTGGTGCAAGATAATATTTCTACTTGCCACAGCATATGTGGACATTTTGATGATTTTTTTTTTTCCAGAGAAAAAAACAATCCGTCAGTTCTGCGTTATATTACCCAGGAGTCCGTACAATAATACCATCATTGACTGAAATGTATAGTATGAAGCCATTATGGTCAGCATCAGATAAGCTGTCACAAGTTGACTAGTGGTGCCATACTCGTGTTATAACCTGGATGTAATTGACTGTGATTTCCAACTGGCCTCTCTGAGTCGGATCGGCAATGTCTTCTAATTAACTAGAGAGCACTGACAGCCTGGTGCCACCTCCATTTGGTCCCCACTTGAAACGAGTGCCATGTCCTGAGGGTTCCTGTCAGACCTGGTGCTCAGTGAATGGTATGACATGTCCCTTCATGTCCCTATTCATCTCTATATCTCTCTCTCCCTCTCTTTCTCTATCTCGCTCTCTCTCTCCCTGACAACTATTTTCTTCTAATCATGAACAGGAAGAAAACTAGAGTGTGTTTTGCTTGAAGGGAGAAACACACTGTGTCTACTGTGTGTGTGTATGTGTGTGTATGTGTGTGCGTGTGCGTGTGCATGTGTGTGTGTGTGTGTGAGAGAGAGAGAGAGAGAGCAAATGAGAACGATGGAAAACTGATAGAGAGAGAGTCAGACAGAGACTGAGACTGAGAGAGAAATACAGAGATGTTCATGAGTTGGTCGTCTTATCTGTGTCTCTGTATGCTGCGCTTCATTATCAGCCTGGCCTGGAGAGTGATGTCTTCCTAAACCGGCACCAGAGCCTGCGGGCTGCCACCATCGCCTTCACACTGATTGCAGCACACACATCTACTGCATCATTTAGTACACTCACACACACACACACACACACACACACACACACAGATACACATAAACACACTGGGAGAAAATTAAAACCCTCAATGCTTCTGAATTTCCACAGGCAAAAAAAAAGGGGGGGGGCATAGAATATATATGAACAAGATACATTTGGTGTCTAATAAAGGACAGAAGGCAGAGAGCTGTCGCACTGATGCAAGCAAGAAAAAAGAAATGAAGAAAGTGTGTAGCAGACCAGCCATCTAGCAGATAGGACCTTGTCTCTAATGAAATTACCAGATTGGTATAACCCCATTAATTGTGCTGAGGGCGATGGGGTTTAATTGAGAACAAGGCCCAGGTCACTCACAGAAAGGCTTTTCAACATTTTCATGAAGTTGGAGGGGGAAGGAGATTACAGTAAGATAGAGAGTGATGCTGTGGGTCATTTAAATGGCACGTCAAACCGAATACAGCATGTACTTAAGTTCAGCTGGAGGGAGAATACCTTTCAAGCCTTCAAAGCCTTTCAAATTCCCAATTTGTGCCAGTTAAAGGAATTCCTCTTTGAGAAAAGAAATGAACAAGTAGCAATGATAAGCTGCATGCAGGTTGGGACTGTGATGCACCTTGTTAGGAGTACTCCTAGGGAGAACTGGACATTACATTTAAGATATATAAACCATTGCTGATCTATCTGAAGCCAATACATTATCAACTTTATTAGTCCCAGTGTTTGAACTGTATATAGTATAGTAAAAAAACACTTCTACCACTTGGGCCGTCACAATAGAACAGAACCAATCCTAATAGATATATTCAACCATAAAGCTCGAACTGATGAGAAATGGTCACATGAGTAGCTGAACTTCAGTCAGTTGTTAAGGGAGACAGACAGAGACACAAACAGGCCCGATTTGTCTTTTGATGTTCTCTGATTCTGAAAGGATACAATTGGCTTTGGGGCAGATCAGATTTTAATTCATACATTAAATAATTTCACAAAAAGCATTAAAACTATTCTATTCCAGGCTGCAACACTAATCTTCAGCAGTTCTATGTAGTCTTAGTATATTAAAAAAACAAAACCTCTACAGAGCAGCTACGGTCGATCTTGATTATATTCTGATGATTAGGTGGCACTTTTTTTCAAGCTTGGAAACATTTGTTCATTATAAGACTGACTCTCTAGGTATAACATCTTGAATTTATTTAAGGGTATAATCTCCTTCCAGAGAAAGAAGGAAGTCAATATGTACAAGGCTGGACCAAACACCAAGTTAAGTTAACTTTAAACAATTACAAGCAGGAACCAGTCTTCACTGAGCATTTTATCCTTGAATGTCACCCACTACCATTCACCAAATATCCCAATCCTGTGCATCTGTACACCAAAACAATAAATAACTACTCTCTAAAGTTTTCCTGCCAAGGAGTTAAGAGACTTTGACAGAGCAGAATGATATCTATAATTGTCGTTAAGAAAGCAAAACTACAATATTGAACCAATTTGGTTAAAATGGTCGGCTTGACAGGGCTGTCGAAAAACCTAAAGTATGAATGTATCTGTTACAGAATATGCTCTGTCTGAAATTTCACTCTCCTCTTATCTTGTCACCCTTCCTTTTGCTAAATGAAATGACAAAAACCTTAAAGCCAGAGCACTACTTTTAAGTTTAAACCTGTTTGAATTCAACTCTGTAAAAATGTTTTTTTAAACCTTTCCCCTAAACCCTGGAACAACCTATAATTCTCTCCACTTTTGTGACACTGAGTAAACTGACAGTAGAACTTAAATTAAGTGGAAAGACTTTTGTCCTTTTCTGACAACTGACTCCTGAAGCCCCCTCAATTACCCTTCACTAAACCTGGATTTACAGAAAGACATTTGTCACAAAACTGCAAAAACATCCCTCTTGAGCAGAAGTATTTAGTGTGTTTTGCTAAATCTCTGTACCACACGGCGGGATCCGTCTAGTAGTTTGAGGTGCATCACAATCAGTCTAATTGGACAGGTGTATGCAAGCCATTATGATACTAAACCGTTGTGTCAGTAGAAGAGCCCCAAAACAGCACGATACCCCCGAAACCTGCTGAAGGATTAGCTCCATGGTTAAGATGGGAGGGGAGGCTTTTACATGTCAGGGTTGGGAGAAATTAAGACGAAGTCGAGAGAAACACAGAGAGAATGAGGGAGGGAGATTAAAGAAGAGCATCACTCTCAGTGTGTGGTAAGCCACAGTCGTCTCCTGTCAGCCACCCCTGGTGTGAGTGTGTACCCCACACAGAGAAACAGAGACAGACATTAACACTTGGCTCAACCTTAGACGACTCTCATTTACCCGAAGAAGAGGAAATTATACAGGAAACAGAAGTGAACTAAAATATACTGTTTTTAAAAATGTACTGCATTCAAATATGTGACTGAATAGCTTCAACTAACAAGACATTTTGTATTTGTGATGACATCTTTTGGATTTATTGTTGAATATAATCAGAGAGTAAAACAATGAACCTAGAGATGATGTCCCCAATACTGCCTGTCTGACAATGCACACCCAAATCATTTTTAATCTAGAATAATATTAAATGGTCAAAAGCAGAAAACTTTTGCGCCTGACAATCGGAAATGTGAAAATATTTTCCTTTTTTTCTTGGCGAAAGTCGACTAACTGTAAGTTATCAAACTTTTCAGTTGAAATAATTGATTAATAGACTAAGTGTGTCGTGCAGAAGAGATAACCTGAAGGAGAATCATTTTAATAATTAACAGAATGATGAATCACATAAGTAGAAGCCAGGTCTCCTGATTTATTAGAGCTATCAAGGTCAGGCCTGGAGTGATACAGGAGTCAACTGTTAGGGGTGAAAAGTCAAACTGGAAGATCGAAGTTCCCTCCCAAGGGTTATAAACTGATCAGGAACACACACCTGTAAAAAGAGATGCACACACATTCTGACACACACACACACACAATAACTCTAATCTCCAGCTGTTATGAGATGAGGCATGCGAGCCTGGAGTCAGGCACTTTATGAATGGATCCTTATTGATTCCACCTAAATGGCATGTACTGTAGGGCCTATTCAGCCTCTCAACAACTCGCTCTTGCTGCATCTCTCCTACAAGCAACTGACCCCATACTGCAAGCAAACACACACTTTCAATCTTCATCGCAGCACATATTCATCCACACAGCTTACACCCTCTCCCCCTCCACTCGAAGCTCTCCTAAATGACCTCATGAAGTAGGGTGAGGCTCTTCACGCGTCTAGCAACAGTGTTGGAAACGGAGCAAAACATCCCCTCATTGATCGGTTGGTGGCACCTAAAGGTCAACAAGGCAGCGTTCTCAGCAGGCTGAATGGGCCCGCTCAGGTCCTGTTGGAAACCGATGAGCTAGTGAGAAACTCTCACTATTCAAATGAGATGAACTAATAGCTGAAAAGCAATTACAAACATTAGAAGAGTCTTTCTCTTTTTCTCATTTTGCCTAACTCTTTTTTGTAATTCATAGGAAAATATAATTTCTTCTCAATCTTTTGTCACTTTTTTTCATTTTACAACACATTTGATTTGATATATTCAGTTATCAGCTTTTATAGTATCTTTCCCTTAAAGTTTGTGCTTTGGCCTCCTCAAATCATCATGACAGATGGATTTTTTTTCTCCTAATGTCAGTTAGGAACATGACTTGTAATGTTCCCCTCACCATAGCCAATGCCAATATTGAAAATGAATAGGAGGATCTTTTCATTTTTATTGATACCATTATTGAGACTCCTTAATGATCTGACTCAGTTATCAACACTTTTCTATTATTTGGTGGAAGACAAGACAACAATATGTTTAGAATTCCTACATTTCTCTTCCAAACAACTGAAATTCAAGTTTGACGCAAATCCAACATTTTCTCTTTCTTGACGCTACATTTAAACACATAATGGCGACGTTTAATTTGCTATTGCCAAATAGTCATTTTACCGAACCTACCTTGAACACATCATAATGTAGCCCTATGTCAGCTTGTTTAGTTAGCTAACTAGCTTTTATACTGCTGATTTCAGCACAGTTTGGCTGCGCTTACCACAGCTGCTTTAAGAGGCGGAGGATTACTGTCCCGCAGTAGCCAGTATTATGCGTCTGCATGCCACTTGCAGCAGCAGGCAGAGTTGAGGGTTTTTTTTTACCCCAAGACAGGTGAAGGTTCTGCTTTTTGCTTAATTTTGATGCACAATTCTGATGTGCTTGTTGACTGGCAATTCAACTTTATTCAAAAACTTCATAAAACAACGGATGTATTGTTTGTGCACCAGCAATTTGATCAAAAAGATGCGACTTGAGTCGAGATATGACGATACACAACAGGACTCACGAGACCCGATAACAGCATCAACATCAATGAGCTCAATTTTTTTTTATTATTCATTTTTGGGTTTTGAAAAATGTGAAATCCCTAATCCTGAATGCCTGTTAGGATTTGTTTGTGAAACAGGTTGGCTGTTACAAACTGGGAGTTTCCAAAACAAGAATTATCTAAAATCATTGATAATATATTATGGTTGGAATAGCTAACAATGCACAAAAATGTTTTTAAAAGTATCTCTTGTTTCCTCTTGCTATGCTCTTTCAGTAGACTGTCTCAGTGCTTCTTACACAACAGACTACAATGCTTGTTTTTGGGGCTTTGTGAGCTGTAAATAATTGTATGGAGTACAACATATATATGTGCCTGAATACATCGTGTGAAGGGCTATGAAGGAGGGTTGCTCATCGGATGCCTTCTGTGTAACTTTCTGTCGCCCACCAGTCAGATTTCACGCTATATCAAATCTTCAACTTCACTTTGTGTTGGCAAAACAAATCACAGCATACATTAGTAGAACTGTTATGACAAAGCCCTGTTCCATGAAGCGATAAAAACTTTTTTAAAATTCTCAGTGAGATTCCAGGCTATTCAATTTCAGTTGTTCCTGGTTTTGTGTACCTACATGAGCATTCATGAAGACAATGGTAGGACTTATGTATGAGGTGTTCAATTGAATTTGGAGGGTAGAGTGATAGCCTCAACTACTGTAATGTATTCAGCCATCAAGTCAAAATCCAAGATGCAACATCAGGCAGTAATAAGGAGCATTTACAAAGTGAGTAACACAGCTTGGCTCATGTTTTGGGTATGAGTGATGCTTGCAAATATGTTTGATATCATGGTAATGATGTGTTTGGGGCAGGGCGAGGATGTTGTCATCATAATATTTTCGGTGCTTTGACATCTTGATTGGAAACTTTAAATATTGATTTTTCATACTTCACAACATAGCTCCAGTTTCACCCCTTGAAAGCCCTGTTGATTCGACATACGTCTGATGTGTTTTGCACATTAGAAAACTTAATACAAACATTAGCTGTCAGATTAAAGCTGAGAGTAAACATTACCAACTATGTAATACTTAAACTAAAGATGTTTCATTTTCATTCTTATTTGAATGAAACCTTTACTGCTCAAATGAAATGGTAAAAAAAAAAAAAAAAAGCAACCACCAGTGAAAAACATTCAATTTGAAGTTGAAACTGAAAGGGTTGCACACTGAACTTTACTCAGTTTGTGGGAATAAAAAAGACCCCTGTTCAGGCTTGAAGCGTTTGGCTATCAGATCATGTTTTCCATCATATTTGGTATAGATTGTTGTAATTTTCCCATAATTTCAGAATGAGTAATTCTGTGTAATCGTGAGCCCTGCAACCCTCTTTTGTGCTGCTTTTTGCAGATGAACATTTGACATCTAATTTAGCATTTTTCTGGATTTAGATATCCTGGAGATTAAGGATGAATTCATTTCTTTGTGTGCAAGGTTGAGTACATGCTAGGGCATCTGTGCATGTATGTGTGTCACTGGGGTAATTAGGAAGAGGAAGGAGGGAGAGATCAAAGGAGGCATTTTACACTCTCCGTTTCAGTTCCGATATGAGAGTGTGTGTGTGTGTGTGTGTGTGTGTGTGTGTGTGTGTGTGTGTGTGTGTGTGTGTGTGTGTGTGTGTCTGTGTGATGATCTCCTCCAAGCTTTGATGCTGTAAGCTCTGCCGGTTAATGTACTACGGATAAAAATACTACACCATGTAATCTGGCATTTATCCCTCGAGAGCAGAAGCCCAAAATGTGACACATGTCAAGAGGAAGGAGGTAGGGAAAGGGGAGAAGAAGAACAAGCGGGGGGAGAGGAGGAGGAGTAAAGGAGGTAAGAGACCTGAGGACTGCATTTCTTCTTCAGCTTTGAGACGATTCAAAGATTGTCAGCGATTCTTAGCCGTGCTGAACATTTTTCATGAATTATTAGTAATAATACAGTCAGAATTACAACGCTCACAATAGAAGTCAATCAACCTTTGCATTATTTAAAGACATTGCTGTCACAGTGTTTTAGTAAATTTGCATTCAGGAACACATAAAGTGTCTTAATTCTATTTTCAGCACCCCTTTTATTCTCTGGATATGACTTTTAAAGGCAACAACATTTCAAATTGTCAATCTCATCTGATAGTCAGAAGGTGAACCAAGCCACACTAAGTGTTTTAGTTGTATACAATTTCCAAATATATACTGTATACTGTTCACACTGGACGGATGGGAAGAGTCGTCCAAGCCTGTCCAGACTTCAGAGCTAACAGTAGTTTAGAAGAAAAACAAATATGGAGGACGATCGATGTTGTCAGCTTGCTGTCCTGCCTTGTGTTCTGTTTTGCAGCCAAAAACAGGAAATGAGAAAAACAATAAGTTTAAAAAAATTCGGTTTAGGTGTGGCTATACCATTTGCACACTCGCTTGAGGTGAGTTGTAAAGTTACACAGCTTCAAGGTTGGTGACGACTCCCAGTGTGCTCGCTCTCACTGGCTATGCAGGTATTGTGTCAGAGCTTCCCCAATCAATACGATTCAAGATCGAGGAGGCTCAAACTCGATCTGGAGCAGAATAATCGTCTAGCATGTAGCCAGCTTTACTCATTTTAATCTAGGTGTTTTTAAACTTCAAGTAGGGTTCCAACACAGGCCTATTGTTTAGCAAAAAGGGTTAGTCAAGGTTATTATTTGCTTACCTTACCTTTTTATTTGCTCACTTTAATGTATCCTTTATTAGAAGACTTGTAAGAAAAGTCTTCAATTAAGATCATCAAAAAGGCAAAGCAATGCCAAAGTTTAAGATTAAGTCTTAGTTCAAAAGCAAATGATCACTTTTTTCACTGCACAGAGACAGCCTACAGTACACCTGTAGTGAAAGAGTAGCCATCTTAAACCATAACCACAGTACCCTATGCAAAAACTGTACAAAGCCTGGCCTGTTGTCTTGTGAAAAACAAACGTGAGTGTGTCTCAAGCCTGGGAATCACACAGCAAGTCGGACAAACAACTTAATAAAACATTTTACACAAAGTTTACAAACAGACCTCGGGACCATATCCACAGAACAACACAGCAGTCAACATAAAACACATTCAATCATGTAAACAGCCCCTTACCTTTTAGAAGTGATGAACTGTTGATATTTCTCGCAGCAGAGTTTCATTCTCAGGTGGATGAAGCTTCACAATCACATAAGATAACTTTGTCGGCGTCGGTTGAACCATTACAACTCCGGTTAGTTGTACAGAGTTTTTGTGTCCATTTTTTCCACCATGTTTTGCTGTTTTCTTCTTTCGTAGCCTTAAAGCATCCAGATACGTCCTCCACATTGTAACTACAGTAAGCTAGCATCTGTAGAGCGGTGACCACAGTCTGACCCCTGCGTGAACTTTGACCTCACGGGAAACTCAAGTGACCTGAAAAAAATAAAGAAACATTTTTATCAAAAGTTATTCAATTTTTCTAGGTAGGCCACCAAAATTAGGCACTGTGAGGAAAAATAACAAGAGTTAATGAAATAATTTTACACACCTGTGGCAATGAAAAGTCACGACAGATCAAAATGAATACAAGTAGTCTAACACGGTAAGTATTTTTTATTGATTTCCAATCGATAACATTTTGTCAATGCAGTTTTGTTGATTATTATGATTAGTTCAGATAACATTTGAATGCTTTCCTGTCCAAATTATACATTTGATGTAATTGTTTTTATTTCGAACATGTAAAAAAGAAAACACAAAACAATAGCTGCAGTTCAAAATATGTAGAAAACAAATAAAAGAAATGCACAACAAAAGAAAAAAATAATCAACGTCCTTCATTCGCTTTTACATTTTACATGCCCGAAAAGGAGGAGGAAAAAGTTCAATCTTATTTAATCATCCCCCTTTTTCCTCAACTTAATTGTTATTAATTATACAATAATATGTAAAATAATGACTTATTTACCATTATATTATCTCAAACATATGTTAGTTATATATATTACTTACATATATAATAAATATTCCCTTCACGAGAATATAACTCATTACACAAATAGCATAACAAAACCCACAAACTAATATACTCAACTAAATAATTACAGACATCCCTCCAGTGATTCTGATCAGCCTTCCTCATCCCTGAACCTCATGAAATTATTTCTTTAGATTTTTGTCACTGGATTATATTCCTACTTTTTGTCAGATCTTCACTCAGTTTGTTCCATAGTTTCCGACCACAACTTGACAAACTAAAACTTTTCAGCATTGTGCAAATACTACTAGTCTTAACATTTAAATGAATGAACTAAATAATAAACATTTGGAATATATGCATTTTTACTTTTTCATGCAGGAAGACTCTCTTTGTATAAAGGTAAAAAAAGTTATTCAGTGTTGGCAGCGCTGATAGACTATCAGTTATGTTGTGCGCCCCGTGTAGAGGTTATAGTCCTCTAGTCATCGCAGCCCCCGTTGGTTCAAATCCCACCTCATCCCCCCTCTCTCCTCTACTACCAGCATTTCCTGTCTCTCTTCAGCTGTCCTAACTAACAAAGGTAAAAACTCCCCAAAAAATCATCAATGTTCTAAAACAAAAACTTTCTGTATGTTTAAGCCACACAAAAACCAAAGAGGATATCACAACTTGTCATCTTACATGGGGATATGTTCCAGATCATTTTTGCCTGAGAAAAATTCCCAGGAAACTACCGGACACTTTACTGGTTCTGGCCACCAAATTCAAATGATCAAAGCTTTATTGGCGTAGTCACGAGAGGTATCAATCTTCTCTTCTAACTTGTGGATAAAAGGTTTTAACTTATTTCCTACAAATTGAGATGAAGTCAACAGGAACCACTTCAACTTCACAGTGAATGACAGACTTGCTGAACAGGTATTTTCTTTCAGTGTAGGACTTTGGCAGGAGAATAAATGAGCATGGAAGTGTATCTAGCACAGATAAAAAAAAGTCCTGTCTTAATTAGGAGGGAAATGAGTGAACCAGTTCATGAATGAGCAAGACAGGAAGTGTGTGGGTGTTCGAAGGTAACAAGTGTGTGACTGAGCGAACAAGTGAGAAAGAATGAACATCTACAGAGCTACCTATCAGTAATGGGAGAGGAAGATAGTTAGGCGTGACGACCATACGTCAGTGGGCCCTAATTGAGCGCTTCTCCTTCGCTCTCCACTTGCTACTGACACATCGCCCGAGGGCCTATTGGGAGAAGGCCAGATTCACGTCATGAAGAAAACGAGAGCGATGGATGATAAGGGGAGCAGAAGACGGCGCTGGAAGGTTTTTCTGCCCACAGCCCTGTGACTTGGGGCTGATGTTTGCTCAACTTTTGACAAACTGATGTTGCCAACTCAGCTCTCTCTTAAACACTTCAAATGATTGTAGCTTAAGGCAAGAGGGGGATGACTTGTGGCCACAAAACTGCTTGATCAAATGACCTGACTAGGCTATGAAATCCAGGACAGAAGAGTGGTAGAATACTGTTCTTGAGCAGGGCATGTGTTGGTCATGGCAAAGATAGACAGGCAGGTTGTGTCTTCATGTAGCTAAGGAATCTGCAAAAACTGGAAACCAAATCCAACCCCAGCGTCCTTTCATCATTCTGGTCTGATTTAAATAAATGTGTGAAACCTGCAGTACTTAAAATCTATACTTGACATATTTACCTAAATCTCCCTCTAATGACAGTTATCAGCTCACCAGTTGTGGTTTATGTCTTTTCCTTTTTGTGTTTCAAGTGGCCATTTGTGTTGTTAGAAGGGATGAGGTGTAATGTTTATGTCCAAATATTTCTGTTAGGTAAGCTTTTCACTGGTCAGACCACCAATGATGATAAACACGGCCTTTAAGACCAGTAATGAGGCATGACTTGTTTAAAGTCTCTAGAATAGACTGGATTCATCTACTTAGGTCATGCAGCACTGAACACACAGAAAAAAATAAAAACTGACCAATGACTAAGTTAACTCCCTGTTTGTGTAACTGTTGAGCTGAAAAGCAACAAAAGGAACATGAAACGCTGACGTGAGTAACTTTCATCTTGTGTTCATCTCGGCGACCCCTTGTGAACGAAGCTGTGCCTCGTATCTCTTCTGTCTTTTACCTGTCAAAGGTATCATCCACTGTGTAACCTTTCTGCAGAAAGTGTAAACAAATGCACTTCTGGTTTGTGTGCTGTAAATTGTTTCATCTAACACCAACACACTGGCAGCAGCAGTTAAATACATTAAAAATGTCTTTATGGAAATATTCAGTTTTCTGGCTAATGGTCTTGTTTGCTTTTGTAGGTTATGCAGAGGCATCAGTATAAACTCCAGTCTGTTTCATAACCAGGTAAAAACTCCTTACAGGAGCTTAAAAGGTTTTATAGCCACATTGTTCCCCAATCACAAAATTTGCATAGTTATTTTTTTTCACTGTGAGGCAGAAGACATTTAACAAAGATAAATTGTTTTAGGTGTCATGCTTGCAATGTGATGGCGCCATATTGACTCAATTTACAAATTTAACCTGGTGATTATTTTCTTGAATACAGTGGTATCATTTAGTGGTTTAGACAAAATCATGCTCACTGCAGGTATTTTCACACATACTGGCTTTTAAAAAAGGGACAATGAGAGCTTTTTAAATTGATTTATTTAAAATGTTTCCATTTCAAATTCAAACACTTTTCATACATTTCCATCATTTTTCACCTATGGAATAAAAAAGCTTTGGAATAAAAACAGTGAATATTTCAGAAAAAAAAAAACGGTTTTGTCAGACCATTTGTGCAATGAGAAGCAGGTGGAGTGCAGAGTAAGGTTGAGAGGTGTGCACACATACACATTCACACACCTTCTATATACACACTCACAAACTGCTTTGTTCCCCCGGGTAGACCATGGAGCCGTCAAAACCACTCTGATTCTGAATTAGCTCTGATTGGCTGTCATTGCAGTGTGTCCCATACAGCTGAGACCACTCAAAACCACACACACACACACACACACACACACACACACACACACACACACACACACACACACACACACACACACACACACACACTTTTATGGTCCAGGCATCATGTTTCACTAAACTGCTGAGTTCTCTATGCTGTAACTAGGGCTTTTTTAGGAGCTGTGGTTGAGTATAAATGTGCATGTGTGTGTGTCTTTCTGTGTGTGTGTGTTCACAACTGTCTATATGGCTGCACTAAACGCATCTATTTTATACATTAAAATGTTCACATTAGTTGGGGAATATGTTCTCCTGCCTCATGCAAGCTTAAACAATTCTCCAGGGTCTTCACCAGGCCAAAATAACTTGACATTGATATTTTGACGTTTTAAGCTACAAAATTCAGCAAAAACATGTTACATATACATATGTATGTGGTTGAATAGTGCCTTGTGTCTTTTCTACCCTGGATCATATGTTGTAAATCCATTCTTGGCACCCTTTTGGCATTCACAATGGCTGACTTTTAAAAGCAATCATTTCTGGATCAAATGGATGTGTGCAAAAGAAAATGAGCATGAGAAAGTTGTAGTTATCGTAGAGTTGGAAAGTATCTGCATGTGTGTGGTGTACTTAATCAAGATAATTATTACAGTGTTATACACTGATATCACTAAATCTCACTCATGTGGAAAAGGGAACTGTTGTTTTACCAAAGGGTTAAGAATAATGAGAACTGGGTTTCTGTATTCCCACCAGTCTTCAGACAAAAATGTTTGGATCCCCTTTACAAAACTCTGAACACAAAGAGAGTGGAAGCACCTTTTTTTGTAACTCTATCTACTTAATTAAGAAATTATACAAATTTTACATAAATGCCTCTCTTAAATCAAAAGCATGCATGCTAAGTTCAATATTGGTCCAAAACAAGCTGACCCATCCGTCTCTGAAGGGATCCCACAGTGCCAGAAAAGACTTGTGCAGCTAAATCAGCAGGGGTTTACCAGGCATGCACAGTTTGGGTTGGATGTCAGTCCAAAAATCCTTCTTCTCTGGTTACAAATGTGTCTCTGTAAGCATCGTTCTTGTTCTGAAACTGGAGTTGGTGGGAGCAGCAAAAATAAGCAGAAGGAAAAGCTGGAGGAGGTGTAAAAGAGTAAAAGGCTTCTATTAATTTTTTTTCAAACCGTTGCTGGATTCCATCTATACAGGCCTCGAGATCATATTTCTGTAACAGCGGTGCATTAATTCAAAAGTGGTTAAGAACAGAGAGCAGAACTCATTCAGAGAGAGGCCCTTGTAGTTACATGCCCAGACATTAATGCAAATAGTGTGCATGCAAGCGTGTGTGTGTGTGTGTGTGTGTGTGTGTGTGTGTGTGTGTGTGTGTGTGTGTGTGTGTGTGTGTGTGTGTGTGTGTGTGTGTGATGTACAGAATCCTTTCATATATGCCAAGTCTCTGTTATCCCAAAAAACAGGACTTGCCCTAACATCCCCTGCGACACACTTTCACAATATTTATTGATGATACATGAGCGTCCTCTTCTGGTCATATACAAAATTGCATTCATGATTTATTAATTGGTACAAATACAGCAAATACTGCAGAATAAACTAGAAGCTATACTGCAAATTGTCATGTTTATATTATTTATTTTTTTGCGCTCAACTTTACACACAGTTTTTTAAAGAAATTTCCTGCTTTCTTCCTGAAAATAATCTTTAATGAATACTGTTTTAGTAGCATATATAGTAATAATAGTTTATTATCACTATCCTGTTTTTAAAAACCTACCACAAGGCACTTTTAAAATAGCTCAGGCTGGAAATTTCTTTTTTGAGTCAATAAGTTCAGCTTATATGATTGTTATCAGAACAGTTTATGATATACTGTGACTGTGATTAAGCAAACATTTAACGTCTTGGTCGGGACTTCAGGCTATTTTTCAACGCTGAGAACTCGAATGAAGTCAAGTGCCAACACCAACATATTAACCATGTATATCACAGAACTGTAACAATAATGAAAACAAAAAGGGAATCCCCTTGACCATGACGAACCATACTTAATGCTTTAAACAGGCAAATGGGGGACAAAGGAACATCTCCATCAAAGTCCTGGGAAAATATTTGGGAATGTGGGAGCATTTAGTTACAACCCTCCCTCCCTCCCGCAGCTCAGTGTCAGTAACAATACTTGGAGCCATAGCTCATGAACTGTAACTATAATTAGCTGCTGAAGAGATTCTGCAGCATGGGAATACTTTGTGAGCCTGTAAGTCCTAATATGAAAATGGTTGAATGTATTCTGATAAGAGAATGTATTCTTTTAAAGAAACTTTTTGTTTGAGGTACTCAAACTAAACGTTCTTTAAAAGAAGATTAAAACAAAGTCCTCCTTTAGATCTGATTGAATCTCAAACAGCTCTTAACCCAGTTGAATCAGTTAAAATGACATCCAACCAATAGGAATTTTCCACTTGCACATGGAGTTGTAGTAGTTGTGGTATATTAACAGGCACACACAAATACTGACACATCACTCCTGTTCTTGCCGGCTTACACTCTCTGCCTGTTCTTTATCGTATTGATTTTAGGATTTTATTTATCACTTTTAAAATGGCCTTGTACCTAAATATATTAGAGATCTTTTAACTCTGTCTTCAGCCCAAGCATCTCCTGCGATCATTGGATGCAAACTTTGCTGGTTGTACCTCAATCCTGACTTGTAACTAAAGGTGTTAAAGAGTTCTCAGACTGGAATTATCTGCCAGTTACGTTAAGACATAGGCAACATCTTTGGCTTCTTTAAATCCTCACTAAAAAACTTTATTTCATAGGAAAGCTTTTATTTATTCTAATTTCTTTTTTGTTGTTGTTTTTTCTGCCTTCTGTTTATCTCCCTGTATTTTTCTTATTATATGTTTGGGCCATTTTTTGTCTTTATTGGATGGGATAGCTGAAGAGAGGCAATTTTAGGAGGAGAGAGCAGCGACGAGGACCGTCACCTCTGTACACGGGGCGCACAACATAACAGCTAGGCTGTCCAACACATATTTTGTGAAGCACCTTGTATCCTTATAAAAGCTTATTATTATTACAAAGGGGGAAAAAAAGAGTTACATACAAACTATGACACCGTTAGAGCAGATAACAACCCTACAAACGTTAAAAACAATTTAGGTCTTTACATAGGCCAGGATTTTTACTAGCCTGTAATTTGTAAACCCAAAAAGCCTTCCACATGTTTATGTTTTTATTGTCCATCATCTTTTTTACATTACACGGCATGTGGTCATTGCCTTATACTGTAATGTGGTTTGTTTCTTGCTGAGGAATGTTGTTGATAGTGTCCATCCACGGGGTGGTCCACATTGTATTGGGGAAAAACACAGCTGTTAACTACTGTTCTGTGAGTAATATTGTTGTGTACTTCACTATATGTACTTCAGGTTGTCTTTTAGAGTGATGCATCTCCTGAAACAGCTGAGTGGTGGTTGAGTGAAGAGTTGGCTGAGTTATCTCATCACTCTAAATAATACCACACTTTCTAAGGGGGCAAGAGGGAATGATACTGAAAGGCAAACTAGTTTGTCTTACAGGTAAGGAGGAAGAAGAGTCACAAGAGTTTCTTCTTGGCTTCACACACAAACTAACAGACATTTAATTGTACTTGTTTGTTTTTCATGGCAGTTAATTAAGGAAAGAAGTAGACATCCAGTAGGTACGGTAAACTCACACAGACAACCACAGACTTCCTTAATGTTTGCTTATTTTCGCTGCACCAAACAGAGAGCTCTTTGGGAAGTCTAAACCTGGTTATAAAAAACCCTATCCACACTTAAAATCTTTGTTGTTCAAGGAATATGCACGAGTCATGGAAATAAATAGGGGTGTGGTTATTTGTGGAAGACACATTGTGCATTGCAAAGGACAAATGTAATGGTCTCTCAAACTAAACCATTGGGGTTGGTTAACTGTAAATATTGACCCAGGTACCATTATTTACTTTAATGACACTAAAAGCCACAAGAGGTCACTGTTTGTCAGGTTTTCAAAGTAGTGGCTGAACATTTAGCTTATCTAGACTCTGAAGACCTGTTCAGGCCACATTATTCAACTTGACCGCGTGCTGCCATTTTCTGGAAGTCCTTGAGATGAAACTGGAGGAAGGCGGGGTTGTAGATGCAGTTTTCCTGGACCTACGTAAAGCCTTTGAAGTTGTCTACTTAAAAAAACTGTCCGTCCATTAATAACCCATAACTGGATACAATCATATTCATCAGGTCGCTCCCAGTGTGTGCGTATAAATAACTCTCTATCACCATCAGGTGCCTGCACCATGTTGGTACCACTAAACTATCAATAGCTATGGAAAACATTGTGAAGTGGTTCATTGATTCCTGTCTCCCATTAAACTTAGAAAAAACAGTAACAATGTATTTCACCAGAAAACAAGCTCTTAACATCTTTGATAAGAAGTCAAAACAATATCACCACTGTCAAATACTAATCAAGCATGATAATTGTATTATATATATTTATCAGTCCAGTTGGTTTTTCAGATAATTCACAATACTGACCCCTCCGCCCATTAAGGGATTTGTTCAACTCTGCTTTGAACAGATGAGCAGGGCCACACGGTCAACCTCTAGGGGGCAGTGTAGCATTACAAAACGAGGTGCTGCTTTTTCTTTTAGAGCCATTAGGGAGTGGAACAAGTTTCCCACAGTTCTGAAAATCTGCACACATGGTGTAATCTGTTTTTCTATGAATAATCCTATTTTGTTATGAATAATTGTGTATTTTGTATCATTTGTGTGTATACCTGCACAGGTACTGCAGGTGGAATCTAGCTGATCAGCTGAACTAAACTAAACTAAGGTTTAAAAGAATTGGCTGAGTTGCTGACCATGGACGGATTATCATGACCACAGGCCTTGGACACAAACTTGCCTTAGACCCCTACCTACAGAACACAAATATTATACTCACACTGCATGTGTCCTCCCCACTTCCTTATATTTTGATTCACATGAGCAGTCTCTAAAAGTAGTTGTCCCTCCCCCTCTTTTGTAAAACAGTTTGTAGTTCCAGTTAGCGCGTACAATTAGCTGTTTGCACCTGGAAAGGGAAAAAAACAGCTATTTTGTTCATGCAGCACAAAATAAATATATACAAGTATTTTTTGCATTTTAGCATTGCATGATTGCATCCTTCTGTTACTTCTTCAGAATTACGATCATAAAAACAATTATGTCACTTTGCATGTTCTTAGAAGTAAAAAAAAAAAACATGAACAAAATCTAGCTACTCGATTTAATAATTATTGTTTGAATCAGCTTTCCCTTAGTAAACATTAAATATTCCAAATACCCGTCGAATCTCTTGTCAAGGTAATCATCTGTAGCATCATAAATTAAAGGTGGTGATGATTTAATGAGTGTTTAAACACACCCACACACGCTTAAAGACTAACTATTTGTATGCTTGGGATAATAGATAGATTTTGAGTTTAGGTTTTAAAGTAGAGGTTGTAGCGATGGACCACACATCATCACAGTAACTGAAGGCCCCCTCTCCTGATCTAATTCTTGGTACGACCTCTATTTGATAACCTGAATGCCCTGGTTGGTTTTAGTCTGTCAGCAGTCAGATTAGATAAATTGACTGTGCCTTTTGAGTTCAGTTTGTTCACTCTGGAGTTAACCAAAACAGGAATAGTTGATGTAAAACTGAGATTCCTGAGACCAATTTTTTCATACTCATTTTAGTTGTGTGAATCTGGGAATTTATCTCCGGGGCCAAGTTTATCAAAAGGTTTAGTATAGATAACAATGATTCAGATTTAGTAATCCACTTTTGCTATCCAGGATGTCCCAGAATTTAAAAGGAACAACTTGACAGGATCAACCTTGGCAATCGAACCTCCTGCTTGGATCAAGAAAATCCTGATTCAAGTTTTTCTCAATTCTTCACAAAACTTTTGAACAACATAAAGGTGGTGGTTTTATCCATATAAGGCATGTTTGTGTGTGTTAAATAAAATCCTTGTGATATAAAGGATTCACTTTTAGATGAATCCCTTGGAATAAAACTGGATTTTCGGTAGTACCCCTCTGTGTGTGGTCTAGATGAAACCCTAGGAATACTTAAAGGTACAGACCGCGTGTAGGTCTCTGAAATTCTAACGGAAAATAAATAGTAAGTTCTTGTTTTTTGACTGTATAGATGCAAAGGAGGGTCAAAAATATGTCTTTTTAATCCGTTTACACAGCATTAATGATATAACTAAAAAGACAACACTGTGGTCTTAAGCTTTCTCTAGTTGTCTGCACACCTGGTTTGTGAAGTTGCAGTTAACTAGACAATCTGAATACTTGAACACACACTGAAATACTAATACATTGTAAAACTGGATCAGCTGTTCTGCTGTGGACTAATTGTTCCTACTGGAAGCAAAGTCAGGTGTTATCTCGAGACACTTTACAAAAAGCAGGTAAAAGACCTTACTCTTTGTCTTTTAACATTACAAAAGAGCAGGTAAAAAGACCATACTTAATGAATAATCTTTTGTGGAAAACAAGAAAGGGTACTGTTTCTGACTACTTGACAGTCCAACTGCAGCCACTTGAGTGTCGGTCTATCGTGGAGCACACTTGTTTTTGGGGAACTGGTCTTGCCAATAAATTAAGGCTCTGTCATTAGCTGTCAAATATAATATTGGAAAACTGGGAGATATAAACCTCTGTGTTTCTTGGATTTGATAAATGAGCCTTGGACATTTGTTAAGTTTTATACCCCCAAACAATATTATTGAATCAAAGGTTGTTTTTGTTTATTCTGAGGGTAGCTTTACTGCAATTTTTTTAAACAAACAGATAAACCTGGAAAGCGGGTGAAACCAGTTTATTAGCATTTATGTGCCCTATGAGAAAGAGTGGCAAATACCTCCTAAAGTCAATGTGTTTTTTAAACTTGTCCAATTGAATACAAAATGTGTTCTTGAATAAGAGCATCGGATTTAAAGTCACAGAAAACCCTACATTGCTGTTGCTTGGCAATTTCAAAGAGAGGAGATTCAAGGAAAAATGTATCCAATTTTTTTGTTAAGAAAAATAAATATGCTCTACTCAAATGAACTGAATAGCCAGAGAAGCTATCTGAAGCAGTTGACTAATGAGAGAAGTGGAGGGAGGAGTGATGGGGGTCCAGCAGAAAAATCTGTCAAACGTTTGTTACATAGACGATGTACATCTGATATTTCCCACCCTTATTCCCTTAATAGCAGTTTGCTGCCTTACGCTGATGGCTCCAGTGCTAGATTAAACAACAGAGGACTGGCAAAGTTGTCCCGCACTTGAAGTTAAAGGTTGTGACCTACTGCTGTTAGTAAGAGAAGCTGAATTTGGGAACCCTGATTGGTTCTTATGTGTACTATATAGGAAGTCAACTGCAGTAAAGGATACTTATCAAGGACTTTCTATTTCAGAAATTCACTGCATGATGAGGTATGCTTTATCATGTTTCTCTTAGCAAGGGAGTACCACGTTCTGCACACTCGTTCAGCACATTCAACAAGTACAATGACACACCAGTAGAGGGCTTTAGTAGACAGCAAATGGGGAGTATTGTCATTGCCTTGAGTGTTATTGTAGTATTACGCCCCGCCGTAAGGCGACCCTATGGGGCTAACAACAATCCACACATTGACCCATTAAAATACTTAAAACTGGGGCGCTGGTGGCGCAGTGGTTAGTGCGCGCGCCCCATGTATGGAGGATGTTGTCTCAGGCGGGCGGCCCGGGCTCACATCCCACCTGTGGCCTCCCTCATGCATGCCATTCCCCACTCTCTCTCCCTGATTTCCAACTCTATCCACTGTCCTATCTCTCCATTAAAGGCACAAAAAGCCCAAAAATTAAATCTTTAAAATATTTAAAACACCTTAACAAAGCCAAAACAAAGGGATTTGTTACAATATGACACACTAAAAGTTAACAAAGATCAAATGAGAAATAAAAGACAAAAGATAACAGACAATCCCTGACAGAGCGGCACAGCAGTCCCAACTCCAAATGCCTCCTCCAAAATGTCTCTTCAAAATGCCTCACTTCCTGCAGCCAGCACTGGCCTTTTAAGCTCTGAGGCCAGGTGTGCCTCGTTGTTCAATTAGTGGCTTCACCTGGGCTGGAGACAACAGGAAGTGGAGAAGGAACACACAGCACAGGGAAACACAGAGCCGTAACAGTAGTTATTAACAGGTTTTTTTCTCAGACCAGTTAGCTTACTGTATATTAAAGCAACCTGTAAATGTTGTACAATGAAGATTTTTTAAAATCTAACTATCATTAACATTATAGCAGATATAATATTGAAAATAATCCACAAATGTCGTCAAACACACTGAAATGCAGAACCAGTCTCTGGATTCTGGGTGACAATAAGATGAACCAATGATAGATAAGGCCCATCCCAGTCAGCTGAAGTCAACAAGGAAGCCATTCAAATAAAACCTGTCTGGCAACTCCTGTGTGTGGAACACTTTTGACATTTAGAGAGTAGACCTGTTACAGCGTTAACCTTCAGGGTTTCAATAATGCTTTTGAGACTCTTTAAAATGTTGTCCCTTTTTGCTTTCATCAGTACGGCATGTTTTGCCCTTTTTCTATACAAGAAAAGCAGCAATTTGGATTTTTTAACTAACCAGCTTTTTAAGGCTCATGGAAACAACAGCTTTTCCGGGCTGTTAGACAAACAGGAGACACGGGTAAGGGAATTTCAGAGTAATGACTCCAAAAAGATTGAAGCCTCCATGGTGACTGAAGCTTCCAAAGAGAGTGATGCCTCGATGGAGAATAATGCTGCAAAAGAAAATGAAGCCTCCATTGGTAATGAAGTCTCTGTGAAGAGTGAAGCCCCCAATGCTGTCCAAGAGAAGACCCAGACACCAGCCCCTGAGAACAAGACTATTGGACTATGCCCTGATACCCCTCCAAATCTTGTTGGCGCCCTCCGTGTAGAGTTTGATAATGAACGGACATTGGAACAGGTGAGAGAGGACGTTGGTTCTGGTCTTCAAATGGGAGGCAGGTTTATGCCGCTTGACTGTATCGCCCAACAGAAGGTAGGTGGATGAAAGGAAAGACAAATCAATAAATGGACAAATTAAACAAAGTATACAATTTTAAACAACAGAATTAAAAGGAACAATAACTTTTCAATTGTGTTGTTGCCAGATTTAAAAGTAAAATAAAGAGACAAATAATTCCCTGTCCATTAGGTAAGACTTCAGTACTGTGCAAGAAACTCCCATCCACTTTTCCAGTGGAATATATATTGTGGTAAATGGTGTCGAACTAAGACTGAAGTTCTGCCACTGTGTTTAACAGATATCATTAAAAACCTTAACCAGAGCTGTTACAGTGCTGGGATGTGGTCGAAAACCTGACTGGGAGACATCGAAACAGTTGTTCAATGTCAAGAATTTATTTAACTGTTGAAAAACAGACTTTTCCATTATTTTACCTAAAAATTGAGATTTGATATAAACCTGTAATTGTTCATTACTGACTTGCCTAGATTGTTTTTTTTTTTTTAAATAGTTGCTTGATGACTGCTGTTTTAAGGCCTTTGGGAAGAGACAAGTTTACCATCTGTAACAGATCTGGTGCCACGTCTGTTTGCCAGAATATCAAGAAAGCAGGAGGAGGAATTTTGTAGTTGAATAATGTCCTCCAGGTTTTAATGATTGATCAGATTAAATTGTGTCATGGTTTTGAAATTGGTTATAAATTGGCACAGCACATTCTACTCCTGATATTGAGGTACTGACAGCTTGTCAAATTTTCTAATTTTTTTCAGTAAAGAAGGTGAGAAATTAATTACAGGCCCTGGATGAATAAAGTTCAGCTGCTACAGACACAGGATGATTTGTTAGCCTGTCAACAGCAGTAAACAGGGCACTTGCATTATTATGGTTTTCAGTGATGATGTCACTGATGATGCTTCTTGACAAATAGTTACATCCAGCCTGCAAAGACGATGAGCTATCAGCTTTGCTGGATTCAGCAATCAACAAGCGGACACCTGAGGAAAAGCAGTTTTATGCACTTCTGCATTGGCTTCATTCGTCAACACCACAGGTTACCACTTGATGGCAGCAAACAGCAGTTTATTGTTTCTTTGATAGAAAATGAAATCATTCAGAAAAGGTACTTGCAAGGAATGCTGTTTAAAAGGACAAAAATAAATTAAATTGTACATGACTTTCTTCATGTATAATTAAGCAAATTGTCTGTTTAGGTGGCAATCATCATCCCATTCCGAAATCGCCATGACCACCTGAAGCACTGGCTGTATTACCTCCATCTTATACTGATACGACAGCAGGTGGACTATGGTGTGTATGTCATCAACCAGGACGGAGAAGGAGTGTTCAACCGGGCAAAACTGATGAATGCAGGCTATGTTGAAGCGCTGAAGGAATATGATTACGATTGCTTCGTCTTCTCTGACGTCGATCTGGTTCCTATGGACGACCGTAATCTCTACCGATGTTTTGATTCTCCCAGACACTTGGCTGTAGCCATGGACAAGTTTAACTTCCTATTACCATACAGTACATTCTTTGGTGGGGTTCATTCAATGTCAAAAGAGCAATTCTTGAGAATTAATGGTTTCCCCAACACTTACTGGGGTTGGGGTGCTGAAGATGATGATATATATAATCGGATTTTATTCCGTGGAATGAAAATTTCTCGGCCTGACTTGATAATAGGGAGGTATAAGATGATTAAACATCTGAGAGACTTGCACAATGAGCCAAATCAAAGAAATCCCAGCAAATTGCACAACACCCAATGGCAAATGGAAAAAGACGGTATCAATTCCCTCAATTACACAGTCAAGGAGATGGTGAAAGATAAAATGTACACATTTATCACTGTGGATATTCAGGCTCCACAATAATAAATGAGGACTGGAACTGTGGAGGAATGAGGAATGTGTGACTGCTGTTGACTTTTTATTTTCTGTTTCATTTTCAAGACGCCAAACAAAAATATGTCATCTGGGCACATTGGTGTGTATTATTGTGTGCATATGCCCAACTGTATTAAGTCAACTTTTAGTAGGCTATATGAAAAACAGAAATGACATCTCCCTGTCTCTGTTGTTTCAGCATTATCCTCGAATGCCTGTTTAATTTTCAAAGTAAGGTGTGAAATACAAATCAAATAATGCTTTAACTCATGATTTGATTTATGCGGATACAACTACCTTTAAAACAACGTGTAACTTTTGACCTTAAAATAGTAGTTTAGATATCTACTGAATTAAATCATAAAATGACCTTACTATATGATCAGACATTAAGGAAACATGATGTGTTGAAGTGCCGGATTTTCTGGCAACAATGCAGCAGCCAGTATGTCCTCCTTCGAAGTTTCCATTCTGGTGTGGAATGGTTTGTTATTGTTTTAAATAAATTGTCGGTGTATAAGGTGCCCTTCAGATTGAGAGAGCACCTCATTCACCTTATGCTAACTGATGGAGGTTATGTGTGTTGGCACACTCTACAAGCCTCAACTCTATGCATGAGAGGAAAATCCACTTGGGCACATACACACTGTCGTCAAAGCATCTGTTTGTTTGACTTCCTGATTAATGTTTGACGTCAAAATTAGGGCTGTCAATCGATTAAAACATTTAATCGCACGATTGTCTTTAATTATCTCGTGATTAATCGCAAATTAATCGCACATTTTTTTATCTGTTCTAAACGTGCCTTAAAGGGATATTTTTCAAGTTTTTAATACTATTATCAACATAGGAGTGGACAAATGTGTTTATTTTCATTGCAACAATCCAAAACAATGACAGATACTGTCCACAATAACCTTAAAGGTACTGCATGCTCAAAACATATGCTGGCATTTTGACCTGAATGTAACATTACTTAGTAATACTAACACAATGTAGTGTCCAGCTTAACACAAGGTTAACTAAACATCCTGTTTTTTAAGCAGCTCAACACAAAGCGATTGACCTCATGCATCACAAACAGACACACATTGTACAACAAGTACTTTGGTCAGTTAAGTTTTCCATTAATCTAAGATCATTTCCTGGACCCTCCGCACTTTTAAATTATCTCACACAATGTAATTGTTTCTAACCTCACATGGGGGGAAATAAAGGCTCAGAGAACATCTCCTTCTACTGAGTGAGATCAAAAATAAATTAAAACAAACAAATGAAGTGTGCATGTTACAGTAGGGAGTGTAATACAAAATGAAGACTCAGCCTATATAGTGCATTTAGGCTATAGCTTATACTTACATTTCTTTGGATTAAACAGTTAGGCTATACTTCTACCTCTTTGCTCTTCTATTGTATTCAGCCAAGGTTGAGCAACCCAGTCTCCTTCCTTCTATTTTTTTTCCTGGCAAAAGGAATATAGAAACACTACAAATGCAAAACAAGATAAAAGAAAGGAACTACAACATACAGTACATGGGTTGTCCCCATTACTTCTATTTCTTTGCACTGAGCCAGTTGCTCAAACAGACAAGCTTGTTTACATTTGTGGATGACAGGGCAGCTTGCTTCTTCTGAACAACATGCCCAGACAGTGAAAATAACCTTTCACACGGTACAGATGTGGCAGGTGTTGCCAAGTACATGCTTGCAAGGCAGGCCATCTCGCTGTGTGACTTCTGTAGCATTAATGCACAGTATCTGCTGTTAACATGGCATACTATACAAGGAAACTGTCTACTAGATGTTCTACATGTAGTTTAAATAGTGATATCAGTTCACACAGAATAAAATATTTTGTGCTTGCAAGAATTCCAGTTACCAAACCTGAAAATTGAAAGTACCACATTTGAGAATTTTGGTAGATCGTCCTTTTATTAACAATTAAAACCCTCTATGCCACTTATATGTCAGTTCAGAATTAAGAGTCAGTAGTTCCCAAAATACAGTATAAGCACTTACAGTCCAATCAGTAATGTATGTAATGTAAAGCCATCTCCTGCTAAAGCAGAAACATTTTTTCTCAGCTATAGGTTTATGGAATATGTGGTAAGGGCTTCAGTATAGTCCATATCTATAGCCCAGCTATTTTGTGGCTGCTGTAATCCATTTTGTTCCACAGCCTGTTGTAGATAAACCTGAATGTCTGGGTCACCGCATGAATCAATTGTTTGCCTGGCCTCCGGAAACACATTTAGTTCCCTGTCTTCAACAGCAAATCCACAGTCCCTTGAACCAAACCTGCAAATTCAGACAATAGAATTATGAAAAGGTTTTTTAACCAGATATTAGAAATGTAGTTTGAAATGGCCATTGTTAATAAGATGTGTTTGCTTGTTGATACAGAAATGTGAAAGTAAACAAAGGCAGGACAACTAGCCTATAAATTATATTAAATACTATAATTTACAAAAATATACAATAATCCAAATATAGTTACCATAACGAGTGCAGTGCAATTTTTTATAATACAATATTCAGTTTATGATCATTTAACTCTGAGTTGATGTGGAGTACCTGTGAGGCAACAAAAATAGTTCGTTTGGAATCCCTCCAGGACATGAGGCAAGTCTGGATGGTCGAATCCTGTGCTTGTTCCAGAGGTCCGTACATTCATCCAGGTCTTTCTGCAGAACATTACTGAAGCAGAATCTCAGTAAGCACTGGTGTTCATGGCAACCGTTGAAGTGTCCAGAGTCTCTTAGGTCTCCAAACAGGTCCATCCAAATCTGAGACGTAGGAATACATTAAATGCAAAGTTGTTGTTGTTTTTTTGTTTTTTTTACACACGAGGAGAAATGTTTAATTGATTGAATAATCTAGAGGGCTGAGATGAGGAATATAATCAGCATTTTAAAGAGTGGTCTGAAAACAATAATTCATAATAGTGAATATTGAATAATTGATCTGATCACTAGGCAATATATAGTTACATACCTTCCTCTTCTGAAAAAGGACCACCATGACTCGATACGCTGATTCCCTGTTGATGAGCCATAACTGTGGCTTGACGAGCCTCCATAGTAGTCTGTATGTGCATGGCGGAGGGCACATGGTATTGCTGCAATTGTCCCATTTTCTGTTCTGAGGTCAGTTCTTAATCTCATTGGGATCACACCAACACTTTTAATATACAATTAATATAATTGTGCGCGATGACAGATGGGTTGTTGTTAGTAGTTCCAGAAACAAGCCACATTATTCTTCTCGAAAAGCCATCTATACATCCTGAGAGGGCAGATCCAAAGGGTTTCAGTTTGGCATGCCATATGTAGTTCGGACTCATGGAATGATACGTGTGTCTTGTAAACCTCTGGCGTGTTCTCAAAGTCGTCCCATGTGGATTTAGTTGTTTCAACAAGCTCATTACTACTTCTCGTTTCACACGTAGTTTGTGTTTTTGTTGAAGAACTTGTCACATACGACACGGCTGTCCGATAGCCGAAGAGTTGCCCGGGCCCCTGCAGCTCAGTCTGAACCTCGGCTAGTGGAGAATAGTTCCGTCGTCTGTACAAACCTGCTTCTTTTAAACGTGTCTTTAGCGTACGGATACTAAAATGAATGTTGTGAAAGGTTGACAGCATATCCAATATCACCTCATACGTTCGTCCAATCAGCGACGATCCTTGTCAACTGCAGGTACCTTCCTTTTCCGGTTTAAGTTAATGTCATTGGGTTTTTTGATTTGTGGTTGTGTTTTGTAATTTGTGGTTGTGTTTTTCAATTTGTGGTTGTGTTTTCTTATTTGTTGTTGTGTTTTGCACTTCAGGGCAACCCTAGTTGTCCAAGCATCTCCGTTGCATACTATCCAGCATGGCTTGCCTTTGGCGAGGGGGGGAGGGCTCTCTGCATCAGCGGTATGCTTGGCCAGCAAGTGGTATTTGAGACTCAACGTGCTCCGGTGGTAACTTAATTCACATCGACAGTAAATGCAGATAACTTTGGTCTTGTTGAGAGAACCATCTGGCAGGGCTTTGAAGCTGAACTTGCCATTTAAAACACCCCCTTTATTAATTTATGCTTGTCATCCACTATGTTACTGCTGCATCGATTCCTGATTTCCCATACTACGGGGCGGGCCGAAGGTCATACATAAAACGTGCGCATGTTAATCGCGCGTCAAATAAATTTGTGGCGTTAAGGGGAATTTGCATTAACTTGTTATTATCCCGTTAAATTCGACAGCCTTAGTCAAAATACATCAAAGTGTGTTTTGAAGGTTAACTTCACCATGCTATGACAATAAAGGCTTCGTCTTTTTTTTTTTTTTGAAGAGAGTGCCCTGAAGTTTTTCTTGTTTTTTTTTTCTATAAGGCTGCATGATATTGGCAGCCTTACCGTTGGGGAAGCAAACTGAGGACTTGGTCAGGTAGGCAGCAGGAAGGCAGTCTGTAATAACAAACAATCCTACAGTGGACAGAGGGAAGACAGGTCAGAGACAGGGAGACCGATCCATGGATGAATGCTGGAAAGTCTTGCATGAAGCAATAGAACGATCTGGCAGGGGCCCTTTTCGAAAAGCCACAGTTCAGTATGCAGTGCGTACTTTTCGGTAAGGAGGTTTCAGTAGACTGAACACTCATGGCCATTCAGTAGGCATTTTTTGGGTCCACCACAGTAAACTGAACATTTCAGGATGGATACTAGCTTCCTGGTTTTGTGCAGTGTTGGTTGAATGCATCCTTTCAGGGAAATGAATTGTATTTTAACACCCACAATGCTGTGCAAAATTAAATGTAAAACGTCACTTCGCATGTGCCTCCAACTAAAAACAATAAAAAATAAAAAATAAAAATAAAAATGAGGATTGATGCAGCTTGTTCGGTTAAAGCGCCTTTCAAATGTTAGGTTATTTGTTTTTTACATGGAATGTGAAGTTTTGTGTATTTACTGAGCCATCGTGCATATCGCATCTGAGTTGGAGTGTCAATAACATGAGGAGGGCTTATGAAGCCACTTCCACACTGAATGAATCATACAAAGTAGGAACAAATATCAGCCTACTGAACAGTAGGTACTAACAATTTACAGCACAGCTAGAAGGGCCTGTATACTGTCAGATTGTGCAGTCACTTAGATATACTGAAGCACCCAGAGTCTGGTTGAACAGCAGAAGCTTATATACTGGCTTGATTGAAGATAGGAGGCAGCTGTGTGCACAGGTGAGTAGAGTTGGCTGATTAGGCAGGTGTGGCTGGCAGGGTGAGTGGAAAAGTACTGAGTAAGTGAGTGAAGGCAGGTGAGCAGAGGAGCCAACTGTGACATGTGATTTCATTTTGGCATGTTGCATACAAACATGTAGGCAATATGCCTGTATTGTATCAATTTACCACTACCTGGGGTAATAAGCAGTTTACACATGGCATAATAAGACGGAGGATCTAAGTCATGAAATATAAAAAAAAAAAAAATATATATATATATATATATTGATGAATTTTGCAAGAGAACTGATGTGGATTCCCCTCAGTCGTTGATTTGTTGATGATGAAGAAATTTGCTGTTGACACTGACTTGCATTTAAAGAGGATTATTTTATTTAGCAAGATACAACATCACTAGACACGTCTGCCCAGGAGGGTCATGAAGCCAATAATGATCCCTCGCGAACATACAGAGACAGTCGCCTATATGCACCCAAGAACATCTGCTTGTCGTTATGGGTCATCAAAAACAATCATGTAACACGTCCATATTTGGCAATTCTCTTACACAACACCTTAAGGTAAACATTCAACTGGAGGGGGCTCCTATACCACCTCAGATACAAATTCTTTCCAGATGTGTGCGTTATACAACTTAAAGGAGCAGTATATTATCGCTGTCCTAGATATTTCAGACACTTCATATTCCCCCCTTCGAGACAACAGTCTCGCAAACGAGAAAAATTATACAATTATGATGTTAATTGGCCTCATAAGAATCACTTCTGTCCATGCTTAACCTTAGCAATAGAGTATTTTTTTTATTTGTGGAGTGTGAGACTGAAAAACCCATCAGGCAGCTATCTTTCTTTATTGTATCCATCAAACCATCTAGACAGGAAAATTCTCACGGTCCCTCTGCCCCAGGCAACCACCTATAGTACTCCAAACCAATTAAAAAGAAAAGGGTTCTGAAAACTTTATAGGATGTTATATAAATGCATACATCTAAAACCTCTGAAATAAAATCAAAAAATTGTCCAAAGTCAGGCTGGTCGACCCATCGCACCTTCCAATGGACCTTTCCCTACCTAACCACACTATCCCTAAGGATCGATAAAGAAAGAGAACACCTGAGGTCCCAATATATGCATCGTATACAGTTCCAGAAAACAACCAAAACTAATCCAAAGTAATATGTCTTACTAAAAATATCTATTATAGAGTAAAAAGTACAGAATATTTATCAATAATAAAAGTTACATTGTAATAAAGAAAATCCAATAATATAAAAACATATGTATATATCAAACTGTTGCTTTTTAGCAGCATCAGCTTCTACTGTAATAAACCTTCAATGATTTTTCAATCAAAACCCCTCATCAAGATGTCCTCATTCAGGGTCCGCTGTCCATTTCCATCCTCCATTTTCTTAAGTTTGGTTGTTCAAGTCCATTAAGCTGGAAGGATCTCTGGACAATCAGCCACCCTCACATTGGTCTCCCAAATATTGTCCTAGGAAGAAAAATCAACAACCAGTATCTTTGCACATACAAAACCATCAAAAATTCATTTTGTATCATACTTTCACATTATTCGACTACATGATTAACATATACATGATTAATATACATGATTAACATATTCCATTTCCCCCCTTTTATCCATTAACTTCCTATTCAAAATAATAGTGAGTCAATGATGAATTCAGATATTCAAAATGGATATTTCTCCTACTAGCTCTTGTCCCATCTCTATGACCTCCTCATCTTCGCTTAGGTTGGTCATTACCACTCAGTAGCCACCAGAATCTGAACCACTATAGCTCCTACTGGTCCTAATTGTTATTGCAACCAAGCATTAGCAGACCATCCTGCTCCTTCTGATGGACCAAATGAATCCCTTATAAGTTTCAATGCATCTATGACATTAGTCATATTGTCAGCAGCATCAGGGATCAAAGTATAACAGACATCTCCAGTTAAATTTAAAACTTTGACCTCTGCTTGGCTTTAATCAAAACACCATTAACACCAACGGAAGCACCTTCATCCAATTCAGACCTATGTGTTGGCAGATTTTAACAATATATTTTTTAACACATCATTCATTTTTTCACAAACACCTTGGATTTGCAGATGATAAACCTCCTAGACGTTATTTAATTCCCAATTTTTTCAAAATTAGTCTTACTGTTCTATTCACAAACTCTTTCCCATTATCTGAGGATATGCAGTCTGGGAGTCCCCACCTGCTTATAACCTCACAACACAAGAACTTTGTTGGCAACAGACTGAGCATCTTTCCGCTTGGTTGGACAGGCCTCAGGCCACCTTGAAAATCTGTCCACAACAACTAGCATATATCTTTTCCTCCTACCGGTCTTATCATATCAACAAAATCCACAACTAACTCACACATAGGACCTATTGACGTTGAACATTGTTTTTTAGACAAATAGTACACCTGCCTATGACATAATCAATCTGCTCAAGCAAATACAGTACCCAAAAACCATACTCTTTCATAATCTTTCTCCTAACTTCCCCCCTTGCACATGTGCTTCCTGAATCATCAGACCTAGCTGGTCTGGGGGCGCTACTAGCAGTCCTTCATGATTTCTCCACAGGCCAGTGGAATCTTGAGTGGCCCCTCGGTCTCTCCACAATTGTTTATCCATCGCAGCAGCAGCTTCTTGCATTGAGACCACATCTATGAGCGTAATTTTATCCTCCAAGTCCATCTCATGGGTGACCAGAAGAACCTTGCCCAATTTGTTTGCTCCTGTAACTGCCTTTGCAGCCTCATCAGCTGCTTTGTTACCTTGTGTGACCCTTGACATGTCCATTTTGTGTACTGCTCACTTAGCCACTGCAATATCTTTCTCAGCCTCATCATCGCATGCAACAATTTAATTATCTGAACATTCACTTATCTCTCTACTTCCTGAACCTTCACTATTCTACCTTACAATTCCTTCAACATAAATCTAACTCCTTGACCTTTCCTGTAAACAACAGAAAAGTCCTTTTCAACCTCAGCATCTATCTATACTCCTCTGAAACCTCCTCTAAAGTTCCTTGACCTCTTCCTCTCCATATCTGTGGTTGGCCAAAAAGTGGCTGCGGAAAAGGTGCAGTGGGGATCATGGATAACAGCTGGGGTAGCTGAAACTGGATCTGGTCATGCTGCACTTGTGGTGGTAATTGAGTTGGTTGAGGCTGACTTTGCATAACCACAGCTTGTTTCTTCTCCTTCTTCTTATTGTCCACCAGCTGTAGTTGGTTAAGTTTTCTAAGAGTCTCCTGGTCCTGTTCCTTCTGGTCATGCTCCTTTTTCCGATATAGCTCAACGTGATGTGCTATGTGATCCGTATACACACCTTTTGCCATGCTTCCAAGACCAACCACCTCTGCCAGTTTGCCCCACACTGGTAGGGGCAGCCCCTTATGTATCTTAGCTAGCAAAATTGATTGCTCCATTTGATTCAAATCCGGGTCATTTCCTGTGACATTTCTCCACACTTGATGAGCCCTTGACACATAAGCTCTTGGGTTTTCCTGTGGGCCCAATGATTCAATGAGAATATTATCAGGGTGTACGTTTGTTGGAAATGCATCTCTCAATGCTCTCCACATCCGACCCCTACTTGCAGTCAACAATTCCGGATCATATACTGTAGTCGCCACATATCTATTAAGGCATGCCACCTGCAGGATTTCCTCCATCGCTGGGACCCCAATGAGGCTAGCCAAGATTCTCTTAATGTCTCCCATGGCAGGCTGTGTGCCCACCAAAACCTCTTCCAACTTTGAAATCTAAGGATGTGCTCCATCTTGAAGAGTGGGTAACCTTTCAAGTATGTTTGACATATCTGTATTTTGCCAAGGCTTATACTCTAAATTTTGCAATATTTCAGACACTTCAGCACTGAAAAACACGACTAGAGGCTGTAAGGCGGACTAGTCAGAGAATTCCCGGCGTTTGTGTCGACAACCACTGTAGTCTCATTTAGCCACTTACTAGCAACCGCCAATTGCCAAACCGCCAAACACAAACCCATTCAAATTCAATCGCCATTGAGTTTGAGAGGATAGACGCCATGGCGCTCAAATGCTAACTCACTTCCAGGTTTAAGGTCTCATTCCTGTGGTGCCCTATGAAGGTGTGCACAGGTTCAAAATATGTTTAAAACTGTAACATTGATTGAAATCATCCTAAAGCCATGAGAAGAACTGTTGTAAAATATTTGACTATGAATGAGTGAGAAATTTGTAAAATAGTTCTGGCTGTGATCTAAATTAAATTAATTTTCTGTGTCCCTGACTTCATGTTGTTCAGAACTCATAGATAATCAGTTTCCTGGATCTACATTTCCTGGATCTGCAGATTTCCTGGATTTACGTAAAGCCTTTGAAGTTGTCTACTTAAAAAACTGTCCGTCCATTAATAACCCATAACTGGATACAATCATATTCATCAGGTCGCTCCCAGTGTGTGCATATAAATAACTCTCTATCACCATCAGGTGCCTGCACCATGTTGGTACCACAAGATTCCATCCTAGGACCTTTATTGTTCAGTTTACACATTAATGATCTCCTATCTTTATGTAAAAATATGGAAATCCAGATGTGACACGGTCATACACACTCATGGCAAGTATGCAGAACAAGTGGCTGCTAAACTATCAATAGCTATGGAAAACATTGTGAAGTGGTTCATTGATTCCTGTCTCCCATTAAACTTAGAAAAAACAGTAACAATGTATTTCACCAGAAAACAAGCTCTTAACATCTTTGATAAGAAGTCAAAACAATATCACCACTGTCAAATACTAATCAAGCATGATAATTGTATTATATATATTTATCAGTCCAGTTGGTTTTTCAGATAATTCACAATACTCACCCCTCCGCCCATTAAGGGATTTGTTCAACTCTGCTTTGAACAGATGAGCAGGGCCACACGGTCAACCTCTAGGGGGCAGTGTAGCATTACAAAACGAGGTGCTGCTTTTTCTTTTAGAGCCATTGGGGAGTGGAACAAGTTTCCCACAGTTCTGAAAATCTGCACACATGGTGTAATCTGTTTTTCTATGAATAATCCTATTTTGTTATGAATAATTGTGTATTTTGTATCATTTGTGTGTATACCTGCACAGGTACTGCAGGTGGAATCTAGCTGATCAGCTGAACTAAACTAAACTAAGGTTTAAAAGAATTGGCTGAGTTGCTGACCATGGACGGATTATCATGACCACAGGCCTTGGACACAAACTTGCCTTAGACCCCTACCTACAGAACACAAATATTATACTCACACTGCATGTGTCCTCCCCACTTCCTTATATTTTGATTCACATGAGCAGTCTCTAAAAGTAGTTGTCCCTCCCCCTCTTTTGTAAAACAGTTTGTAGTTCCAGTTAGCGCGTACAATTAGCTGTTTGTACCTGGAAAGGGAAAAAAACAGCTATTTTGTTCATGCAGCACAAAATAAATATATACAAGTATTTTTTGCATTTTAGCGTTGCATGATTGCATCCTTCTGTTACTTCTTCAGAATTACGATCATAAAAACAATTATGTCACTTTGCATGTTCTTAGAAGTAAAAAAAAAAAACATGAACAAAATCTAGCTACTCGATTTAATAATTATTGTTTGAATCAGCTTTCCCTTAGTAAACATTAAATATTCCAAATACCCGTCAAATCTCTTGTCAAGGTAATCATCTGTAGCATCATAAATTAAAGGTGGTGATGATTTAATGAGTGTTTAAACACACCCACACACGCTTAAAGACTAACTATTTGTATGCTTGGGATAATAGATAGATTTTGAGTTTAGGTTTTAAAGTAGAGGTTGTAGCGATGGATGGTTTGTACTGGTTGGTTTTAGTCTGTCAGCAGTCAGTTTAGATAAATTGACTGTGCCTTTTGAGTTCAGTTTGTTCACTCTGGAGTTAACCAAAACAGGAATAGTTGATGTAAAACTGAGATTCCTGAGACCAATTTTTTCATACTCATTTTAGTTGTGTGAAGCTGGGAATTTATCTCCGGGGCCAAGTTTATCAAAAGGTTTAGTATAGATAACAATGATTCAGATTTAGTAATCCACTTTTGCTATCCAGGATGTCCCAGAATTTAAAAGAAACAACTTGACAGGATCAACCTTGGCAATCGAACCTTCTGCTTGGATCAAGAAAATCCTGATTCAAGTTTTTCTCAATTCTTCACAAAACTTTTGAACAACATAAAGGTGGTGGTTTTATCCATATAAGGCATGTTTGTGTGTGTTAAATAAAATCCTTGTGATATAAAGGATTCACTGACACCCAACGTTAAAATAAAAAAGAGCCAGATTTGGACGGACAAAATTGATTTAATCAATCAATACATTTTTATTTGTATAGCGTCAACTCATAACAAGTGTTATCTCGAGACACTTTACAAAAAGCAGGTAAAAGACCTTACTCTTTGTCTTTTAACATTACAAAAGAGCAGGTAAAAAGACCATACTTAATGAATAATCTTTTGTGGAAAACAAGAAAGGGTACTGTTTCTGACTACTTGACAGTCCAACTGCAGCCACTTGAGTGTCGGTCTATCGTGGAGCACACTTGTTTTTGGGGAACTGGTCTTGCCAATAAATTAAGGCTCTGTCATTAGCTGTCAAATATAATATTGGAAAACTGGGAGGTATAAACCTCTGTGTTTCTTGGATTTGATAAATGAGCCTTGGACATTTGTTAAGTTTTATACCCCCAAACAATATTATTGAATGTTTACTGAAGCTTTACTGCAATTTTTTGAAACAAACAGATAAACCTGGAAAGCGGGTGAAACCAGTTTATTAGCATTTATGTGCCCTATGAGAAAGAGTGGCAAATACCTCCTAAAGTCAATGTGTTTTTTAAACTTGTCCAATTGAATACAAAATGTGTTCTTGAATAAGAGCATCCGATTTAAAGTCACAGAAAACCCTACATTGCTGTTGCTTGGCAATTTCAAAGGGAGGAGATTCAAGGAAAAATTGATCCAATTTTTTTGTTAACAAAAATAAATATGCTCTACTCAAATGAACTGAATAGCCAGAGAAGCTATCTGAAGCAGTTGATTAATGAGAGAAGTGGAGGGAGGGGTGATGGGGGTCCAGCAGAAAAATCTGCAGTTTGCTGCCTTATGCTGATGGCTCCAGTGCTAGATTAAACAACAGAGGACTGGCAAAGTTGTCCCGCACTTGAAGTTAAAGGTAGTGACCTACTACTGTTAGTAAGAGAAGCTGAATTTGGGAACCCTGATTGGTTCCTATGTGTACTATATAGGAAGTCAACTGCAGTAAAGGATACTTATCAAGGTCTTTCTATTTCAGAAATTCACTGCATGATGAGGTATGCTTTATCATGTTTCTCTTAGCAAGGGAGTACCACATTCTGCACACTCGTTCAGCACATTCAACAAGTACAATGACACACCAGTAGAGGGCTTTAGTAGACAGCAAATGAGGAGTTTTTTCATTGCCTTGAGTGTTATTGTAGTTTTAACGTTTTTTTTCTCAGACCAGTTAGCTTACTGTATATTAAAGCAACCTGTAAATGTTGTACAATGAAGATTTAAAAAAAAAAATCTAACTATCATTAACATTATAGCAGATATAATATAGAAAATAATCCACAAATGTTTAATACGTCGTCAAACACACCAAAATGCAGAACCAGTCTGGGTGACAGTAAAACAAACCAATGATAGATAAATAAATACAGTTGATTATGGCCCATTTCGGTCAGCTGAAGTCAACAAGGAAGCCACTCAAATAAAACCTGTCTGGCAACTCCTGTGTGTGGAACACTTTTGACATTTAGAGAGTAATGCAGGTCGAATTCCTGCACAAGACCTGTTACAGCGTTGACCTTCAGGGTTTCAAAAATGCTTTGGAGACTCTTTAAAATTGTGTCCCTTTTTGCTTTCATAAGTACGGCATGTTATGCCCTTTTTCTATACAAGAAAAGCAGGAATATGGATGTTTTAACTAACCAGCATTTTAAGGCTCATGGAAACAACAGCTTTTCCGGGCTGTTAGACAAACAGGAGACACGGGTAAGGGAATTTCAGAGTAATGACTCCAAAAAGATTGAAGCCTCCATGGTGACTGAAGCTTCCAAAGAGAGTGATGCCTCGATGGAGAATAATGCTGCAAAAGAAAATGAAGCCTCCATTGGTAATGAAGTCTCTGTGAAGAGTGAAGCCCCCAATGCTGTCCAAGAGAAGACCCAGACACCAGCCCCTGAGAACAAGACTATTGGACTATGCCCTGATACCCCTCCAAATCTTGTTGGCGCCCTCCGTGTAGAGTTTGATAATGAACGGACATTGGAACAGGTGAGAGAGGACGTTGGTTCTGGTCTTCAAATGGGAGGCAGGTTTATGCCGCTTGACTGTATCGCCCAACAGAAGGTAGGTGGATGAAAGGAAAGACAAATCAATAAATGGACAAATTAAACAAAGTATACAATTTTAACCAACAGAATTAAAAGGAACAATAACTTTTCAATTGTGTTGTTGCCAGATTTAAAAGTAAAATAAAGAGACAAATAATTCCCTGTCCATTAGGTAAGACTTCAGTACTGTGCAAGAAACTCCCATCCACTTTTCCAGTGGAATATATATTGTGGTAAATGGTGTCGAACTAAGACTGAAGTTCTGCCACTGTGTTTAACAGATATCATTAAATACCTTAACCAGAGCTGTTACAGTGCTGGGATGTGGTCGAAAACCTGACTGGGAGACATCGAAACAGTTGTTCAATGTCAAGAATTTATTTAACTGTTGAAAAACAGACTTTTCCATTATTTTACCTAAAAATTGAGATTTGATATAAACCTGTAATTGTTCATTACTGACTTGCCTAGATTGTTTTGTTTTTTTTAAATAGTTGCTTGATGACTGCTGTTTTAAGGCCTTTGGGAAGAGACAAGTTTACCATCTGTAACAGATCTGGTGCCACGTCTGTTTGCCAGAATATCAAGAAAGCAGGAGGAGGAATTTTGTAGTTGAATAATGTCCTCCAGGTTTTAATGATTGATCAGATTAAATTGTGTCATGGTTTTGAAATTGGTTATAAATTGGCACAGCACATTCTACTCCTGATATTGAGGTACTGACAGCTTGTCAAATTTTCTAATTTTTTTCAGTAAAGAAGGTGAGAAATTAATTACAGGCCCTGGATGAATAAAGTTCAGCTGCTACAGACACAGGATGATTTGTTAGCCTGTCAACAGCAGTAAACAGGGCACTTGCATTATTATGGTTTTCAGTGATGATGTCACTGATGATGCTTCTTGACAAATAGTTACATCCAGCCTGCAAAGACGATGAGTTATCAACTTTGCTGGATTCAGCAATCAACAAGCGGACACCTGAGGAAAAGCAGTTTTATGCACTTCTGCATTGGCTTCATTCGTCAACGCCACAGGTTACCACTTGATGGCAGCAAACAGCAGTTTATTGTTTCTTTGATAGAAAATGAAATCATTCAGAAAAGGTACTTGCAAGGAATGCTGTTTAAAAGGACAAAAATAAATTAAATTGTACATGACTTTCTTCATGTATAATTAAGCAAATTGTCTGTTTAGGTGGCAATCATCATCCCATTCCGAAATCGCCATGACCACCTGAAGCACTGGCTGTATTACCTCCATCCTATACTGATGCGACAGCAGGTGGACTATGGTGTGTATGTCATCAACCAGGACGGAGAAGGAGTGTTCAACCGGGCAAAACTGATGAATGCAGGCTATGTTGAAGCGCTGAAGGAATATGATTACGATTGCTTCGTCTTCTCTGACGTCGATCTGGTTCCTATGGACGACCGTAATCTCTACCGATGTTTTGATTCTCCCAGACACTTGGCTGTAGCCATGGACAAGTATGACTTCCTATTACCATACAGTACATTCTTTGGTGGGGTTCATTCAATGTCAAAAGAGCAATTCTTGAGAATTAATGGCTTCTCCAACACTTACTGGGGTTGGAGTGCTGAAGATGATGATATATATAATCGGATTTTATTCCGTGCAATGAAAATTTCTCGGCCTAACTTGATAATAGGGAGGTATAAGATGATTAAACATCTGAGAGACTTGCACAATGAGCCAAATCAAAGAAATCCCGATAAATTGTACAACACCCAATGGCAAATGGAAAAAGACGGTATCAATTCCCTCAATTACACAGTCAAGGAGATGGTGAAAGATAAAATGTACACATTTATCACTGTGGATATTCAGGCTCCACAATAATAAATGAGGACTGGAACTGTGGAGGAATGAGGAATGTGTGACTGCTGTTGACTTTTTATTTTCTGTTTCATTTTCAAGACGCCAAACAAAAATATGTCATCTGGGCACATTGGTGTGTATTATTGTGTGCATATGCCCAACTGTATTAAGTCAACTTTTAGTAGGCTATATGAAAAACAGAAATGACATCTCCCTGTCTCTGTTGTTTCAGCATTATCCTCGAATGCCTGTTTAATTTTCAAAGTAAGGTGTGAAATACAAATCAAATAATGCTTTAACTCATGATTTGATTTATGCGGATACAACTACCTTTAAAACAACGTGTAACTTTTGACCTTAAAATAGTAGTTTAGATATCTACTGAATTAAATCATAAAATGACCTTACTATATGATCAGACAAGCATCTGTTTGTTTGACTTCCTGATTAAGGTTTGATGCCAAAATACATCGAAGTGTGTTTTGAAGGTTAACTTCACCATGCTATGACAATAAAGACTTCGTCTTTTTTTTTTTTTGAGAGAGTGCCCTGAAGTTTTTCTTGTTTTTTTTTTTCTATAAGGCTGCATGATATTGGCAGCCTTACCGTTGGGGAAGCAAACTGAGGACGTGGTCAGGTAGGCAGCAGGTTTGGCAGCAGGAAGGCAGTCTGTAATAACAAACAATCCTACAGTGGACAGAGGGAAGACAGGTCAGAGACAGGGAGACCGATCCATGGATGAATGCTGGAAAGTCTTGCATGAAGCAATAGAACGATCTGGCAGGGGCCCTTTTCGAAAAGCCACAGTTCAGTATGCAGTGCGTACTTTTCGGTAAGGAGGTTTCAGTAGACTGAACCCTCATGGCCATTCAGTAGGCATTTTTTGGGTCCACCTCAGAAGACTGAACATTTCAGGATGGATACTAGCTTCCTGGTTTTGTGCAGTGTTGGTTGAATGTATCCTTTCAGGGAAATGAATTGTATTTTAACACCCACAATGCTGTGCAAAATTAAATGTAAAACATCACTTCACATGTGCCTCCAATTCAAAACAAACCAGAATAAAAAAAATAAAAATGAGGATGGATGCAGCTGGTTCAATTAACTTTCAAATGTTAGGTTATTTGTTTTTTACATGGAATGTGAAGTTTTGTGTTATTTACTGAGCCATCATGTATATCACGTCTGAGTTGGAGTGTCAATAACATGAGGAGGGCTTATGAAGCCACTTCCACACTGAATGAATCAGACGAAGTAGGAACAAATATCAGCCTACTGAACAGTAGGTAATAACAGTATACATCACGTATAGAAGGGCCTGTATACTGTCAGATTGTGCAGTCACTTTGAAATACTGAAGGACATGGGAGGCAGCTGTGTGCACAGGTGAGTAGAGTTGGCTGATTGGGCAGGTGTGGCTGGCAGGGTGAGTGGAAAAGTACTGAGTAACTGAGTGAAGGCAGGTGAGCAGAGGAGCCAACTGTGACATGTGATTTCATTTTGGCATGTTGCACACATACATGTAGGCAATATGCCTGTATTGTATCAATTTAAAAACTACCTGGGGTAATGAGCAGTTTATACATGGCATAATAAGACGGATGATTTAAGTCATGAAATATAAAATATATATATATATGTGTATATATATATATATTGATGAATCTACAAGAGTTTGCAAGAGCACTGAAAAACACGACTAGAGGCTGTAAGGCGGACTAGTTAGAGAGTTCCTGGCGTTTGTGTCGACAACCACTGTAGTCTCAATTAGCCACTTATTAGCAACTGCCTTTGTAAGGACGCGTAAAAACTTCAAAATTCACAAGTGGGGGTGTTACCTAACGTAGTTTATGTCGTCTAACAAAATGTGAACATCTCTTAAGCTTGTGCTGACCACAGACCTTATTTCAGGTGTCCAAACACAAACACATTCAAAATCCTCATTGAGTTTGAGAGGATAGACGCCATGGCGCTCAAATGCTAACTCACTTCCAGGTTTAAGGTCTCATTCCTGTGGTGCCCTATGAAGGTGTGCACAGGTTCAAAATATGTTTAAAACTGTAACATTGATTGAAATCATCCTAAAGCCATGAGAAGAACTGTTGTAAAATATTTGACTATGAATGAGTAAGAAATTTGTAAAATAGTTCTGGCTGTGATCTAAATTAAATACATTTTCTGTTCATTTTCTGTGTCCCTGACTTCATGCTGTTCAGAACTCATAGATAATCTATGATCAAACATTGATGTCACCATCAGTTATATCATGAAACATAAGCTCAGCTATAAACTGGTTTCATTTCTTGCCACATGCAGGTCACTTTTTGGTAACAGGTACAGCTTCAGTCTTCAGTGGGCAGAGTAATATGACCTGACAAGCCAACCAACCAGAAGACGCTTTAGAAAGAGAATTCTATAGCCCTCTGCCCATGCATACACAGCTATGTATAGTGTACGTTGAAGCCAGCCCCCTTTCTAATGAATTTTCCAGCGTTGTTTCCATTGAAAATGACAGCCAAAATGACACAGTTTTCAGGGGGGAGTTTCCCATGATTCTATATGGTAATACGGTTTAAGAGTTTAACTGTGGCATTTGGGAATCAGGACTGTTGTGCATCTCAAATTTTAACAAGTGATATTGTGCTTAAATCAAGCCGTTGTACAGTGTTCCAAGCCTTTGAGGAAGTTTCTTTCATCCCTCATCTCATGACTCCAAATCTATTTTCCTAACAAGCTCCCATTCAGTTTTGAAAAAACTAAATTTTTTATTGGAGTTTTTCAAAGAACATGTCACTGTAAAAGAATGCATGCTTGTTTATCCTCCTGCTGAACTCTTACAAAATGGATTTTCCTATTTGACTTTCAGCAGGGTTAGATCTTCACATGGCATCACATTGCACTGCATGCTCTTGTTGTCATGGTGTCATAAAGAGAAGCTTGTCTGCTGATGAATTAGGTGGATAACACGTAGTGCCCTGAAAGGAACTGCAGCATCATACGACTGAAAGAGAGTGAGGGAAGTGAGGAAAGATAGTGGACTAAACATAAACATCAACAGAGGGAGGGGGGGGGGGGGGGGAGTGCACAGAGCGGTAAAATGGTTGTGGAAGAACTTCCCATGAGGTTGGAGAGGTGTAAAGCAGTGCTACCGAGTGGCACCTTTACAAGTGGAATTGATGTGTTTAGAGTAAGTGTGCTAAAGGTCAGAGTGCTGATGGAGAATATGATCACTAGCACTGCATTTCTCTTTTTAATGTGTGTGTTTTATTACTATACATCTTTCAACAGATCAACCAAAATAACGTCACCTCACACACTGTGTCTCAGGAACCCCCCCCCCCCATACTCTCACATCCTCCTTTGCCCAGCCCAGCCCCCTCTTTTCATTGGTTGACCTAGTGGAGTTACTATGGGAACCACTATGGAGAAGCTGCCATGCAAAATGTGGGGTACAGCTTTTGAATTGTGCTGAGGGCTTCATCACAAACACACACGCACGTTCATCATGGCAAGGTAACCCTATCTTGCATATTGAAAGATTTTGGAAATGTCACTATTTTTCAGCAGTGTTTCTAAAAGCGTAAATGTATAGCGTTCTTGGGGTTTATATTACATGTTAGAGGCAAATATTTTTAATTTGCAATAAGGACAAAAAACATCTCTGAAATCTTAAGTATTATGTTTTAGCTCTTAAGAAAACAGCTAAAAGATGCTAATAGAGCTATAGTTCCATCACACTTACAGGCCTAGGAGTCATTTTTCTGTGTGCAACTTGTTTGTTGTTAGCTAATGACTTTCTCTAATAAGCTTAAATGTGCTCTTTGTGGTTCTATAATTACAGTAGATACCAATTTAGCTTAGAATATTGACAAAATAAATGTCAGTAGCAAGTTATATCTTGTTAGAATGACTGGTAAAAGACAGAAATGAAAACTAGCTAGTAGCATCACAGAGAAAAAAGACGCCAAAACTTAAGCTGTAGGCTATAAGGTCTCATACCATCCTGTTTCAAGTAAGACAATTCTGCTTTTCAAAGACAGCACACCCATTGTCTTAAAAAGAAGCTTCAGCTATTAGTAATAAAACTGCTATAGTGGCTGGTGGCTAATGTTAGCTGAATTAAACAACCATTCTATTCAACAGATACTGCTTTAAATGACATTGCCGAGATTGTTTGCTGAACAGAATATCTCTTTGTGCTTGTGTTGCTCTAATACATTAGTAAACCATTACACAATTATTGCTATTGTGGCAGTTTATCAATAGTTAGGCCTATAAGCTAGCTTGATTTAAAAGCAGTGAATTCAGCCAAGCCGTGACAAAAACACCGTACATCTTCTTCACATTTAGTTTCTTCCACACTCTCCCAGAATTCTCCTCAGATACCTTTGTTGTCCATCACATACTAAACCCTCTGTCATGCACTTCTACTAGATTATGCAGCAAACAAACGGGCACACACGCACAAAAACATGGCTCACATTGAGGATGAGTGTCCACATCCAGTACACAGCAGCAGCAGACTAATGATGAGATCAGCCACCACATGTGCTCGTGTGCACCAGAACGGCAACGCTCTCCCGGTCAGCATCCCTAGCTTTGATCTGGTGGGGCTGGTAGGAGTGTGTGTTATTGTCTTACGTAATGCTTTTACATAAACCTCAGCATGCAGAAAGAGAGCTGTGTAGGGAGGGTGGGGGGTTTGCTGCACCATTACAAAGGGGATTCGCACTGCACCAAATCCTCCTACTACAACACATACATGCTCATGCACACCACAACACAAATATAGGCTTTTTTGTGGCAACATGTGTTTTCCTCAAAATGATGGGAACCTCCCTTTCATCTAAATTCAGGACACACACACACACACACACACACACACAGGCTCCATTTCCACGTGCATCAGCTATGCATCAGATGCCTGCCTTTGTCATCATATTGGTTCTCAAGTCTCTACATGTTGTTTCCCACTAGGCTCTAACAGCAGACAATAACACATTCATCAGGCTTTCATCAATCAGCAGTCAATAAAATATATTGATAACCTATTACTTCCAAGCCAGGCGTCTCTCAGAGTGCAAAGCCACAACCACAGTGCCACACACTGCATGTCAACAAAAGCACTCCTGTTTCTCCCCATCTCTCCCACTCCCACCCAGCCAACTCCATGGGGATTTAAGCCACTGGGATGTGGGGTTGAAAAGATGGAGGAGGGGAGTCAAGGAGAGAAATCTATCTTTTGTTGCTCTTATTATACAAGTACACCCAGTGTCTGATCTTGAAGTGTATGGATGCTGAGTAAATGTGGTTAAAAAAGTCAGAAGCTCATCTGTCAGCGCAAACACAGTTTTATTCATTAAATATGAAAAGTGGAAAGACTTCACACTGTGAACAGACATACGGTAAAAAAAAAAAAAAAAACAAGGAAAATATAATGTGCTTTCCATTGCAGCAGATGATTTAATAAAGACCCAAACAATAGAAAGAGTCGGTCTGGAAAAGAAACAAAAGGAACTGAGCCAGGGGGCAGTGTCGTGACCTCTGTGGCTGATGTCACTATTCTGCATACAGTATGCCTTGTACCCAAAGGTTCAACTCTCATTTTAACTCTTCTATCTCTTATTTTGAAAAAAGTGGACTCTAGCTCTATTTAGACACACAACATTGTGGCATATGGACCATCAACCAAGGAAGTTTCAATACTTAAACACAATCTGATAAACATGAAATGCAGAATTACCTCTCCTTTACCAGTGTGTTGTCTCCTACAGAGTAAAATGTAAATTTTGGACTCTTTAGGCAACTGTTTGGTCTACAATCCACAAGCATTACCACTGCTTTAAAAAAAGCATTAAACATATTCCCAGAAATACTTTAAAGGTTCAGATTGTTGCTGATTTAAATTACAAGTTACATTATGCAACCATCCCTTTCATTATCATTTCTACTAGAGGGTAATGAAATTAATCATTATAAATCATAACAACAGTGTAGGCAGAGAAAACATCAACCTCTTCTCCCCAAATAACCTTTAGCATGCCCTTAGTGTGTGCCATGACAGACACTAATGACAGACCTGGCTTCAGGTTACCCCATATCCTGTCCAACCCTATACCATCAGGAGGCTAAATAGATATCTGTACCCCGAGCAGTGTTGTGAATCAATCATCATATTCTAAATGAAATGGGAGGCTATCATGAACTAATATGACCCTCATGTGTCAATGCTCCTGTGGTTAGCCTTAGAGAAAACTTGCATCATCTCGAATGTCATGCTCTTTGAAAACCACTCTCTTTAACTGAAGGATAGGGAACATTCTGCTCCCTGTAACTTGTCTCACTGATTTACTGACAAAGGCCTTTTAAGACTATACACCCACTCATTCTTACAACAAGTGGTGCTTTGCAAGTCTGCATCACTGTGCAGTAGTTTGTCTTCAGTTTTTTTCAGAGCACATGGGTCCTAGAAAACAAACTCCCCCACAAAAGAGGGACAAAGAAGGACAACAGACCATCACAGACAAATATATGCCGACCAATGATCTACATAATGTCAGGCTACATTCATATTCATACACAACTGTGGTGATTCCTAGAATTAAGTGTTTATCAGTACAAGAGCCAAAATAATAGTTAATTGTGTGACTCAAAAGTCTTTTACTTATCTCAAACCCTGACTGAATTTCCTTGTCTTTTTTTTTGGGTCACAGCCTATTTTAAAAACACTTGCAGGCATATTCTGGTTCTCTAAAACTGGCTGACATCCACCTTGTAATCCATCCTATACAGCATGTTAGTAAAAACATAAAAGAAAGCAGAGTATTAAGAAGCTGGTGTGTGATCACAGTTTAAGGAAAAAGAACCCCATAAAAACAGAATGAAATCCATGAAGAAGAAAGGAACCTTGAGAAAAAAAGAAGGTTTTTGTGCGTGTGTCATTGGAGAAGAAAAACATCCAGTGTAGCTACAAAGACAGTGCCAAAGGTTGAACAGTGTGTGTAACTAAATCATTCAGCATTACTTGATGTTCCCTGACCTTTGTGCCTATGTGGCACTGCATGCACAGTATTGTGATTTGTGTGTTGTGATTGTGTTGCATTTTGTATGCGAGCGTTGTTCGTGTTTTTGTTTGTATTGAAGCATCAGTGCAAGGGATCCCTCCTGGCTGGGTATTGCGATAGTTTGGTAGGTTTCCATTGGTTACTGAAGAGTTGTAAATCCCAGAGATTGACATCCCACGGATGTACTTTGTGTGATGCTGTGGATATTCTAGAGATCCATATGCAACAGGCTGAAGCCAAACGTAGTCCATTCATAAAAAAAGTAATCGGCCAGAACAGAGAAAAAACGTCCATCTTAAGAAAAGAAAACTGGGTCCAATTCTTCCACCTTTTTAGTTGCAAAGTAGGTAAGAAATAAAACTGTTTAATAATCATTTAAGAGTTCTTTTGTACATTTGCACATACAGCTTAATAAAGTGTGCGGTCAGAAGAAGACCATCTTCAAAAAGCAAAACATAGATACAGCCAAACAAAAACAGGTCGGTTATTCCAGGCTGCAGATACTGTTGAGATGCTGCGAAATGATAACTAGGGTTTTTTCTTTATACTTTGGCTCTAAGATAAAAGGATTAGGAGGTAATTTGTTACAGATTAGACAAGATGAAAAACTCAGGGAAAACAAATCTTTGATTAGATTAGGTCCTTTGGAGAAAATTGTGTTCTGCCATATGGTATTCCATAAGAAAAAATGTAAGAGACAAAAAGGTGCTCTGCTTCTGTTTTTCTTGCAGTGTGCAGTCGTGAACTGTCAAACTCTCAGCAGGTTGAGAGTTTTATTCCAGGAAAGTTACAAGGCAAAATTTGTCCATGGATTGTCAAGAGTCAACTTCCAAAGTTCCAGTGAAAGCTGTGAAGTTATAACCCAGCTTTTTGGAGTCTCCTCGTGACTTTCTCAAGTGAACAAAACCACTTATTCTATTCCACCCTGTCACAAGCCAAAACACTAAGGAATGAGAGCTTTAAAGATTGGAGAGGAATTTATAGGCTGTTAACTCTACAGCTCCACATTTTTCTTGGTCTGGGAAAACTTTTGGCTCTGCATAAACATCACTGAAGGGATGTAGACTCAAGTCCATAAGTTGGTAAGCAAAACCTGTTTGACAGGAATTACTTCTTGTTTGCAGGTCCTCTGTTTTGGTCGCCAGGTTTTCCCCCTGATCGACGCACCGGCACCTTGGAAACAGGGATTCTGGTGCGAGCAGGGGGTGGTGGTTCGGTCACTGGCTGAGGGGATTCGGCCTCTAGAACCGAGGAGAGGGCAGACTGGCTTGCAGAGTGGGGGGGAGGGGTTTGTCGGGAGCTCACTGGGATCTTTGATTCCCGTGGAAGGCTGGTGCTTCCTTTCATTGACCTGAAAGAGGAAGAGGAGGAGGACGGAGAAATGGTTTGGTTGGTGGGGCTCAGTTTGTATTCAGTGGATGGAGAGGGAGTACTGTTTAGACTTCCGTCTCTTTCATCCTCCCCTTCATCCTCATTGTAGAGGTCGTACAGATGGTCTCCAGAGCAGCTGTCTCGAGATAACGCCATGCTCTGGTTATGCTGCACCCCGCTCTCATCGGGTGTTGCTGTGGGTGTTGCTGAGGGTGTGTCCCAGTAGCCTTCATCACTAAGAGGCTCTTTATCACCAGGAGATGTTGGATGACGGACATGCGCATGAGGGATTGTTGGCTTTGCTGCCCGGCTCCCTGCTCCACCAACTACTGGAATCTTACTGAGCCCAAGTGCTTTCACCTTGGGTAGCTTCCGGTCTGCACTCCTGGAGGCGGAGGGCAGGTGGCTGCTGGCAAGGTTGGAGGTGGCACGAGGGGGATAAGTAGAAGTCGGGGTGGAAGAGGGAGGTTGGTGGGACCGAGGCAGGGCTGGGGAGTTATCACCTGTAGAGGGAAGCATGTGCCAGAGCCCCTGCATGTCTGCATCATCCACCCCCTCTGGACTTGCCATTTCTTCCCCTCCACCCATGTAGGCTACCACTCCGCTACCAGCTGGGTGCTGCTGGGGTGGAGGCGGTACTCTGGCCCGGGCTGGGAGGGAGGAAGGCACTGAGCTTGGGCAAACAGAGAACATGGGCTGGGTCAGCTGCGAAGATAAAGTGGTTCTGGAAGGGGAACAACGTGACGATGCACTTGTGATACCAACAACTCTCCCAACACTTGCACCCACAGCCCCCCCTCCTCCACCACCACTGCTGCTGCTGCTGGTGCCACTTCCCCCATTCCCTGTTGGCCCCTCGTCCTCTGCATCAGCAATAATGTCCCCACAGCCCGTCAGTGAATCAAAGCTTTTCAGCGAAGTGACATCAGTGAAGAGGAGGGAGCAGAGTCGTTCCACCGAAGGCTCTGAGGGTGGGTCACCTGTGCTGCACCGATCCAAAGGTGGTGTAGCAAGGGAGGGGGTGAGGCTGGAGATTGATGCTTTGGCTTTTTGTATGGGAGGGTGGAGGGGTGAGTCAGTGGGTGTGTAAGGAAAAGGGGAGTCTGGCTCACCAGATGTCCCTGGCATGGCAACAGAGTGTGGAGGTGTCATGGTAACACTGGTAGTGGGAGTCTCAAGAGTATGTTCTGCCTCTGCATTCCCACAATCCTCTTGTTGATGATGGGGAGGGGGTTCAAGGGTGAGCATAATATCCTTCACCTTTTCAGAGTCAGCAGTATCCCCATCCTTACTTTGCTTCCCCTCCACTTCTTCCCCTTCTACCTCGTTTGTTTTTTCCTTGCGTCTCCATCGCATGCTGCTGAAAAACCCCTTTAAGCCTCTCCCTCTTCTGACAAGCCCCGCCCCTCCATTTTCACTTGATCTGAAACTTCCACGCCGGAGTAGGGAGAAGAAACTCAGTGATTTGCTGAGAGATCTCACCGGTCCTGCCTCCAGGCTGGGAAGCCCCTCCCCTCTCTGTCCATCGGTGTCGTTAGAACTCGTTAGTCCGTCGTGGGTTTTGCTCCTGACAAGCTCCACCGATGCTGCCGATCCATTTCCATTCAAAGAGTTCCCATTGTCAGAATTCCCATTGCTGTTCGTAGCCCCTTTGTTTCTGAAGGAGGAGAAGAAGCTGGCCATACTGGAGCCAGTGCGACGCTTTCCGAACAGTTTGAAGGCAGCTTTGTTGATCTTCCCTGTGGGCTGGGGGTCACACTGAGGGGCCACAGGCGGCTCCACACACTCCGACTGCACCTCCATTATCTAGCACTCTATCGTCCCACTCTATCGTCTCCCCCGAGCGCTCTAACTGCCCTTCTGTCCTTCTCTTTCTGACCACACATGCACTCACCCTCACTCACTCTCTCTCTCTCCACCCTTCTGTCTGGTGCTCTTTCACTCCCACTCTGACTTGCTCAAACGTCTGCCTGCTGGTTTTCTCTCTCTGCCTCCCTCACTCCCCTCCCTCTATTTCTCTCTCTCTCTCTCTCTCTCTCTCTCTCTTTCTCTCTAACACACATGCTGTGTGCTGCTCCTTTCTGTATCCATGGCAACTGGGAGGGATAAGCAGCTTTCGTCAACGTTGGCGGGGCGCCAGTGTCTGTCCTCCACTCCCTCCCCCATCCTCTTCCTCCTCTCTTCCTCTACCTTCCCTGTCACCAACGCACTTTTTGCTCTTTCCTATTCATCAATTTATAAGCCCTACATACTGTACACTGATTGCATCCCTGCCTGAATGTATGTGCAATAACTGTACGCCTCATGTTTTATTGAATAACTAGCGATGCATGCACACTGATGAATTAAGACGGATGAGACCTGAATTCAATGTTTATTTGTGAGTTTTTGCAGTGAGTCATGAGACACAGTGTAATGGCTCATTATACTGTATAGCATGCGGCATACTTGTTGGAATTTTATTTTGTTTAAACAAGATGGGGGAAATCTAACAAGTGAATGGTGGCACCAGTTTTGATTTAATAAAAAAATGTTTTCCTTGGTAGATGTAGAGGTAGGGAATAATGTAACATTTTGTGCAGATAGTTGCTTGATATTACAGATATATCAAAATGAATTACTTTGTTTAGCTCTGTCTGCATGGCTGTATCCAGTAAGTGTGTACATGTATATGAATGAAGTGTGTCAGATGAATTAAAGGAGTCAAGTACAAGACCTGCTGATAAACAGTATGAACAAAGGCCTAAGCTTGGATATGGATTCAGAAAAAAGGTTTCAGTGCTGTGACACGCAAACACACATACACATACTAGCGCGTGCACACACACACACACACACACACACACACACACACACACACACACACACACACACACACACACACACACACACACAACACACACAGCTCAGACATATAGGACATATGGTCCAAACTCTCTTCCATATGGACACACAGGACCAGGTGTCTGCTGACCATGACAACATTTCTAACTGTCATCCTATCAGCCTAAGTGTGTGTGTGTGTGTGTGTATGTGTGTGTGGGGGGGGGGGGGGGGGTGTTTAACCACTCATGAAATCAACACTACGTTTCTTTAGGATTAACTATGCTGTTAGTGATTACCTTGGCGATAGTTTCTACGGGTATTTAGAACAATGAACTGTTTACTAACTAGTGGGAAAGCTGTTCATAGCCCTAATGTGTTGCCTTGTATTGATTGTGCTATAGATATTTTAATATACGTCTAAATATATGTTTGAAATAATTGAAGTGTCACAATGCACTGATGAAACACGTGCAAATCAGCAGATTAGCCATGTTGGTGGAGCATTGCATGTTGGCATGATAAAAAGGAGAGCTTTTAAACAGATTCTCATTGTGTCTCTTACTAAGCCAATGCTTTTGAGGCATCTCTCCCAGAATATCCTATGTCATCCTCCCCTGCAGTGGATTCACCCAGAGTTCCCCATTTTCATGCTGAGTGCGATCCACCTTGGGTGCTCTTTTTCCAGCCTTTTCTATCCAACCCAACCCCCCATGAATCTTCCTGATTACCCCGACCCAGTTACAAATCTCCTCTCCCCTCCTTCCTCCCACCCCTGTTCCTTTTCTCTCTCTCTCTCTCTCTCTCTTCTCCTCCTCCTCCTCCTCAGTTGCTGTTGGCACAGGCTCTCCTCTTCCAGCCCACTGCTATCAAACAATGTCTGCATTCATCTGCCCAAGGCAACACACACACACACACACACACACACACACACACACACACACACCCACAGACATGCTCACACCCACACAAACACATCTGAGGGCTTCCCCAGAGTGAAGCACTGGGGCAAATTTTCCTTATGCTTTCCCCTAATAGGAGAGGCAATCTGTCTGCTTGCCAGCCAGTCTGTCACCCAGTGTGCAGGTTTTCAGGTACATCAGATACTCCAGGCAATGCCCTGCAGCAGTGCTACAGGTCAGCTGGCTGCCGGGTGGACTTGAATCTGACACTGAGCAGCAGATGGCTGGCTATGAGGGGACACTCATGAGTAGGCTCAGTTATTACATGGAAAACAAAGGATTCTGCTGAGTTCTAGGAGTGGAAATAAACATGGCTATGATGCTTAAAACATGGTATGTAATGTTTGTAAATTCTGGTTATGAAGTCCGTTATCATAAATCTGTAAGTCTCTACAGTGCCCCAAATCTGTTTAACGGTGTTGAACCAGGTTACATTTAGTGGAAAACAATGGGGTTAAGTGGATTATACCTGTTTGTTTCTCAGAAAAATCTTTAAAATGGCGTACGTAAGATTAATTTTACAAATATTGGTCTAAACTGTGACAAAATGGAGTTGTTACCCCCTTATATGAAAGCGTTTTGTTTTTCTTTCTGCATGTTTTTAGTCAGTTTAGTCTTTGTTTAAAGCAGCATGTGCTTTCTTTAGAACCACATCATTAATTTCTCCCTCTACTTACTTTGAGCAAGAAGACAGACACATGCACACAAGGAATAGAAGTACACACCCTATTATCTTCACACATACTTCTCCCTCTCTCTTCTTTCCACCCCCATCTGTCTAAATAGGGTTCCCGTTTCAGCCCCCTGAGTGAAGCTCAGGCACTAAGTGGAACAGTTAGAGGACATTTTCTCTCTGTGCCTGTCCCTCTATCTCTCTGTGTTTTCTAATAATATGGCTTGTCTGAGTGTGCCAGCATGTGAATGTGTTTATCCCTTGCACTATGGCTGCATTTATCTGCTGAATGTGCTTGCCAACTCCACGTGCTGTGCTAGGAAAGTGCCTCTGGATGCAAATATTGATGTGTTGTTAAAAGCACGAGTGTGTTTGTTTGGCAGAGCAATTGCAGGATATAATGCATACACACATGGATGAACATGCTATTTTAAAGATATTATTTTAACAAGCTGAGTTGTAAACCTTCTTAGCAACATCGTCAAGATATAAAAGTAACTCAAAGGCTAGTGGGATGCATTATTTTGATTACCACTGCAGCTAGGAGTGGCCCTCAGTCAAGTCCAGTCTGAAGTTTTCAATATTGTCTCAATATCGTGACGCAAAGATGATGATGCTCATCATCCAATTTCAGAATACTGACTATAATTAGATTACCGAAAAACACTATGGTGTCTCAAGAGAGAGAGAGAGAGAGAAGTTATTCATCAACTTCAATCTTTATTTAAAATTGTACTTATTTGCAAAACTCATGACATGAATATGGGGTAACAATATACAAAAAATCTGGAAATCAGCCCAAATGGTTACAGCCTCCACCAAAACACAGTTTTATTTACCTTTAGGGTATGTACTTAATCATATACATTCTATGTATGATGCAAAAGGTTTGTTAATGATCCAAAGATGGAACAGATGGGTTTTTTTTGTTATATGATTCAGTCAAACAAACCTAACCCAGTACAGGAACATTCACTCAACATCATCACTACAGGACCAGGAAGAGGGGTCTTCCAGCTTCAGATTAAACTAAGCTTTAGTGTGTGTGTGTGTGTGTGTGTGTGTGTGTGTGTGTGTGTGTGTGTGTGTGTGTGTGTGTGTGTGTGTGTGTGTTTGGTATGTCGGCACAAATGTTCTTGTTTGTGTAAGTGTGTGTTAAGTATTAAACAGCCCAGGATTACCCCCTGTGCTCTTTTGTTACTTTAGTAATTAACAGGCTTATTACTTATTGTTAATAAGCCGTCTAAGCTCAGACTCCCCACTTTTACATTCCAAAGGCTGTAAACAACATCTATATGAGTGTTTTCAACCATATTCCTATAGCTCAAAGAACCATAACCCCTTCAGCTTGAATTTGATTAATAAAATAAAAGATCATAATATCCAAAATATTTCATTTTTGTCCATACACCTGCTATATTTACCCATTCCCTGAACTACTTAGTGTCTGTCAGTGATGGCTTTGTTCCATTTAGGTGGGCCAATTAAAGAACCTTGAGCCATCAGTGATATCATTTCTGCCAAGGAAAAGGTCTACATGTGCTGCAACTGACTAATTATAGAGCGGCAATAACGATATAATTATATAATTTTTCAAAAAAAATCTGACACTGTCTATACGTCTCAAAGTAGAATTAAATAAATTACACAAGAAAGCAAATAGGAGGTGCTGCTTCAAATGACAAATTATTCAAAGTGCTGATGACATGACATGATGTGGTTAGTTTGTCCACTGCCTGGTTTAGCAAAGGCATCATGCTCATTCAATTGCATTGAAATATAATGCAATACACCTCAACCTCCCGACCCCCAGACCGCCCTCCCTGTAGTCTATTTAGTCCAAAAGTTGCTGCATAAGATCGATTCACAGCAGCAGGTAAGCTTTTTTACTTTAGAGTGACAGGATTTAAGAGGTGGTGAAACTCAAGGGAGATTAAGGAAGTGATTTGATAAATGAAAACATATTAAGCAGTTATGATAATTGGATACATTTCTCATAATTTAGTTGTATTTATTCAAAGACTTTTCAGACTGACTGAGAAATAATACCCCATGTTCCTTTGATTATATAAAAACAGTGGATTAAATTCCAAATGCAAAAAAAAGAAAAAAAAATCATTTTTCTTCTACCCCCCTCCCCCACCCCCAGAAACAATTGTGGCTTGCATGACACACCTGTGGTCTAGGATATTGTTACACTACTGCAATGTAGTTAGAAAAGCCAAAAATATTTTTTGTCATGGTAATTTATGAAGAAATTGGACTATGAACACAGGGTGATCATCTTGCTGAGTGCACAGTGTCAGAGCTCAGAAAGGATTAGTATGAGACCTTAGACAAAGGTCATAGCAAGATATAAAGAGAGAGAGATTGAGAGAGAGAGAGAGAGAGAGAGAGAGAGAGAGAGAGAGAGAGAGAGAGAGAGAAACCAGCATCTACATACAATGTGTGCATATTTGATAAAGTATGCATATGTATGTATGCACATAGACATTTTGCATGTGTACTAGATGTGTTTATATTGAGAGTAAGTACAACATTTGCTCCCTGCTTGCAGGAGTGTTCTGCAAGCGTGGCGTGCAGCACTCATCTGAATGATTCAGAGCCCTGGGAGAGCCCTCAGCAGCTCTACTGTGGAAGAGACTTCTCAAAGTTTAATGTGAGGTAACATGCACAAGTAGGCTACCGGAAGACTTCTCTAAAAGAGACATTAGTGATGCGCCACCAGAGGTGCGCTGAACTGATTGACGACTTTGTCACCATTCCAAATAAAGAAAATATTATAATTGCTGCATTGTCAATGCACCTCTTCATTGAATTGGTACAAATGACCTCTGTTCAAGGAGTGTGAGGAGTGTTTCTCTTGTTATTAAACAGAACTAAAATTAATATTACAGCAATAAGACTGATCTTTCTTGTGTTATTTTGATGCCACCAGGTCATTTTGAATAATAATTAATTCATGCAAAAAATATACGTGGAAAGAGTGGGAAAAAGCTCTAGTTTAACACTTCTTAATGATGATTACTCTCCATAAAAAATAACATGAAAATGATAAAAGTGACAGTGTTTTTGCTTGCATGTACCCTATTCCTGACATCTCTGCGTGGATCCTCTATGCGTTCAGTAATGTTCCCTTTTTCTCTCAATACAAGGAGTATTGATCCTAGGAGAAAGGGAGTATAAAAGAGACTCTGCACTGCCAGTCTATCTTTATTCAAAGTTTTCGTACTACTCACAGACAGGGATGTGTTCGAAGCCAATGGACACTGTGTTCTGTGTGAATGTGTGTTTATATGTTTGAGCACAGAACTCCATTTGTTTCTACAGTCAGTGAGGATGGAGTAGAGAACGGTGATCAAGAAGGAACTAGTTCACTGCTAATGCTGCTAGTACAAATTCCATAAAGTATTTAAGAGCACACAGGCTGGATAAAACACAGCAGAATGAACAGTGGCTAGTGTAGTGAGGGCAAAACACAGTACAAATGAAATATGTGTATTATAAGTCTGCAGAGACAACCTCCTCACAACATCATCCTGACATCCTTCAGATTTTAAATCGTGTTCCACTGCAGGAGTTCGATTGAGGGAAATGTTTCCTCGATTATTGAATCTATTCCAGTGGAAATAAAATCATTTCAGAGCTCTGGTATGAAGCATAGCTACAACCTCAGCCTGGAAATTACACAGAAATTTGGATCTAAAAAACACACCCTAACATTCATTCTGGCTCAAATCTAAATGGTCACTCCTGGCCTAATTCAGTCAAAATCCCCCCAAAAATCCTCCAACAAAAACAAGCATCTAACCTTAATTTAATGCACAAGTGCAAGGAAAAGCATTTCAACATAAAGAGTAAGCAGATACAATAATCCTATCCAGTGATGCCAACTGGTATAGGCTGGTGCTATTGCAGTGCACATTTGTGTGACAGAACTTCTGGACTTAAATAAAAAAAATTAAAAAAGAACTTTAAAAAAATATATATCTTCATCATACAGCATTTGTTGGTGATTACAAAAGCAGTCTCACTGAGATCACATCTTGTCCCGTTGTGTCTGTCACAGTGTCCCCAGCTCTGGGTCAGCTGTCATAAACAATAAGTCACCGCAGTGGAAGACAGAGACGGCCAATAGGATTCGGGATCAATGGGCATCACTAAATCAGATTATATGATCAATGTGAGATGTAAAATAGGATTAAATGATCAATGAGGGCGACAGTTGACAGATGAGCCTCTTCAGTGTCTGAACATCTGAGTCCATTGTCAAAGCGTGTCTGAGATAAGTGTAACGACCACGACCAGTCATTTCTCAGGAAACAACTCTTTACTTAGATGCAGCAAGTGGTGCATTAGAACTGTGGTTCAGCATCATGTACAGCACTAGATTATCTTTCATGATGTCGGATTTGACGTTTTATTTTCAGTCAGTCAAATTGGAGCAAAATCAGCTCAGGCCACACACAACATTCAGATTATCCTGGATTGCTGTATTATGGTGAGATGAAATATTTCCGGTGCCAAAAACAGTGATTTTCAGCGGGCTTTCGTGCTGACATACATTATATTTCATTCATTCATATCATCATTATATTTTAAGGCCAGGAGTTCTAAATATATCAGTCTAATATGAAAGTCAAGTTGGATTGTAGCCTCTTGTTGGGATTGAAATATTTCCAGTGCCAACAAAGAGATTATCTGTTTGTTTACAGGTTGAAAATATGAGATTTGGTAAAGAGGATTAAAGTCATGTGTTTAAAAAATATACAAGATAAAACAGTAGTTAAATTAAACAAACAAGGAGACACATTTGTTTGGCATGAATTTATTATCTTACTCTATTCATTAATTCTTTATAGTGCTTTTCAACATTCTTAAAAAAACAAGCCTTTTCCTATAGGTGCAGTTTATGACATAATAATGAGGCTTCCCATTAACATTGAGACTATACAGAATTACAATTTCATCCACTTGGCCCACTCAGGGCCATTGCGTAATCAGCACGTTATCACAAACAGAGCGGCAGCATCTCCTCCACACGCTTTCAGTAATCTCTCTCTCACTCAGTAGTGCCCATCCCTAACAATCCCACAATCCCCCTGTTTGGTCTCAACAGGTCATGCGTGCCACTCCAAACTCCAGACTGACAACAGCTGGCTCTTCTTTAGCCAATTCACTGCTGTATGTCCCATCCAGCTCTCCGTAGCTCTGCTTCCTGCTCTCGGTACCACTGCTGCCCTCTACTGTCCGCTCCGTGTCGAAGCTTTCTGTGGCCTCCTCGCCCACCTCCTCCTGCTCGTCATCATCCTGCTGTTGCTGCACTTCTTTGTGGTTGATAGGAGCCCCAAGAATGAGGGAGTCTGGACGCGGTGGGAGGGCGCTGGAACGCTGATCTCTGGTGGGAGGTGGGGCAGGGGGGTCAGAGGTCACAATAGGGGTCACACCGAGCTGTTGAAGCCGCTGGATGGAGGAAGAAGGACAAGACACAGAAAGAGAGAGAGGGACAGTCTGACTTTTAAACTGAATTCCAGTTTGAATTCTTCTGTGAAGGTAGCCGTAGTTCAGGGTTGAAACCAGATGCAGTGTTTATTCTTAGTCTAAGTATTAAACATCTCTAAGATTTATATGTCTGAGCTTGAGTGCATGTTGGGATTTATGTGCTCCCACTTACAATCTTCTCGAAGAACAAGAGAAATGTGCAGTAACTGAAAGCAGCTGCTTGCAATTATTACATCTCTAGACAACAACATTCATCACAGAGGAACAAGATAATTCCCTCATTATCTCAAAAATAATGGATGTATTTTTCTCCGCTATTTGTTTCCCCAATATCACGAGGAGACTTTGTTATCGGCACAATGATAAACACATGGTCTCAGATGATAACTTTTATGTCTCATTTGCATGATGGAAACTCTTCGCATTCAGCACTTAATTAGGAACACCGAGCAAAAACAATGGAATCTAGTACAACAGTAAATCCTAAAGACCCGACCGTTATGATGTTACGTTTCTGCCTTTCTTCAATTATTGACTCTATTGGAGGATGTAGTTTGTGGTGAAATGGATTTTATTGTGTTTGACTAACATGTGCTTCTGTTTTGTTATTTTGCCTGTCTCATTTACAACAGGGGCGGCAGTAGCTCAGTCTGCAGGGACTTGAGTTGGGAACCAGAGGGTTCAAGTCCCGTGCCAGTCCACTTCCTCAGCACTGCCGAGGTGCCCTTGAGCAAGGCACCGAACCCCAAGACTGCTCTGGAGCACTCGCTGTGGGCAGCCCCCCTCACTCTGAGACCTCTCCATTAATGCATATCCACAGGATCCTGTTTCTGCATGTGTGTGTTCATGTTCATTAAACAGAGTGTAAAACTGAGTATAAATTATTATTATTATTATTATTATTATTATTGTTCCAAGGAGAGACTGACTGGGTGTAAACTCACACTCTCCAGTGCTTGCAGCGCGCTCTCAGCCTTGCAGCTGTTCTCTCTCAGAGTCAGGATGGTTTTGAGGATGGACTGGCGTGGGTGCATGGAGCGATCGAACTGGTGGTACATGTTCCTCCAGAACCTTCAAAATCACAAGTGTGCACATGAAAACAAAGATTAGACTCCATATAGAATAATCAGGACGACCACAGCACGGTACTGTAATCATGTAACAGCAGCAGTGGTGTGAGAAAGGACTGACTTGAAGTTGTAGGGCAGAGTTGAAGGTGCCAGCACAGGGTGTGAATCTGCGTAAGCAGGGCTGTAGAACGGATTCAAGTAGTTCTGTTTTTCGCTCATAAGAAAAGCCCACAGTGAGTGGGTTCGCTCTCTCAGCCTGGAACAATAAACAAGAGAGATAAGAGAGATATTTAAACACAGGAACTGCAAAGCACTCCGATGGGACTGTTGTCTGTCTACAAAATGAAGAATTGATTTTCATTTTTCATACAAATTAATGGAACAGGAGTCACCTTGTGTTGTTTCTTTATCAGATATTGATTAAAGGTGGAAGTGTTGACGGCTATATTTGCAAACCATTATTAAATGGTAAAAAAATAAAGTTTACCAAGTTCAATTTGGCAGTGTCCTCACCAGCAAACACAAGAATTAAAACAATTAGTTTGAATATTGTTTACCCAGGTGACAGGTACAGTCATGCAGGTGATGTGTCAAGAAGGTTGTGTTTCTTTAAAGATGAGTGAGCTGATAATGAGTGGAGTCACACAAGGCTTTTTCTTAACTGCCTGACATATTTCAGAGTTTTTATCAGTGTGTTGAATCCAAGTGTTACATCACATAATACTTCATAAACAAATAAACACAGAAAACTACTCTTGGCTGGACTTACTGCAACTCCTCTCTCTGTCTCTGATTGTTGCCGAGGAAGTTTCCATACTGACAGGAGTGGACATGTTCATGAATCTGCAGCAGGAACCATTCGCTGAACTCAAACGCCTAAGGAGAGAATGATCATTAAGTAAACACGGGGCAATAAATCCTACCACGTTGTAAGTGAGATGAATTAGGCTCCGTAAGCACTATAAACCTGTTACATAGCTCACACATTCTCAGGTACCTGTGGGAACTGCTCTGTCAGTTGCCAGACACACTCCAGGAACTGAGTGAAGATAGGAGACACCTCCTTTGGATCTCCATCCAACTGATCACACCTAAAGGTACCAAGGAAAATACATGATAACAGGGGCATAGTATTTGAAAAAAGAACCAACATATCTGTCTTCAAACATGACTCTTATTGACTGATTCCAAGTCCTTAATGGTCCAGTTGAAACATCACCTGTCTGCAAACTTGTGGCCAAAGGAGATCCAGTCCTTCTCTATCAGTACCTGGTGGACAAATGTGAGAAAAATACAAGTTTAAAGGGAAACACACACATCTAAGAGAGGAAAATGATCATGTTCTTATCAGCTCTGTGTGTGTGTGTGTGTGTGTGTTTGTTGTTGGTACCATGAAGCCCTTGATGGTGCGGTAGTAAGGGTCCATGAGCAGCGACCCCAGTGAGCAGACCTGGGCTGTTCTGTCCCAGCCGTCTGAACAATGAACCAACACACTGACTCCTTCCACCGTCACCGCCTGGGGACAAAAGTGAAGACAGGATGATGGCATGAAGACAACAATAGACACTAAGCAGTCAGTGACAGCGGACAACTGTTAGTGAAGGACGACTTTAAAGAAAGAAAAGAAGATGATGATGCTATTGTTGCATGTTTTAAACAATATTTATAGAAATGTTCCACATTTTACTTTAGGCATGAGAAATTAGAGGAGGAAACAATGTTACCTTGGTGAGGAAGATGGCTGCATCTACAACAGCCTTGATATGTCGCAACCAGCCACTGCTTTCCAGACCGACCAGGTAGTCGCTCATGGACAGAGACCGAGTCCCAATCACTGAGAGGCACATACAAAGTGATTTCAGTTCATCCTGTTAGTAACTACTTGCTGCACTAAGTGCTTCTTCTTTTATGTGTAACATGCGTTTAACCTTCTAGGAGTTTCTGCAGGCTGGTCCTCATTACGTGGATGTTTTCAATGCCGACAAACTGGAAGCGGATGTTGGAGTAGTTGTCCTCGTTCTCATAGCCTTTACCAGCCGCACGATTAGCCAGTGCATTCAACTGCAGGACAGAAAAAAATGGATTTTACTAAATAATTCCAAATGTCTGCTAAACTTTAGCATTAAGTCCAATTAAACATACAACCTAATTTCACTTTTTGGACCCAAAGAATCAAAGCTAAACTTTAGATGCCAATGAATCTTGCATTTGTTATCAGTTAGAGTTTGATTTTTCGCCGTTACCTTTGGCCTGGTATCCATGACGTAGACGAATCGGCTGTTGTGATTGGCCTTGCTGATGGCCTGCAGAAGGCTCTCATCCTCTAAGCATCGTGCACTGAACCCAGAGAGGGGCTGACTGCATCGACACACTGCCGCCTGTCAGGGTGAACAGAGAACCCTGATCAGTATATTAAACAACAACACACACTCCTCTTAGCTCACCTAGACTTGAACAACAACAGGAGTCATAATGATTGTTTACTTACTTACATGTTCTGATAATGGCATTTGAAATTAGCATTAGCTATAAATGCTGTGGTGCAGTGCATTGTAAAATTGTTGTTCAGTTCTACATGTATACTGCATCTGTCCCTGCCAAATAAACCAAAGAAGAAGAGGAATAAACAAAAATAATAATAATTTGAATATGATAAGGTAACTATATTTAAGATTCCAATTCTTAAATAACTGTTAGAACTTTTAATCAGTGGTAAGAGTCAGGTTATTTCAGGTTGATACATAATGTGGGAAATATGTAGATGTCATTATGTGAGTAAATAATGACCATGATGTTAAACTCTAATGCATTAGTGTCAGTATGTACACATAGATCATGTTGGAGTGCTGTAGAAGGTGTTTTATACTGTTGTTGTTAAATATAATATTAAACACATCCGCTCATTCTTTTCTCTGAAATCTATCAAAAGCTATGAGGACTGAAGGCTCATGACTTCAAACTTTTGGTGATCCTATGACATTTTATTTATTCACAAAATGAAGGTTAAAATTTCCATCTGCAAACACTTATCATAAAATGACAACATTTCCATGGCAGGTGTTAATCAAATATATGTACATAGGTGCATCCCATGTGACATTTCTTTAATGGCTATTTTAAGGCCACAGTTTAAACTTTTGCATATTAGAAACTTTATGTGTATAATAAGATCAGGCCATATCTGTCCTTCTCTGTTTCTGAAACGTACCTACATGCAATTGTGTTTTCATCAATTTCCTACTGTCTCCCAATCTGGTCACTTACCACTAAGGAGATTACTGAACCACGACTGTACTATCGAGCTCTTAAGATCCACAGTAACCTCCCAAAGTGGTCACACCATTGCTCTGCACTCACATGCTCCAACGCCTTGACTTTCCAGAATTACATACACACTATTACATACTATTTCAGATTCAAAACAGCACTTCACCAACACTTGCTGCACTTCTACCGACACATAATATGAGACAAGTGCGCCTCACTAGGTCAGTCTCACAGGCACTCCTCCCCGTCCCTGCATACAAAAACAACTATGGTGGGAAGTCCTTCTTTTACACATACACCAAAATTTGGAATGACATTCCCCATCACATTAGAACTTTACAATCTACCTCATATTTCAAAAATACATACAAACGACACCTTCTCCACACTTACACCTGCACTCATTAATTGTTCATGTATTGTTTGCAGTATCTGTACTGTTTGTTTCTATTTGTCTGTATTTGCCTAGCTCATGCTAATGTCCTGTAAATGTGTTTGTCTTGATGTGTCATGACTGTGGTTTATGTTTCATGTTCCACAGAACAGGAACCTGCTGGAAACCAGTTTTTAAACTGAGTCAGGCCCGTTAAACTGTAACTTAATGTTACTTTTAAACTTTCCTGTATAATAAATTAAATTAAATTACCACGTACACTCCCCTGACATCTGCTGTGCACCCAAACAGCACACCCATCCAATTTTATGAGCACTACCCTCTAGCACCACCTTGTGGAGAACAAACAGCCTCCAACTCCATTTCTCTAAAGGCACTCAGGAAACGATAAATAATCGTTTGTCCCTTTATAAAGATTGTATTGTGGGTGTATTGTCAATTAACTGTAGCCCTCGCTGAACAGATCTAATCCGTCTTAAGAGGACTGGTCTTGTGTTTAAAAAAACAGACTGCCAAAATCAATTAAATAGAGACAATTTAAGGGAAAATAGAATCCTGAACTTGCAGCATGGAAGAATAATTACTTCCAGTGTTGCTTATTTGTAATTGAGTTTTTCAACATTCTTAATATAAACTACAACACACACAAAAATAATCTAACTTAATATGGAAAATGTGAGCAAATACAAATTGAGAAGTACTTTAAACAGCACAGAAAACAGGTATCTGACACTACTGCTGCATGTAGGCCATCTCAGTTTACCTTCTTTTCTTGGTAGAAGTACGTGAGTACAGGAAAGCGTCCTTTGCTTCTGAACTTGGAGCTCCCCACAATGATAGGCTTACTGGCTGTGATGGGAACATATAAGTCCCGTGGATATGTCTCACACACCTGGAAAACCAAACACAAAATGCACACATCACACAAATTCTGGAAATAACACAAATGAACCAATGTCTCTCCAGGTATGTGAACAACAACATTCAAGAATGTGTGTATGGTACGAACAACAGAACTCAAAAGTTTGAACAGAAGATTATTCTACTCTTCACTCTAGATTTCTGTCCAATGTTTCAGATAAATATAAATATTGGCACTAAACAGCGCTCCCTTTTTACACAGTAGTTGTCCGTTTTCTTCAGAGATAAATATAATGGTGGTCAGCTTTCACAGGTCAGGATGCTTGATGAATAATATTTCTCTTTTTACTCTTTATCGTTTTATTTTCTAGCCTCCTGTGCAGGTACATTATATCCTACCAGTTACTGGTTTAAATTATCTTTACTTTTTATGCAGTTTGTCCTGATTGAAGAGCATTTTAATTTTGTTTCGCTCTCCTCCAGTGACACACCTCCAACCCCCTTCCACTCGAGTTCCCACGCAGGAGTTTAGGGCAAGTGACGGAAAAAATGGTCATTGGCTTGAGCTTCAACTGCCTGTGGCCTGCATTGTTTTGTTAGCAGCCTAATGTTAGCAACAGTTTAGTTAGCTTGTAGCTTCACAAAGCATATCAATTTACACTGAATGACCTTGATCTAAAAAAGTTTACGTGACATCCAGATAAGCAGTGAGTGTTTTTTTTTTTATTAGTCCTTGAGTAAAACTTCTTTTATACTCAAGGAGAGGAGCCGACCATCCAGTCCTCACGCTGCTCACTCATTGTAGACAGTCATGACTCAGAGAGATATTAACACAGGATAAATTTGATTTCTGCTTTATTTATGTGTAAAATGCCACACATGCTTCCATTAAGCTAGTGAAAACATTTTATTAACCTAAAAGTTTTCACATCTTGGCTTTAAATACCAACAAGACATAGCATGGAACTGTAGAAAACGGGCGTGTTTTCACCTTCTAAGCACACCCACCATAAAAAAAGGTATGACAGCGTCTTGTGTAACAAAGACGTACCAGAGACTTCTCTAGAGGAATTCCCTCGAACTGTGTCCTCAGTTTTGCACTGCTGCTAAATTTTCTACCTTGAAGTCTCTGTTGACGTCGGTGAGCTGCCATTGGTCGCAGGGGACGCCCATCCTTTCAAACTCCGCCCCCAGGTCGATGAGCTGCCACCCTTCCTCTCTCTGTTGGTCATTCTGTTTGGGGTTGTAGGAGAACGCATAGAGCTCCTCATAGGAAACTGCACAAAGGAAAACCAAGAAAGAGCCTCAACATAACACAATCACCACGGGTGTCAATTACATATCAAATTAAAGTAACAAACACATTCACGTTAAAATTGGGTGGGTCAAATACAGAGGAGAAAGCAAAGGTGGATACAGAAAAAAACAAAAACAAAGATCTTTACAAAATCCTTCACAGAGAAACCCACCCGGCCGTAGAAGACGCAGCAGTGAGCTGTAAATGTCGTGGCAATCTCTCTCTCTTTGAACCACAAAGTGAACCTGCCTAAAGTTGCGACACTGGATGACCAGAGGACAACCCGTGGTGGTCAGGGAGAGCTTCTCCACAGACGCTATGTGGTGATGCAAGATCTGCAGAGGGGGGTAGAAGTTAGGGATAGTTAGAAAAGGCCCTGAAAATTACAACAACAAAAAAATCACAACAAGGCAAAGACAGAGGAAGCGTTTGCGTCATTGTATCATATGTATGACATAATTTGAAGTACATAAAAGGACATATAGATATGATTCAGTCAGGACTATAGAACGTTTCAATGTGCAGGTGTTTTAAAAGAAAAGTGTTGCAACTTGCTTGGAGTTTACCCCACATCATACTGGGACCTTAAATCTTTTTAATATCATAAAGTATGGAGGGCAAAGAGGACGTATTGTATGCAGCACTTCATCATACTTAATGAAGTTAGTTTATATTCCAGAGGGATGTCAAACCGCAGGAAATCATAAAGATGCACATTCATTAGCATCTTTAATGGCCACTGAAACTACCTGTCGAACACACACACACGCGCACACACACACTTTATGCTGTACCAGCTGCTGAGAGACTGAAACTCTTGAAAACGTTCTTGAATATTTCATAAGGCACAATAACAGTTTATCAAGCTCTCTCCTCTCTCTCTCCAACAGACTGATTCTACGTTGTATCCAAAAGTGGATACAGGCAAACAAAAAACCAAAAAAAAACTAAGAAAACAGGAATACAGAAGGGAAGAAAATCACCACATGGTCCCCTACAATTAGCCTAAAGACAAAGAGGAAAAGAACATTTTCCCATTTCTCAGCACTTTGTGTAGAAAGAATGGTGGGGGGAGGGGTGGGGGAGGTGGTGGACCCGAGATCGTTTAAAGCCACAGTCCTCCTTCCACCATGCAGAACAGTCAGTCACTGTGGTCATCTAAGTAGAGTTTCATCATGCTTACTGGATCATATAACAGGTTAAGAAAGTGCTGCTGATTACTGAACATCAACCGAAGTGAAAAGAAGCCATGCAATACTGACAACAACATGGAAAAGTATGCTAAATGAAGTACGCATTAACCTCCCATAGGCCCATTTCACCCCTATGGACAAGTCCTATTTGAAGTTTTCCTATTTCTCATTGTGCCACTGTAGTGTTAAAAAAGATGACAATAAAGAAATCAGTGCTGTGTCAGCTACAGACGGAAGCCCAACATGACAGCTTATTACAAACACATGCCACTTTCGGACCTCTACTCTACTTCCTCCTCCACACTAGGTTGCACGTTCTTTCCTTTTACCCAACACATGCACACTCTCCGTCAGACTGCACACTTCCTTCTGGTTTTCAAGTTGATGTAAACTTTGTGTGACTGCAGAGACACAAGGCAACAGTAAATCTGTCATTCACAGTGCACACCTGACCTCTAAGCACATCCACAGAACTTTTCTACAAAAAGACATATTCAAAGTTTGGAACAGTAGCTCATTAAAGGATAACACTCGCTGCTAATTCAGAGCAATACATGTGAAATAATGTGATTTTTTTTTGCAGCAACCAAAAAGTTTTTTGGAAACACTGCTGGCAACATTCTGCTGCATATTTCCTTTGAATGTGGGTGTGCATAAATTATATATTTACTGACTAAAAGAAGATTTACAACAGGAAAGACCAGGTCTATATTGTTGAATGGCCATCCAGAATTACCCTGAGTTGCCAGCTCTTCAATGTAGAGGCCGTCCTACTTGGCATCTAACAAGACATTGCTTTGTTTATAATCTGTCAGCATGGTAGGAGTTATCAATGCTTTGCAGAGAAATACCTCTGGTGCATTTACTCTGGTTACATTCATATGAAATGTAATTGGTAAAAAAATGGGACTGTGTGTGTGAATGACGCCCGTTACACTGGCAGGATGCAGTCAGCACCTAAAGGACTCACCCAGACCTCCTGTCCTGCAGATGTCGAGTTGTTTGAGTTGCTCTCCACAAAGATGAGATGTGTAGCTGTGAGGTACAGCGTGCCATTTGTGGATTTGTTGCTGAAGCGATCGAGTAGTCGCACCTGCTCCACCTGCAAATACAGACACACACACACACACACACACACACAGACAGCACAACTTAAATCATTATTGGCCAGCAGTTAGTAGACAGATTTCTTCAGCTGGTATGGGCAGGATTTGCTGAAAACGAGAAGGCAGGATTTTGCTAACAAGACTGAAACCTGGCAGACATTTATCAACGGGCATTTCTTGGCACTAAAGCTGCAGCTGGCAGCACACCTAATCCTGACCACCTGGGCCTAATGTTCAGCTGCCAGTTCCAAACTAATGAGAATAACAAGTGATGTCTGCACCTGAAAAGACTTATAAAGTCTTATTACTGTATTTTCTGGATGTTTTTAACAAACGTCATGCACAAAGTTATCTGATTCATCTCATATCAAACAACTCCTGTTTCATCTCAGCTAATACACTACTAATGCAAAGTTTCTTCCACACACAAAGAGCTCCCATGGATACTCTCAGTTAAATATTGACCTAAGTCACACTTTTTCAAGCAGGAAAATGGTCATGGTCCACAAGCGCGACTAAAAAAAAACCCATTTGTAATACCTTTGGTTGTCAAAACAAGATTAGCCAGAAAACCAACAGTCCAAGATAAATGCACTTCATCAATGTATTCGCTTTATTTTATCACAAAATAAACACATCACAGGTTCTAAAAGGTTATTTTCCAACATGTCAGATGTTCATTCTAAGGAGCTGTCTTAAAGATAGTGTTTAATACTTTACCTGTAATTTGTAATTCTTTGAATATACACGTGCAAACTGAAGTGTTGCATTCTTCTCAAATCCTTGAAAATAAGACGTGTGCTTTCTAATGACCGTTACTTACTAATGATTTACTTTCTGGTGCCAAAATGAATAAAGAATGCTGGCACTGCGAAAATTCCCAAATCCATGATTCATCAGACTAGAGCTCTTGTTGACTCAGACATCCTCTCCCTTATTTCAGCTTTCCTGTTATTCTCAGATACGATTGAATGAATGACGCCAACTCTGTCACCCTGTATCCTGCACTACACATCTCTGTCAGTGACACATTTCTTTGCAGGCTAAAATAGTATTTTTCTGCAAGAATGGAGAATTGAGTTACTCTTTCAAAAAAAGTTGCAAGAGGTAACGTTTAATGAGACAATCTCAGCTATCCCAAAAACACTTACATACAAAATATTCACTGCATAGCTCAAAAGTCCATATTGAAGAATCTGGTCAGAATCTTTTCAAGTCTAAAATGACTTATTTCTGATGCAAAGGTTATTGCATGAAAAAAACTGACGGCAGCATTCTGATTTACACAAAGTGAAAACATTTGTTCACGTTTCTGAAAAGCAACAATGCCCTCCTCTGCTGATTCATTCAAGCAGACAACTGAAAGACTTCAGACAGTGAGGCAACACCCAGACTGCAACCACGCCCTCCTGAGCCCAACATATCCCAGTGCTTCATAGTGCAATATTATACTGGAGCTTCAAAAATCAGGTGACACTACATTTTCAAAATACACATTCCCAAAAAATTATGTACGTCAATAAAATAGGTGTAGGCCTTTAAGAAGTCCCTGAGCATGAAGTGTGCTCTAAATTCAAAAGACACCTGAATATTCAATCCTGCAGTCTGTGTCGACAGTCACAGATTTTTTTCTTTGTTGCCTACAGGTGTATACGTCCACACTGGATAAACAGAGTGTACAAACTGTAGCCTCCTCTATTCATAGCAATCACTTGACTTAATGGACGAGTGCATATCTTATCTTTCCTGGGCCAGACCTCTAATGTAGATCTTGAAAAATCTCTGGTTCATCATTAAAAAGCGTTAGCAACACTGCAGCCTGAAGTCTCAGGTAGGAATGATAGGGTATCAAATGTCTGATACAAAAGAGTGCTTTACAGGTTAAAAATGCATTAAGGAACGTTGATTAGTAACAGGATATATTATCACATTTCCCTACGACTATGTCAATTCATTTCAGCTCTGTGGAGTGGACGAGTTCAGAGGCCTGGCCCAGGAAAGTTAAGATATGCACTGGCAAGGCTTTTAGTCTGGTCTGTTCATGAGTTAATGACTAATCGCCCCTTCTGTCACTATTTCTTTCTTGAGGGCCCGTGGGATACAACACATTTAAGTATCATTACCATAATGTTCCAAATATCATGACCCTGCTCACAGTGAAATATAACCCCATGTGTGTCAGAAAAGTGTCATAGTAACTAATGAATACATCAATAACTAACATAAAGAGGCAGACAGCATGTAGGAGAACTAAAGGCATGATTTCCATAGTCATGGAAGTAGATGCCAGACTTGGAAAAATAGCATCCCTCTTAATGTTGTGAAATCTCTTATTAGTCAACCGGTTTAGGCTGTTATGGAATATTTGTGGGGTTAAGTCCCCAACTAGGTAATTCATTTCTTCATAGCAGTGGCAACACAAGTGATGCTGAAACAATCGTTATGTAATTTGTGTTTTTTGTTGAGTAATTCACATTTACTTCTCTCTCTGTATGTTATTTGATTGATGCATGGTTAATAGAAACCACTCACGAATAAAAAGGATAAAGTAAATTAAAGAGGTTATCAACCATGTAAGCACTAAGTTAAGACATTTCATTTGGGGTTTCCCTGAAATAAATAAATACATATCTCTCCGCATGAAGTTCTGCACAATACCAAGATTAGACAGTTTGATGCTCAACAGTCTCCTCTTGATGCTCTATCACACTGATAGTGTAACATTAACTCAGTCAATAATGGGACGTGGAGATAGTGGCGTTAGCATTAAAAGAGGAAGCTCAGCTATCTTCTGCACCGGAAAAGCAAAGCAGCTCATTGATGCTCGTCACGTCTGACACTTCAGGCTGCTGGAGACACCTGCTACTCGTCATTCTGTTATATTGATCCTCAAATGTTCAGTCTAAACATTGCTACCTTGCAAACGCTACCACACTTAAGTATTACAAAACAATCACCAGAGCACAGGCCGAGCTACTGACTGTACCCCATCCGTTTGCAATGAGCTACAAATGTTAGCTACCTTAGGAGTGCGGATGTGCTCCATGTCTCCGAGTCGACACTTCTGTCAGCGACTGCAAAGCCTCAAACGACTCCTCTGTATGATAACTGGATCATTGATAAGCTGATATCTCACACTGCTTTACAGACAGCTGTACTTTGACGGAGGCATACGATATGTGTTTATTGTCAATTATTCACTCCTCCATCCGCGTAAAGGTCACGACAATCACGACAACACATACGGTGTAGGATTTTCAAAGTAAAAGCATGAGCTTATGCAGGTACTTCGATAGTAGGCTGCAAGGAGATCTGACTTACTGTTTAAACTTGTTGTATATGTACTTGAAAGTTACCTTGCTTTGTCCAGATTAAGCACTATTTAATAAGTTTAATAAGATGCCCTAAATAGCCTTTGTGCCATACATTCATTTCTAGCCTTTATTTATTCTCAGAGGAAATTGAGGCTTCCATTATTTCCAGTGCAGTTGAGATAACAGGGATATTTAAACCAGCAAGTTAAACAACACATAGGCCTACGATCATTTACGAAAACTATAGAAATCAATGAAATATTTACAATCAGTGGCTAGAAATCAAAATGTCCAAAGATCTTTCATTGTTAAAGTTTGCTGGTGGGCGTTCAATGAGCTTGGGGCATCAAGGGAAAATGTAGTTTTACCAAGTTCAGTGCAAGCTCAAGGGACTTTAAGAACTAGCTGTCGAACGGGTCGTCAAGGTTTCATTTGGAAGTAATACAGGATTTTTGGGCCTAATAGATTTTATCTCCCAGTTCCTACAAGAATTTAGCTCATGCTAAGGAAAATAAATTGAGGTGTTGCTCAAAGACACCCTGTTATTTCAGGTTAAAATATTATGATATTAAAAAAGAACACTGTGTAGGCCTAATTAAACACTGTTACAATCCATGGTTCCATTGTGTGATGGACTTTCAAATCAATCCAAATTGGTTAATCCAGGCATGGATTTGATATAATAGATATATAAAAGATAGGCTATATAAAGTGTACAAAGTTAAAAGCAAAAAAGACAGATAAGGGGGTTGAAAAATATAAATTATTCATAGACAAAAAAAAAGGTGATAGTTTAGTTAGCAAGAACAAAAAGAAGAGTCAGTTAGTGAAACTGAATGGTGCCTTGTTTTACAAACAAGCCTCTGTTTACTAGACAGAGTGTAAAAACGAATTTCCCCTCGCGGGATCAATAAAGTATAAATTATTATTATTATTATTATTATCATTGTTGTTATTTATTTATTTAGTCTTTTATTATGAAAAATAGACCGGAACCTTCATTGACGTTTCTGTCAATGACCAAAGATGGCACATTGCGCATGTCTGAAGCATCACGCGACACAAAAAAGTAATGGGGACGACGGGAAATGTAGTTGGGATAAAAGATTACCCGAAATGCAATAGCATACGGGGGAGATACCAGGCGGGGAATAGGAAAAGTAGCACCATGCGAGAACATCTCTCCGTTTTTTGGCAGCTTTAAGTTTCTAAAAAAGAAAAGTATACAGTCTGAAAACACTCAGGACTGCAGCGGAAGTTCTCAATGTTTTGAGTGGTCGAATAGTTTGTTTCTAAATGTTTGAGAGGAGACGAGACAGCGGATTTGGCCCTCACGCCGGAGCCTATCAGAGCTAACGAGTTAGCTGTGATGCTGGGCTGTACGCAGAGCATGTGAAGCTGAAGTGCAGATAGCCTTTTTGTATTAAATGTGTGCCCTGATCAGATAACATGTCGGGCTTTAACTTTGGAACCGGAACTCTTGGTGTCGCCAGCACTGGAGGGGGATTCGCATTTGGGGCCGTAACCAGGTAACGCCACAATTCACATAACCCACTTAGCTAACGTTAGCATAGCCAGACCAAACTTAAACACGTAGCCAGAGTCTAAGTCTTAGTGCCTTAAGAATACAACACGTTGATGAAGAACACTAATAGCTGTATTGTTTGTTGTTTGATGTTAAGCAAGCAATCTCACTAAAGCAAGTGTCCTTGAATACTTAAAGTGCACCGCTCTGCACACACCTGGATTAATCTTCCTTTTTCCACTTCTCATCTGCACAGCTGTAAGAGTCAGCCTCTAGTTGGACACTTTCATGATCACCTCAATTACTTAAATAGCACCTTTAATGTTTGCACTGCCTGTTATTTAATGTCTGTTTTTGATAACTCTGCACTATCTGCTTCTTAAACATTGCTGTACATATATAAACAACACAACTTCAGAAGGTCAACACTTTTTTATTCTTATTTTTTATATTCAGGTTTAATTACAGATTTTTTTCCTCAACTGTTTATAGTTTCTTGTTTAAATTACACATATATTTTTATCCCTGCACGGGTTATGTACATTTATTGTTTAAGTCTATTTTTAATTGCACAGTTTAAGTTTGATTCATCTAGGGGTATTCATTAAATCTTTTTTGGGGTTAATATATATGTATGGGAGGGGGGCGTCGGTTTTGTGGTTTAATTTGTAACAAATGTTTCATGTCATGTACGTCTTTGTAACCTGCTACTGGATGCTTTGAATTTCCCTCAGGATCAATAAAGTATCTATCTATCTATCTATCTATCTCTGTGTGGTGTGTAGTTCCCTCTTGTCTTAGTAACAGGCAGGAGCTGTTACTTTGATCCACCAACATGTATGTAGGGATGCAGGTGGTCAAAACAATGTGTAAGAATAAAAAATAAGGAAGGCATGTCATTTTTGTATTAATGGTCTGTTTAGCAGATCTATTTGCTTTTTGGATTTCTACTTGACTCTGTCATTGTGACATTACTTAATGTCGCTGAACACCCTGCTTTTTGCCTCTTTAGTGCACCTGCGGCCAGTACTGGTGGTTTCTCTATCGGCGCTGCTCTGGGTACAGCAGCTCCAAACCCTGCTGCAGCCATGACCAGCACGACCCCATCTCTTGGCCTGGGAGGAAGTCTCTTTGGTCAGAAACCTACTGGAGGATTCTCTTTCAACACACCTGCATCAAGTAATAAATGTACATGTTTACAAAAAATAAATAGAAAGATGTAAAATAAATTCCTTTGTAACTGGCTCTGGTCTTGCTATGTCATCCTCTTTTAGCCGCTGTTGCTCCTACGACAGGCCTCACATTAGGTAAGTCTGTATTCCTTGTGTATTTTTTAAACTACGATCTTCAAAAAACAATGAAAACATGTTTAAACCTTGATTTCTTCATTTATGTTTTCTCAGGTGCCCCAGCCTCATCAGCTGCATCCACTGGCTTCAGCTTGGCCTTTAACAAGCCCACCGCCTCAGCAACACCCTTCTCCCTCACCGCTGCTACCACCGCCACACCAGCCGCTGCAGGGGCAGGTTTATCATTTGGCTCTGTCCTGACATCTACAGCTCCTCAGCAGCCTGCAGCAGCAGGCTTCACCCTCGGCCTTGGTGGCACAACAACCACAGCAGCAGCAGCCTCTGTAGGCCCATCTCTGGGTGGGGGTCTCTTCTCCAGCACTATGGCTTCAGGTGAGATGGAAACAGCTTGAGCTTGTCAACATGGAAACATGTGATGATCAAGTCATGTCTGATCATTGAGTTAGAAGTAGTTGTCAATCTTTACATTTCTCCACAGTACTACAACATACTTTTTTCACTTGATGTTGCAGGTTTGGGTCAGACTCTTGGAGGTGCTGGTGGGTTAACGTTGGGCTCTCTGCTGGCTACCTCCACAGCGGTATCAGCAGCACCTGCCCCCAGCCTTGGCCTGGGCGGAGTAGACTTCAGCACTTCCTCTGAGAACAAGAGTGATACATCATCTGGAGCCAGTGCTCAGTAAGGCTAACTGACAATCATGCCTATGGTTCTTCACTAAATGTGAATGATAGTACAACAGTTCACATCTGTCCATACTTTAAGAAAGTGTAAACAACTTTTTACTAAGAGGCATTCAGTGGCTTCCTATCTTGTTGACTTACATCTGATCAGCATGCATATAGTCCATTTTTTTGTAATAATGAAAAACACTCTCTTTCTCTCCCTCAGGGACAGTAAAGCTTTAAAAGATGAGAACCTGCCGCCAGTCATTTGTCAGGATGTCGAGAATTTCCAGTAAGTGTTTTTGTGTGTGTGTATTTTGTCAATGGTCATTGTGTCACCACGAGCAAGTGCATATTGTTCAGTTAGATCTGGCTTATGTGTTTAAAGATGATGAAAGTGTTGTTGATAAAGCGAGAAGGATCATAGAACCATAAAGCATGACATCTATTTATCTCATGAAGTGTGTGGTACCACAAACACAATTAAACCACAAATAACATGGCAGTTATTTTTTTTTTAATTGGTATTGCACATAATGTGTTTCCGGAAAATGCTTTGCATTGTCTGAATTGTATCTAATGGTCTGTCTCCCTTCTTTATAGAAAATTTGTGAAAGACCAGAAACAGGTCCAGGAGGACATCAGCAGAATGTCATCGAAGGCCATTTCAAAAGTCCAAGATGACATCAAGAGCCTGAAACAGCTTCTTTCTGTCAGTGCCAGCGGCCTGCAGCGCCAGGCTCTGGCCATCGACAAGCTGAAGCTGGAGACAGCACAGGTAAAAAAAAAAAGGCAGTTTGGTAGACACAAGCTTAAATGTGAGAAGTTACATGAAAGCCCACGTTCTTTTAGTCCTGTTGCACAAGTTTCATACTGTTAAAGGTCCATTGTCACACGACACTTGAACTCATGAAATGCAGTAAAGTGGTCCACATAAAAATATTTGTAAATGGACACATTCTGTATGTATATCCTTTTGCATATGTTTTAATCATAACATATATAGATCCACAGTTTATCCCAGTTTTTAATCAAGCTGGATAGTTGTCCAAAATTATTTTCTAAGGTGTTGCTAGAGACCCTTTCTTGCACTTTCAAAAATCAGTTTAAAGGCTTAATATGCGTTTTTTTTTATCCAGCAGATGTCGCCCTTGAGCACCAGCATGAAACCAAAACAACTCGCATTACATTGTTGTGTTAGCATGCTAATGCTAGCGATCTTTATTATGCTCGTATCTTCACACTGCATGTAAATTTACCTGAAATGAGCGTGATCTAAAAACACAGTTAAGCAGTGAGTACAGTATGTTGTTCTTCTTTTCTCTCAGCCGCCGTCCCGGCGACGTAAACAAAGTGAAGATAGGACTCTGAAAACATCACAGACAGTGGGACTCGGGTGTTACACCCATTGTAGATAGTCATGACTCACAGAGTTATTTTCAGAGGATATACTTGATTTCTTTTACATTTAAAATTGCATATTAAGCCTTTAAATAAGAAGAAATTAGTTGCATAGATTCTTAACTGAATCTGTTGCTCAACATGAAATTCAAATTTGGAAGATATATCCAGGCCTATCTATCTTTGATATCCTCTGACCTTTCTTCTTAAGGAGCTGAAAAACGCTGACATCTCACTGCGTACACAAAAAACTCCCCCTGGACTTCAACATGAAAATACTGCCCCATCAGAGTGAGTTTTCCCAAATTAAAGCCAAGTAGTGCTATCATACATGTATAATATTTTAAGTCACAGGGTAAACTGTATGTCAAGTGTTTTTTCCACTTAATGGATTTGAAGGAAATTAACTTGTGTATATTTTGTGTTTAGTTATTTCCGAAGCCTTATCGAGCAGTTTGAAGTGCAGCTGCAGCAGTACAGGCAGCAGATAGAAGAACTGGAGAATCACCTGACCACACAGAGCAGTGGCTCCCACATCACGCCGCAGGGTAAAAGGACTTTTATGTGACTTTGTTATAAAAAAAGAAAACTATTTGCTCATAGCAGAAAATTGCAGATCAGTTTGGAACCAATTTAAACACTGATCACGATTAAAGAATAGTGCATATTTGAAGATTTTCAACATCACTGGTCTTGAGTTCTGATTTTCCCCCTTTCTCCCCTTCATCTTCTCAGATTTCCACAGAGAACATAACATTGTCTGTGTTGTTTTTTTCCAGACCTGACTTTGGCCATGCAGAAGTTGTATCAGACGTTTGTGGCGCAGGCTGCCCAGCTCCAGTCTGTCCATGAGAATGTGAAGGTTAGTTCTGTTCTTCCAGCTTGGTCTGAAAATGACACAATATCCTCATCAACTCAGCATAGCTTAAAAATTGTGAAACAAATAGTTTTTTTTAAATCTGTAAAGATCATATGAATTCAATTCTCTTCTTCTGTCGTCCTGTGTCTATATCTGATGTGGCAGATCTTGAAGCACCAGTACCTTTCCTACCGCCGGGCCTTCCTTGAAGACTCCACAGACGTCTTTGAGTCCAAACGGGCGTCTAACAGGAAGTGGCAGAGTGCGCCTCGAGTCACGACCGGGCCCGCCCCATTCTCCAGTGTGCCCAATGCTGCAGCGGTTGCCATGGCAGCCACGTTGACCCAGCAACAGCAGCCAACTCCAGGTCTGACTGCCTACAAGTTCTAGAAAGTTCTCCGCCTCTCACCTTAAAAGAAAGGAGGGAGGGGAGAGACACATTTAATAATACATATTGGAAAGGACAGGATGTGTTCATTTCGCGTTTGTATTTTTATTATTTTTAAAGAAGTCACTTGTGATAGGTGAAAGGTCAGAAGGAGACAGATGGGGATTTGAAATAATTAAAAATGAGCCTTAGTGTGTGCCAAACTATAGTGTCTGTATTCCATATAAAGAGAGAGAGGGATGGAGAATCCTTTTAGCTGCCTTTACCATCTTGACTCTGACCTTCAGTTCAAGGGTTGGACTCATTTATCAAATACGCCTTACAGAAATACAGTGAGCACGTTCTATAGGTAGCTCCAGTGAACACCAGAATCTGCCAGTCTTGGTGCCAAGCCGATACAAACACTTTGAAGCATAAGCAGGCGCAAGTTAACTGAAAACACTCTTTATGTGCCATCTCCAGTAGGATGTAAGGGCACGTATGTTAGGCTGACCTCAATGGAGAAATTATACAATGATAGAGTCCAGTTATCCCAATTTGACTCACCCAAAGATATAATTACAGCCTCTACATCTCATTGTAGTAAGGAGTCTTTTTCATTATTATCCAATGGATGCTTGAAATGAGCCAACTTGATGAAGGTTGTTGTGTTAAGCATTTACTGTGTGATTTAGATACACTTAGTGAACATTCATGCTCTGAATGAGGAGGCAGAATTTTGGTTCATCTGTTGATGATTGTTCAATATTTTATACGATTTTGCCTGGCTAATGAGTAGGTGTATAAGATGTAAATTTATTGTATTATTGTAACACCTACTCTCTTAGTCAACCTGTAAAGAAGTCTCTACATTGTAGAGAAGCCCCCGATTGATTAGACACCCGGTCAGTGACAGGACTCCTGAACATTTTTATGTACTGAATTTATAAGGTTTGTGTCGCCATTGTTTATGGAAGCATGCAGCTTCTCTTACTCAAGGTCTTACAAAGAAGGCCCAGTTTTAAACACACTCTAAATATTTCAACTGTTGCATTACATCAACTTGTATCTAAAAAAAAAACAAAAACAGCCAGTCCTATTATCAATAAAGTAATGTAAGCTACAGTGGTTATATGTAAACCATGACAACAACATACTATATATCCAGTATATCCACACTCTGACAGTAAAAACAACTATATTAATGACGAGTAATCTTCACAGTATTTATATCACGTCTGAGCAGAGAGGGAAGACTATATGACACATTTCTTACTCGGACATTAGAATGTCAGAGGTGTGTTGGTAACTCAGCACTTGTCAGGACTTTGTAAAATAAATGCTCCAGGACGAACCGTGTAGAGTGATGTTACAACATAAACTGAGGAGGTTACTTTTGTTTTACTCACCTCAGAACTCAATGGCACACAAATGTCCTTTTTATTACACATTTTTAAACTAAAGTAAGTCTTTTAAAGAGGAGTGTCCATTATGATTGTTGCCACATCTCTGAGGTGTTCAAAATGTTCAGCCTTTTTTGTAGGCTTTGGTTTGTAGGCCATTTTACAGGCATATCAGTGCACTCACTTACAATGAACAAACTAAGCTACTATGTAAATAAGCATGTTTCTGCTGTCTCTCTTTTTTTTGTAAAACAAAATAAATTGCGGATTTAATTCAAAAGTCTGAAAGCAATATTCAAAATTGGACCAGGTTAAAAAAGCAGCATGACTTAAAAGTACTCAAATGGCAAATTATTTAAAAAAGAAAACCAAAAAAAAAAACCCTTCTGCTGCTTCCTTTACACCTAAACGCTCAACACCGCATCGACTGTTATTAGATCTGATGGCAACTAGTTGTTAGCCAGACTATGAATGTGACACTTCAGTGTAATCATATTTAAACATTCACATGCATTTGATAGCTTGGCAGGACATGCAGGAGCTGTTCCAAACATGTCATGTTTTTCTAAGTAAATGCCAAGAAGGGATGGGAATATTTTACTAAGCCATTCTTTGAACACTATTTTTCTAGGATTAGCCCTTCACAAACGAGCCCTGTTGCACAGTAGTTAAGATCAGATCCACTTATGTGGCACAAGTGCACACTACCTTTGTGGTGCCTACTAAGGATTTGTTTTTCTTGACCATTTTTCATTTCATACAAAGCCAAACACATTTCTGGTCCCCTGGTACTGCTAGCTGTCCAAAAACAGACTACTTTTGCCGAAACGTTCTAATTCATAGCTTTGCTGGCTCATTTACCTTAGAGGTTGGCACAAGGTTGAAAGATTTCTTTTATTTTTTTATTGTGATACTATCTAGCAAATTCCCATCCTTGTTGCCAAATAGTGGTTATTCTCTAGTATTTGACTCAGTCATTTCATAGACTAAGCCTAAAGACCAGTGGATATCTTGGTCATTTCAGTATTTATTTACCTATTTATTTGTATTTTATTGTGTGATTTAAATGAGTAACCTTCCATGACTGGAAAGGTATATTGGAGGTGGGTCAGTATCACAGCACATACAACTCCAACCATTGCAGCTGGGTGGCGTTACTTCAGCCAGATTGTTTGAGCCCCGGTAATGTTGCAGGTGTTGATGTATTAGCTAAAGGTTTGTACAGATGTGGGCCTCAGTGGACATGAGGTGAGAGGTGCCAAAAGACTCTGGACTGAAGTACAAACTATTAAATGGCCTGAAGTGATTATTTGAACTTTAAAAATTGTCTTTCAGTGACTGCACTTATTTGGTCTTTAGGTGAAAGGAGGCTGATATACCCTGTGAAAAAATCATCTGCTTTATCTTGCATTAAGTTGGTTTGTTTGTTTGTTTGAGGCGATAGTGCTTTTACTTGATTTTTGCTAATTCACCAAGGGCTACTGTCAGTGTCACAGGGCTGGATCATTTCACATAGTGGTTAAACTAATTAAAAATGTCAAGTGCTGTTCACAAGTTGCTATTTCAGGTATTTTATCCAAGGTGGTGATATTTCATTGGAAAATTGCATTTAGAGAGGTTTGTTGGCCGTGTGGATAATCTTTCTATGGGTCTGACTTCTCCTTTTGTAGTTCAGCAGTAATGATTGACACAGTCAGGCTGTCTTTATGTAGTGGGTTGTTATTTCCCACAAGGATTCAGTGTTGCTTGGTGTTGGACACAGGTGACCTTTTGAGGACAGAAAAGTAGTTGTGGTTTTTTTCTTCTATATATTGCTGCTAGTTACAGTTGTCCTCAAACCTAACTGATTACTTCTTGATGGAGCAGATCATCACCCGCATATGATGAGAGAAGCTGCTGCTCATGACGATTCAGTCCTCTGTCGATGTACTCTGAACTTTTTGTAGGATTGAGAAGCCGAGCTTTGGCGTCTGTGAGTAAGATTCTCAAGTTGTCCAGAGTTTTGACTTTAATCTAGTCACACTTTGTCTTCCGCATTCCAGTCACAACAAAGACGATTAAAAAACTATTGATCAAAGTTGTTTAGACCTTGAACTGGATACTAAACTAAGCCAACATGTTGGTCATCATATTCTCAGTAATGTTCATTCGTATGTATGCAAATGCTGATTGCTAAACCAACAGCAGGAACGACCCCTTTTTACCTTTTTTTTTTTTTTTTCAAACAAGTGAAGGAATTTAGTGTGATTTTGTTGATTGTTTTATTTTTGATGGTTGGCAGAGTACTAGCACCTCAAGTTTACCTACACTGCTTAACTATTTTGAGCTCCCTGATTTTATTGAGTTGTGTGCATATTTTAATATTTTTCTGCTTGAGTTTGAGCCTCAGAACAGTAGTTCTCAAAAACAGACCTGATTAGTCAAATCCAGAAAGTCAGATGATCATCTTTTGATGTGATTGGCTGCTACAGACTGTTTTGAATGTTCTTATTCTTTGCCAATTCATTTCATTGAACTTTTATCAGATGCTTACATTTTTTGCGTGTTTCGAGTGGATTTTTCTAGAAGTGACCTCCTTGAGGTAAAACTATTGCAAGTTGTATTTTGATCACCGAAACCTAAGTATAGGCTTGTATAAAAAAAACACTAGCCTGATGAGTGTCTTACAATATGTTAAACAGCCACCTCACCTAAGTAAGACTTTATCAAACTACGTAAAGTGTTAATAATAATTATCACATAATTCAAAGGTGTAGCTTTTGTGTGCTAAAACATTACTACCCAATAAGAAGTTGGCTGTCTAACAAACACTGCTAGGTGTTCCAACACAAACCACAAAGGTTGTTACACTCCTCTTTGAAGGATTGAAAGAAACTTGACCACATTGACTTCCACAGGCAGAGTGTACCATATCACTGATTTCCCCTGTTTACACTGAGGCAGCCATAGATGCCAAATTCACATTTCTTTTTTAAATCTCGAGTGCTTTTACTTGTAGATGAATGTGTTTCAACTTATATAACCAATGCCTGTTGATACAGTATATTTAATATATAATATGGTGTGCCTTTTTAAGATATATTCAATAATTGTGTGATGCTTTTTTTTTTTTTTTGGCGTATGCTAGTTCATTCACTCTCAGAAATCTTGAAAAATTGGAAACTTGTCAAATTCAGTAGCAGTTAGCAAGTTAGCAATTAACAATCAATTCTGTTCTAAACTGTTTGTTTGTGTTTTATGTAAGTGGAATTGCATATTAAATTGACAATAAATCAGTTTTTAAACAAAGAAACGTTTGTCCGTGTTTCTTTCTCGACTGAATATGTTTTAACAATGCAGACTAATTGGAAGCCCTGCAAAATTTGATAAGATAAAAATATTACATGTAGGTTTAAAAAAAGACAAGTTTCTGAGTGAAAGAACTAGCTGCACGTATGCCAGTTTTCAATAGATACAACTACTGCTTATAACTGTGATCTTTAAAGTCTATACAAAATACTGTTAATACACATACATTTACGTTCTACAGTTATGGAAGGGATTGTGCTTTGCTTATATATCTAAATCACCATGTAAGGGTTTTAACAGTAGTTTCATAATTGCTAGAATATTTGGATTGTCCTGCAAACTAAATTTTGCAAGACAAGCGTAGACTCAATGTGCTTAAAGGTCACATATTGTGCAAAATACACTTTACAATGTTTTTTTCAACACTAATGAGTGTCCGTAGCCTGTATTCCAACACGCCCAGTTATAAGAAAAGTCCATCCTGTCTTTTTCCTGCTCCACTTTTCAGAAAATTTGTGCTCAAACAAGCTGTTTGGGAAATGATCCCTTCATGACATCACAAAGGGCAGTAACCCCTCCCCCAGGTGGGTGACACTCCCACAGCTAGGTGTTTGTTCTGCCCTCTGAGTGCCTTCTCACCGTAAACAATAGGACAAGAAAGCCAAAGCTACCCAAGTCCTTCCAGGGAAGGGGCGTGGTCAGACACAGCTCATTTACATATTTAAAGGTACAGAAACAGCCTGTTCTGAGCAGGGCTGAGAGAGGGGTTTATTGGCATGATCAAATACAGGATCAGAGTGGATTATGAACAAGAAACTTCACACACATGTTTTATGGGAGCTCTGAGACTTATTTAAACTTTTTGAAAAAGAGTATAATATGTGACCTTTAAGGTAATTTTTACACATTTTATTGAAAGCATTCTGTTACTTTTATATCCATTTTAAAACTTTTAATTAACTTTGTGTTAGTGTTTTTTAATTATTTAGAGAGGAGTGTGATTTAATTGTAATTAGGTAGCTAAGTATACGTGTATAGTATAACAATGGTGCGAGTGCTACACAATGTGTCCTTAACATATTTTAACCAGCTCTTTTCTATCAAAGAAAGATGATGAGCATATTTTGTCCACACAAAACACATTCAGAGGAGTTAAACCATATGCCCTCTCTGTGCCTTAGGGACCCAGGCACCCTTGGGGGCAGGGTTTGGAAACCCCTTTGCCTCGGCAGTGGGCACTAGCTTGGGCTCTTCTACCCTTGGAGGTATTACCCCTGTCTTTACTAAATGAATATTCCCTTCCACTTTGCCCTCCCTCCTCACCTCCTAGCTCCTGTATGAAAGTAGTAGTGGGAAGTGTGTATGTGTTTGATTAAAGTGGTGCAGTCAATGCTTGGCGGTTTGTTTTCTGTTTTCCTTTTGTGAGAGTTGGAAGTGCGTTCACACCACTAGAAGAGTGAGCAATGACTTACCACAATGCTCTGGACTTTTACACGTTACACATTGGATGATTTATTTCTTTAGTGAGAGGAGAACACCCAAAATATTCACAAGGGTGTGATACTAACAGTTTGTCCTCTCTTAGTCTTAGGATCACAACAGCCATTTCAAAGTAACTTGGCAGTGTGGGCATAGGTGGTCTGAACGCACACAAAGTCGGTGTATTCTCTTGTAGTTGGTGTGTTTGGTTAAATCTTCCCCATGTTGTTTTTTTCTCCCTTTGGCCTTTGCTTTTCCATACAGTTTACTTTGAGTCATCTTTCGCCGTCACCATTCAGCTGTGTGTAGTGCTATAATGAGTAGATTGTGGCATTTGTTTTGCTTTTTTTTTGCTATTGCCTGCCTGCGTTCTCCTGAGGCACTGCTCCTTGTATTCATTCCTACTGCGGGCTGTTTGTTTAGCCCATACTGACTTGAATGTAACTCTCTCCCACAGGTTTTGGTGGTGGGCCAGGATTTGGTGGGGTGGGGACTGGGGGGTCTTCTTTTGCCTTCTCCTCCACCAGTAAGCCCACAGGAGGCAGTCTGAGTGCAGGTACATACATAATGTATATACCCCCCGTCTTTACTCGCAGAGCCAAATTCAAATAGTTTTCAGTTAGAATAGGCTTGTGTTTGCAAGTTTACTTCACAAACTGAGATTTTTTTTTCTCCCCCTGACAATTTGCTATCAGAAAAACAGTTGAAAAAGCTTCCTGTAAACATAGTGTCAGGTTACTCTGAGCTTCAAAGAAAAGTGAAGATATCTGACGGGTTTTTTCCGATGTCCTGTCTAATGGATGAAGACTTGGGCAGCATCATCATCCTCGCAAGGCTTTGTTATTCTTTTTGAAAAGTCACTGGCAGTTTTGCCAAAAAAAGGCTGTAGGTTATGGGGTTTAACACCAGGAGAAACTAATCTGTCCACAACTCAACAAATGCTGGAACCTGTATATCAAATGGAAATCTTCTACATTTCTCTCTTATTACTATCTTTTTTCATTACTGTTTTCACTTTAATATCTTGTACTTTCCTCTTTCCTGCCTCTTCTGTTTTAGGTTTTGGTAGCAGCAGCAGCTCAGGCTTTAACTTCAGTAACCCCGGCCTCAACCCCTCGGCCGGCCTGACCTTCGGCGTGTCTAACCAGCAGGCTGCAGGCTTTGGAGCAGGAATGCCCCTCCTCCAGCTCAAGAAACCCCCTGCTGGTAACAAAAGGGGCAAGAGATAGAGCCCTGCGACTGACCAGCTGACCAGCTTTGTGTTTCTAGTGGTTACGGCCTGCTCTCCCAAAAGCATATAAATGCTTCCATTGTCCAAATAAAGAATGGTAAAGAATTCAGTGAACACATTGAGTAAATCCATAAAGATGAGATCTAACCCACTATAATACAACAACACAGGATCTCCCATTTAATATCATTTATATGTAAAAGATCCTACAGACCAACAATATTTTGATTGGCCTGAGAGTTGCCTGCAGGCTTTAATCTGTGCTTTTGGGAATGCCAGCCATATAAAGAATTGAGTAAATCACAAATTGTTCAGTTACCTGTCAGGAATTCCTTAATCTGAATATTGTACACAGTACAGGCAGTGTAGTTGGTTCCATTTTGCTACAGACAAACTCAACCACATGACTGCACTTGAACGCCTCTCGAAGTGATGACTTAGTCCAGGTCTTGTTTAGGGAAGGTTAAGATACAGTAAAGGGAAAGCCCTAGTTGGTTGGTAACAGCATAGTCTCTGCCCAAAGGTGTCAGTGGAAGGTAATATCTGCTCCTTGATAGTTTTTTAGTCACAGGAGAATGTCCAGGGTGGGTTTTTGGGGAAGCACAGTTTTATTTTTATATCAAGTTGAGAAAGAGATGACATTCTGTTAGGGGTTAAAGGGGACTTGTGTCTTGTGATAGTCCATTATCTAGTCCAAATAACCTGTCTTGATTTTGCTAGAGTCCATCCTTGTCGTTGTTTTATAATTACTTTTTCCAACACACGTTTTCCCCACTGTAAGCACTTTGGCGAGGAAACGCTGTTAGTGAAACAAGGCTCCCATTAAATGTTAAATTAGTTGAATTCAAAAGGGATTTCACCAGCAGATCCCAACTAATCCACTCAGTTTATACATGTACTACGATAATGTTGCGCTTGCCAGTGTATATGACCTGATTGTTTGAATGTGCATGTGTGCTTATTGCACAAGTATGAAATCGTCTCTGGTCTATCATTGTTGCTGAATTGTTTTGAGTGATTGGGGGATGTTCTGTTTTTTTTTTTTTTTAACTGTCCATATACGTTTGATTACCACATACTGGTAGTTGTACTATTATTTTCTAATCACAGTCTATGTTAACCTGTATTTTCAAGATGCTGTTTAATAATAAAATCTTCAATATGATGTTTTGCCTGTTTGTGGCATCACTTCAATAAATGTGTGTGTTGACATAGAATGATATCTGTCTTTATGTGTTTGTCTAAATGTGTGTCACCTGATTTTAGACAGTTAAAACTATAATAGGTAAAGTGGTAAAATGGAGTTAGTGAACATTTTATTTTAAAAAGTTTCAAAGTAAAATAGTGTGAGCAATACAATTTGACAGCTATCCTGGATAGAACAGGACCAATGAGTCTGGGAGAGGAATACATCATTTGTTGCATTAAACTAACACTGAGGGCCTCGATTCACTGGAGCACATCCTTGCAGATTGTAGACTTACAAGTTTTGGGCATGTCCCCTGATTGGCTGGAGAATTAGATACATTCTTCCAAAGGTTAAGGTAAATTAAATTAAATTATATCAATTATGTCAATTTATTATGCTTTATTATCAATATTGGAAAAGCATCAAGTGATCATGAGAAGGGCTTAGTAAAGAAAATGCTAATCCTTTAAGTCTAAAATATAGAAGCAGACAATGACTACTCCCTTTCTAAGAGGTTTTTTAACAGGATCAATTTGATATAAGACTTGAGGGAAACCTGCCTGTAAAAGTTCTTATTTTGTGTGTTTCTGAGTATTATAGCCCTGCAAACACTGTCTGAAAAAACAAGTCAAATTCAGAATGAATACACGTTTTATAGGCTGAAAACCTGGCTGAAAAGTGCTTTCTCCTATTTCGACACTCCTAACCAGAAGGGGGCAGTAGTACAGTAGTAGTACAGTTCACGCGGTGCACTTGCCTCACCAAAACAAACGAAGAACTCCGTTGCTATGCGACGACGTTGTAGTACACACAACAACTGCTTGGCAGAAATAGCCTAATAGACGTTAATTCCTTACCGCGAATTGTCCGACTTTCCAGGTACTGTTACAGTGTAGGATATTTTAAAGTTATTCTGATAAAAAAAAATTGTGTAGCCTACAAAGTGCAATTTCATAGTTAAAATTAAAACGTTTTTTTATTTTTCTGTTTTGTTTTTAGTAACAGTTATTTTTTTGTTTGGTGTTTTGACAACACAGAAGTGCTTTCTCAACCTTTTACCCCAATTTATCAAGATAAAATATCACGTGTTGTAGCCAACATGGTAGACTATCCTTAGGTTTGTTTGCTACAATCTGCAGTACAGAGCAGAAAAACTATTAACACTGTAAAATACCACTATTTTCTAAAACTTTCAGGTGGCAGATGCCAGATCAGGGACATTAATACCTTTCTTACATTTAACTTTTTATTCATAGGCATGTGACTTTTCAAGTTCTGATATGTTGCTTCCATGGCCTTAACCCTCTTATTTCATTCAAGCTAGTAATGTGACAGCAACGATAGGTTGTAGGCTAATTGCAAGGGAACTAGGATTGATTTTTATGTTTTGGGGTATTATTGTAAATGTGGATAATTTCAAGTGGTCATGGAGCTGCTACCATCTTTCTTTCTGTAAGATAAGCTATCTGCAACATTTCATCTGCTAATTGGACTAAACTACAATGTTTTATATTGCAGCCATGCCTCTTCCAGACACAATGTATTGTAGTCAGCAAATCAACATCCCTCCTGAGCTGCCAGACATCCTCAAAAACTTCACCAAGGCAGCCATCCGCACACAGCCAAAGGATTTGATGCTGTGGTCTTCAGCGTAAGTCTAAGTGGTCTGTGGTTGTTCTGGTATAGGGTAGGGGATACATCTGTTTGTTTCATTTCAACCTTGTTCTCTTAAACAAAACTATAAACAGTGTCTCCTGACAGTATCAGATTATAAAAAGCAGGCCCTTTTCACCTGAACATTTCTCATGTTGGCATTGACGAACTGTAATTGGATCCCAAGGGCATCCATGTTGTGGCAGCAGTTAAACTAGGACTTTTGTAAACAGAGAAGAAAAGCACTTGACAAAATTATAATACATCCAGAATTTTTTGTTCCCCTAAGGACTGTCACATCATCTGCTATTTTATTGGCCAGTGTAGTGTTTACAGCAACAGATAAAAATGTGAGCCATATGGTGAAAGAAAAACATTTCAAATGTCTCCTGGGTTACAAGATGTTTATATGCTGTTAAAGCAACACCAGGCGCTGTTTCCTTTAAGGAATGCTGAAAGTCACACTGCTTCTAAATTTAAACATTATTTCAACTGTGAAGTAAGATAAGCCACAGTATGCCCTTTAGTATGAAAACGTATCACTTCACAGTGACTTCACACACTGCTTACTAACACTAACCCTAACCCAAAACATGATGATTTATTCAACTGGTGGTGCTCATGAGACATGAACTTGGACTAATACCAACTTGTTCCTCAAAGTCCATAGTCTCCTTTTATCTCTCTATTTGATTGTCATGCCTTGAAAGCAGTGAAGACGAGTGACAGGAAGGGTAAAGCTAAGCACACTATAATATGTTAATCATGTGTGTGTTTTCTCACAGATACTTCAATGCACTGTCAAAAGATGAGTGTCTGCCTGTCAAGGACAGGCTGGAGATGAATGTTGCCACCCAGAAAACAGATACTGGACTGACTCCAGGTCTACTGAAAACTCTGCATAAACAGGTACTCACTATAGCAAGACCACAGCTTAAAGAACCAACCATATCCTATTTTACTTCATTTTATTTTACTTTAGTCTGTATTTTGGATCATTGCTATGGATCAAAAACAATGTAAAAAATGTATCTCATATTTTCTTATGGTAAATGGACTTGAGCTTATATAACGCTTTTCTAGTCTTCTGACTACTCAAAGCGCTTTTACCCTGCATGTAACAACTACTCATTCACACACTGATGGTAGGGGTTGCTATGTAATGAGACCATCAGAAGTAACTTATCCCATTTATACTCATTCATACGCATTCAACAAAGCAGAGGGAGCAATTCGGGGTTAAGTGTCTTGCCCAAGGACACATCGGACATGTTGCTGCAGGAGCTGGGGATCGAACCCTCGAACCCCTTTCCAGTTGAGAGACGACGACTCTACCAACTGAGCCACAGCCTCTAATGTGTGTCTGCAACTGTGCTAACTCCCTACTATATGGGCTATTTTACGAGTTTAATTAATAGTTGCATTAAGCTTAATATCCACAACTGCTTACACTCACATTCTTTATGCTGTCTACACATGTGGATCATTAAAATTCTATATTATCGCAAACCTATTTTATCTCACCTCAGGCATCTATCTGCCTCCTGGTGTAATGGATGCATTAAAAGAACTGAAAAAGGAATCCTCAAAGGCCAAAAGTCTTAAACTTGTGAGGATGCTGTTCTATTTGGGTTGTAGTACTACTAGTTACAGTAACACAGTTATTTGATTTTTTTGACTGTTAACTTGATTTTCTGTCTGTTAAATGTTTGGCAACAAAATAAGCATTTATCAGAAAATGTGACATTAGGACATAAATATATAGCTTGCATATTAGAACAGCTTGGGAATTAGCTCCAACTCTTGTTATTCATCTGTTATTCATCTATCCTTGCCGTGTAGATATTGTTTCCAGTGTATTACACCGTAAGTTGAGGAAAGCCTGCTGATAAACTGGTCATTAATTTTTGTGAATGCCTGATTCTGAACGTGCTGCTTTTGATGAGAGGAAATATAATGCAGATTAACTTCTCATGTGCATTTTTAACCGCCTTATTGTAAACTATTATTTCCCCCACCTCCATTTCTCCTTACCCCTCACTACCCCCGTCCAATCTCAGCTGTCTCACAAGGAAACGTGCGTCAAGGAGGAGCTGCGGAAGAAATGGAAGGGACTGTGTCTTCCCATGGACCAGTTTGAGACCTTTCTGTTACTGGGGAGCTTTGCCTCAAACATTGACTGGATGGAGTTTTTTGCCCTGTGCTGCAATTCTCTTGGAGGGGTGAGATGTTACACAAGACCAGATAAAAATGCTAACACCACTTTATACCACATCCTGAGAGCCCTTAAACCTATATGGTTAGGCCTAGCACAGTTTGAGATCTTCACGAAAAGCCTTTATTGTTTATCCAACTGTCTAGTCTACAAGTATTTAGACTTTATCCAGACATCCATGATCCAGACTTCCAACACGGTCCCCAGGCTATGACTGAATAAATCCTTCTCTGACTACTTAAATCTTTGCAGTACTATTGAGCCAATGATTTTGCTTCAAAGTTGCAGATAGAGCAGACGAGAGAGATTAAAGAGGACTTCTGTAGGCATGGATGACTTTGCAGATGAATGATGTCTTAGAATCTACAAAAGCAAATCAAGTTAAGCATTAACATTATCTGCTCAGTGTCAGTAGATTGGAATTGGTCCTGTTCTGTATGAGGCTTTAAATCCCTTTAACCACATGAGGGCAGTCATGATCTACTTTGATTGGGCCGTTTTGTTACTGTGAGCTAGTGTGTACATTTAAGTGTATTTGCAGTATCTGCTTGTGATGCTCAAATGTCCTTGATCACGGAATGACTGAATATGTATATTTTGTGTGCCTACTGTCTGCTTCTCTGTGTCTTTTTCCAAACTTCTCAGACCCTCATGAGTTCTCTAAAGTTTGCCTGTGAGATCCTGACAGAGGATGAGGAAGGTGGTGCTGCTAGAATCCCTTTCACCACCTTCATCAAACTCTACACCTACATGGCACACTTGGAGAGCGACATGCCACAGGACTACATTAACAACTTCCTCAGCAGCCTGCAGGCTCAAGTGTAGGTGTTGTATTTGTGTGTGCCATTCCTGAGGTTAATAGCTGTCAGTATGCATATAGAAACAATGCCTACATCAATACTCCCATTTAGCAGGGGATTGCTGTGTTTTTTAGGCTGTGAATATGATGGCTGGTTTAATAACATTAAGAACAGAGATGTCACCCGATCGCTTTAGTAATAATCTTATCATTCGTTTCTTATTTTACCTTACCTTTAGCTCCAGTTACATCCATCCTGAATCCCTTATTTTACTTATTTTTCTATTAGTATTGTCAGTCATCAAAGTCATAATATCTTAAAGTGCAGTTGCATTTTATTAAGATATTAACCTTATTTTTCACCAATGTATTCTGACTCTTGAGATAGATACCAAGTCACCAAAAGTTTGATTGGGTCTAAATTTGATGTACTATATACATTGTACAACCTGTAAGAAATAATCCACTCACAGCGGGATTCTTAACTACAACATGCATTTCAATGTCTTAGCTGTTTTCCTCTTTCACCACACCTGATTCAAATGAATTGGTCATTATCAGGCTTCTTGATTAGCTGATCATTTGAATCCGGTGCGGGGCAGTGGATCCCCAGGCCCAGGATTGAGAAACACTGTAGTGAGGGACAGTTTTACTACAATGAAATGCAGAAAAATTCACCAACAACAATTTCAAGCCAAAGGAATGCTACCTACCTATATTCTTCAGTGCTGACTCTGGATGTCCTTAGAACTGCTGGCCCAAACTTCCTGTCAGTCAATGTTGGTAGGCTTAAAGGCACAGACAGTTTAAGAGTTAAGCCAGTACCCCTGGCCTCACATGATGCTGTAAGATAGTGATATTCTCTGTGGTTCAAATTCCTATTTTGCTGAGCACTCTGCACTGATTTCTTCGCCCGACAGCAACAAGCAGAACGGCATGATTCAGGTTTCCAACTTCTACATCAGCAGGAAGTGAGGGAAGGAGACACGCAAAGCAGGAAGGAAGGAAAAGAAGTAAAAAAACAGCCGTGTTCAATTTATAAATTGGCCCACTAATGCCTTTTCAATCACAGCTGTTTGTTCATTAACTAGAAATCGGTCCCATTAATTGTAAGCATCAGACACAGTGAGTTATTGTTCATCATTGTCTTACTAAACGAGGCTGCTACTTTCAGTAAGGTTGGAACCTTTAATGAGCAGCAAGAGAGGCACAAAGCTGCCTTCCACAAACTGTCAGGTGGAGTGTGTGTGTATGCTTTTTGTTGCCTGTTCCCTTATGTCTGCGTTCGCCAAAGTACATTTATCATACACACAGCCATATCAGCTTGCAGACTCACTTCATTTGGCCTCTCTGTGGGTGGATTCATTCTGCCCAGAAGAAGAAAAGAGGAGAGGTTAGGTGATAAGCTCTGAGGGGAGAAGAGCATGATTTTTAGCTCGTGTTAAGACCGAAAAATCCCTCTGTGTTTAGTCCACTCCTCTGTGCAATATTGTAAATGGCCAAGAACAAATGGACACTCAGACAGGTTTATTACACTAGTCAGAAAGCACAACATCACAAGCAGGGCCAAGAAATCTCAGAGGTAACACACCAACATGCACACACAAATGCATCAAATCTACCAGTCAGTCTCACTGTATCCTCCTCACTCAATCGTATATCCACACAGGGGCAGAACATAATTTTAAATAGGCACAACATGTCACCCTTTTCTCATGAACATGTTTTCCTGCCTGACACACATGTACACACACAGACTTGTGGTTGTGTCATTTTCTTGTATATTACATCTGGCAGGACAGGAAACAGGATCAGAGGGAATTTGCAGTGCAGGCACAGTTTGAAGTAGGTTTAAAGGGTAGAGGATACACACACACGCATGTACACACACACACACACACACACACACACACACACACACACACTTAAGCCTACCCCTTGCAGGGTTGCGGCTATGACTGAGTCAAAGGGGATTGAAGGATAGATAGAACCTCTGATATCTTGATAACTGTGGGATCACCACCTGTATGACACAGCAGAAAAGGAATTTTGTCAGGGCTTAACACAGAAATCTCTCCATGAACTACACAGTTGAACTTTGTTATATAATATGTTGAAAATAATGCAGCCTTGATTTGAATCTGCCCAGAAAACTGAACTAAAATACAGGAAATTGAGACTTTGATGGACATTGTTTCCATTTAGGTGGGGTTTAGAACTGAGATTACCGGAGAGAAGATTTGCTTCCAGCTATTAACTGTCACATTAACAATAACTGTGAACATTAACTTTATATACATAGTTTTTTCATCAATTCCATTACAGAACAATAGCCTTTAATGCATGAAGATGTGCATGAACAAGGCTTAAAACTTGCAAGTTCCCCCTCAAAATATGGAAAAAATAGACTCTTGTTCTCCTCTAATCATCTGAAATAACTTTCTTAATGTTCTAATATTTCCAAATTTTACCATTTCAAATTGAAAAGTGACATGATCCTTACAATACATTTGTAGACCCATCCTCACATTACTATGGTAGTAAAACTTGTTTGTACATGCACTCTCATGTACACTGGATCTTACAGTACAGCTTTGGATCAGTATGCTCCATTGTTTTGAGATACTGGAAATTGGGAGGGACATGATGTCATTGCAAAGATGTCAGTGCTTTAGGAATCTCAGCTCCAGGGTGGACCTTGTTGCACAACTGTTACTGTTTCTTCAAGCTTTCCTCATAACATGGCATCTCCAGGGACACGACAGATCTAGCAGAGCAGTGCGAAAGAGACAGCAGAAGAGAGTGGACACAAAGGCTCCTTTTTAGCGTTCTGGTCTGTAGCTGTTGTGTAACAGACTTCAGGGTAAGGATGAGGGAGAGAATGACTCACACTTTATTGTAAATAACATCAAAACTGTTTCTTTACTACTGTACTCTTTAATTCTGTTGATAGAATTAGAAAATATATTTTTAAAGGTCACATATTATCCTCCTTATTGAGCAGTTTAAATAAGTATCAGAGGTCCCCAAAACATGTCTGTGAAGTTGTCAAAAAAAGGGGAAAGGTAGGCTCAGACACCTAGCTGTGGGAGACTCACCCACCTGGGGGAGCCGTTAATGCTCTTTGTGATGTCATGGACAGAAAATCTCCAAACAGCCTGTTTGAGCGCACATTTTTCTGAAGAGTGTAGCAAGCAAAAGACAGAGAGGATGGACTTTTCTCATTATTAGGTATTTTTGTCAACAGGCTAGGGACACATGAGTCTTAGAAAATCATGGCAAAGGGAATTTTGCATAATATGTGACTTTTAAATTATATAACTACATTAGAATGTGTAGCTGGTCTCTGCTGATTAGATTGATGTGTATTTGTTGTAAAAATAACTTTAATGAAAAAGATCATGATTTTGTTTTCAATTTTAGAATGAGTTATAAATAGTTATGAGTTATAGGTTTTCAGTTGCCTATATGCTGCATGCAGATTGCAATGTACAAATGTTCACAAATTCTAAAAAATATACTATATTTGCAGGGAGCTCCAACATGGGATGATAAAACCTCTGGACTTCATCTATCTGGATGATATGGACTCAACTCCTCCTGAATCATCAAAGTTTGCCAGAGCAGCATCAAAAGCGGAATAAGAAAGAGCTAAAGGTTTTATGGTGAAAGATGAATTAAATCCCAACAGATCTGTTTTTGAGTTTTGCATGTTGTACAAATTTTGGCGTGCCCCGGAGAGAGCGGTGGATGTTATGCCATGGACATAACCCATACTTTTCTAAAGGAAAGTTTTCAAGCCTGGATCTGGGTTATCGCTCTGCACATACTTAAAGCGGAGGCAGGATGAACAAGCACAAACCTCCAAGGTTGCTTATGAAAGCAACCTGTCAATCAAGCATTTCTCTTTAAGTCTAATTATCTTCTTAATGGAACAATAATCTCATAATCCCAACTGCGACACACACAAAAGCAGATACAAAAAAGAAAAGAAGCAGAATTAATTAATTCATGAACACCGTAACATTTTGTGAGAAATCTACATTACTTCTAGAGAAGTTGGTGGATTTTTCCACGGATGTGAAAAAAATCTGTTTCCATGTTGCCAGTATCCTGGAGCCATTAGAGGAACTGACTTTTTAAGACACCTCCACAGTGGCTTCACCATTCTGAGTCACTTTTACAAGAGATGTAAGAGTGTATCATTTGTTTTTCTGTGGGAAGACTTGGACTTTATCTTTTGGCTTTACCTTTATATTACTGCACAGATTGTTGAATTCAATATTATATTTGTATGTATTTATTATGAAAAACATAGGGTCTAAGAACACGTGCAAAATAAACTCAGAATACATTAATTACATTTATCTGGCTGTATTTGGGAATTGTTCTTACACACATGAACACACATTACAAAAAGAGCGTAATCAAGGGCCATTGCTAGCTGATTAAAATGAGTAAATTACATCTTGTGGACGATTGAATTTCTCCTATTCAACTGACAGCACCATCTTTCTCTGTCTCTACGCTGCAGTGTTGTCTGTCCCTGCCTCATTAACTGATTAAGCAATAATATGAAGAGTTTATAATCAAGCTATTAATAATCAGGACATTAGTGGTTTGCAGGGAAGGGGAAAAACAACATTCTCAAGCAAATCCTCTTCAACACAAGCACCCCCGTTAAAACCCTGACATAAACAGTTTCACCATCACACACATTCAAACCTACACAGCACAGTGCTTGTGTCAAGAGAGGACTCATAGGGGATCTTTGTATGCTACTCCTGCTGCAGTTATACCATAGAAGAGGCCAAAGTGTTTAGGGGTGTTTTTGGCCGTTTGTGGTTTAAGGTGGAACAGATGAGTGTCTGAACGAAAGAAGGACTGCATGAGCTTGTCTAAACCGACCAACACCAAGGTCATATGTTCTTTAAGTGAATTAAGATTCAGGCATATGTGAGCTCCACTGAGAAGGGTCATGTTAGAAAAAATATAACATTACAAAAAGCCTTTTAAATCTGCTTTACCTGACACAGAACAAGTAGTCTTAGTTTATGCACCGTTTTGCTGCTTTGCACAGATTGTCATTTTTTCTGATAGTCATGATGTATTTAAAGCAAACATCTTGGAGACATTCTGGAAAAAAGAAAACATCAACCCCTTTGCTACTATTTTTAAGTAACTACATGTTAGCTTTTCAATAATAATCTATGAGGAATACTTAATGGCTGTTAGGGAAAGGTCCTCATAATGTAAAATGTGTTTGATATATAGTTTGTTGTATGCTTAGCTAAGGCAGCATGTCCGCATTACTGAATTGAGACTAATATGCCATAACGTACTTTTTTGCTTCACAATAGATGCACCCTCCGCTTGATTAACTCTTCAAACAACTTGAAACAATATATTTGTTTTCCATTACATTGGACCCATTCAAGAACAAATGATGTTGAGACAAATACACAAATGTTTTGCCAAATGGCACAGCCTAAAAAGACAAACAGGTCGTGGGTCAAAAACAATAGTTATAGAGTGCCCTAAGTACTTTCAGAAGGTAGTAGTTTAAATGGTCCTCAAATTGTTATGGATCACGGATTGAGTACAAACCTTATCATTACATGACACACACACACACACACACACACGCCCACACACACTGAGATTATCTGTCAGGCGGATTTCCATTTTTCTACTGAGATAATGTTATTGACTCTGCAAATGATGGTGGTGCTGATGTTGTGCTATATACAGAAGGTGAATGCATTACATCATAGGCAAAGCAACAAATCTTTTTTTTTTTTACATGGCATTGTTGTGCATAGGACACATGGGAAGGTGGTCTTGGTTCAGGTCCTCATATCAGCAGGTGTCTGCCCTCCTGAAGTGTCCTTGAATGAACCACAATTTTCCATCCAGCTGCCCTGGCCTCAGACCTCAAATGAACCTGCATGTGAAAAATCTAGTGTAGCTGAAGAGTTCTCATCCCAAATGGCCTGCTGGTCCTCTTAATCAGTATAAATTATTACTTTCCATTTTGCCAAGGCTGCATGTAGCCCACCAACCCAAAGTGGAGTGTGAAACAAAGCACAGTGGTTGACTTGAGTTCATACAGCTGTCTTACTATTGAAAGAACAATAGGAAGAAATATAGAATCAGGAGTAATAATAAGTGATACAAACATGGCTAGGCTGATTACAGTAAAGTCAGGGTACTTGTAATATTGTCTATTACAATTTCCAATGTTGTGGTCTTTGAAAACATGATTTATGTAATTGAGTTTACTAATCTTTCAGTTGTATACACTCAAGCATTATTTGTCAACTTCCTTTACACTTGCGTAGAATCTTTTCCTTAATCACAGTCTTATCTGATCAAGATGTATGATAAACAAAACAAAAAAACAATGATATCAAAATAAATATTTCACTTAATGACTATAAAATGTGTTTCACAACATATTTGTATTGTAACTTCTTAAAACTTGCACATACTAAAATCCAGTTGTGAGCAGTACAAGACCATGCTGTGCATGCAGTAAGGAGGTAATGCACAAAGTCTTTACATCTAAAGTTGTGTTGAAAATCAGTGTGACCTCACCTTTTTTTTTTCATCTAACTCTAATTCAAACCAAAGATGTGCTGTTTGGTTTTAGTTTCGCTTTCTTCTGTGATTTTGTCTGTGGTTTGACCATGCGGTGAAACTTTTCGCAGACATTTGTCTCTGAGAGGGAACACTGGCTCTCACCGACACAGCAGCAAACAGATACCATAGAGATGGAAGAGCCACAGGAGAGCATGACTCTCAGCTGGGGGTAAGTAAAGGTATAATAATAATGGGCACACACTGGGACTGTTATGCACTCGGTTTTTCCACAGCAGGTGCTGTCAGCAAACTGATGTTATTAATTACTCAGAGAAAAAAATCTTCTAAGTAAGTCCGCCATGGTTCTTTAACTTACAATTATCTATGTTTATAATTTATACACAGCAAATGATTAGTGTCTCCTTTCACTTTACACTGTTTTTAGTTCATAGTGAACGCAACAGGCATAGGACAGAAAGGGCCTATGTGTAATTTTAAAACAGGACACAAAGGTTTAGGTTGAGGTCAAATGCTTTGTAAACCTCTTAGCCCTGTCTAAACATATTTAGGATACTACCAGTCCTCACTCACGGGTCAAGGCCCGATCTACAAATCCATTAAAGAATCAGCACCAAGTGAAGAAGCTCTATGAACTGTATTTCTATATTGTCTATACTGATAGTGGCAAATAAAATGAAAGCAAGAGTTGTTGGCAGCTGACCAAAATGAAGGTTATAGGTGTGAAATATATGATGTCATATCACTTTTGATAATGTCTCATGAGCCCATCAGTTTCAATCTTTGTGCTTCTCACATTATTTCAGTGGCATACACCTGATTAGTAAGTTGGTTTGCTCTATATGATATGATACAGTCTTGGTATGACTCATAACAGGATGGCACTGAAATGTTGGGTTTCCCCAGTCAGCTGTCATCAATCTGTTGTATTTTCCCCGCACCTAAGGGTGTTTTTCTTTTTCAAAAAGGACAGAGGTAGGTCATTTTAGTTTCAAAAATGGGTGAAACCACTCAAACTTGGAGGAAACATGCATAAATATAACCATTTCTCAAAAAAAGTTTCTTGGGTTATCTAATTAAGGATAGACTCTATCAAATCTTTGCAGTTTAGTAGGCTAACTTTTGATGTTTGTTTTAGTAGGCCAACATGGGTCCTTCACACTTATTCAGAAGTATAGGAAGAGAGTCAAAGCGTAAAAAAAAACAAAAAAAAAACAGCCCTTTACTACTTTTACTTTGAAAAAAGAAAATAGTCCAGACTACTTTTTGAATCTTGGTTGAATCTTGAGGCTCAGAAAGGTATGCCTATATGAGTATTCTCAGAAAGAGTGAATTAATCTCCTCTGAAACAGATAGACAGAGGGTGAGTGAGTGAGAGAGAGAGAGGGGGGTTGAGAGAGAGAGGGAGAGAGCGAGAGAGAGGTCCCAGTCCCATCTAATCGGATTAGGGGACTGTGGGTTAACATGCTGCTGTCTCTCTCTCTCCGCCCTACATTGGACGGTCGTGTGCGCAGCAGTTTAACTTTCTGTTTCAGCTCCACGTAGCCTTTTGCAAAAGCGGAACGTGTTTTCATTCATGTGGTCTCGAAGCGGATAACCGTCAACACAACTCAACGTGGTTTCGTTTTGACGGCGCACTTTAGCGAACAACACTTTAGCGGGACTTCCACGGACCAGATGGGCAAAATGCCAACAACTCTGCGAGGATGACTGATGGGTAAACTACACCCGCAACACGCTCATACATTGTCTGATAAATACGTTTGCGTAATTTAAACTCCTGTAAGTGACTTCTTCAGCGACAGTTCTTGTCTGGAGAGACACTCAGTCCCATGTGTGCGCTCTACCCCGAGGACGGTGCCCAAGACCCGGGGGTTAGATGGTGCTTATAACGGACGACAGGGATGGAGGAGGCGCTTTGCCTGGCCGGGTCAAACAGCTCCACCAGCAGCAAAAAGTCGGAGGAAACATCCCTCAAATCCACCCGACTATAGCTGAGTTAAACTCGGACGAGGACTATCTTGGCTCATGCGAGGATGACGATGAAGAGGACGACGAAGGGGAGGACGGGGATGATGAATTCGAAGAAGTTGACTTCGAGGACTTGGATGACAGTCGGAGCATCGCGTCGGACGACTCCTTCTACCCGCCTGATGATGTGTTCGCGGACTCGGAGCGCACCCCGTCTCCGGACAGCCCGGAGCCGCTCTCCTTTTTCCAGGCGTGTTGCAGCAACAACGCGGCTATCGTCCGGATAATGATACGACATGGAGTGACGGAGGAGGAGGTTAACGAGAAGGACAGGAATAACAGGGTAGGATGCAAATATGATACTTAGGCCACTTTGTGTTAACTTTGAAGTAGTCCAGCTAACAATTTAGAGTCCACCTTCAGACAACTCGTAAACACATTAAAACACTTGCTTGTATTTTGAAAATGACTAGTAGGCCTATTGGTGATAAACAAGGCATTTATGATTTTTTTTTTTTTTTTTACTTCAAGTAGCCTACCCTTGTGGTGGTAAAATAACTAGTAGAATTAGACTAGTAGACCTGCCCTAGTAGGTTATAAAAAGTCTTACACATGAGCACTTCCCAATCTTACTGGTGTAGTCTGTAAGCACTCTACCACCCTGAAAAGCATCTGAGACAGTCCTTCACCTTCCTATTACTCAGTGCAACAAGCCTTAGACTTAGAAGGTATTGAAATAATTAAGACTCAACTTGCTGCGCTTTATAGAGGCCATGCCTCACTGAAAACTTCATAACATCAATATCTCACAGTCTGGGAAAGGACCACCTTTAACTTGATTGACAATGCATCAATCATTATCAGTTGACATATCAAATATTCAGATGATACTGAATTAGGGAAAAAGACTTGAGAGTTGTGTTTACCAATTTGTAACTGGGTCAGCAGCACTTTAAACCTAGTTGCTACATGTGTTTTATCATTTCATCATCTTGAATCATATTTAAAACTGTACATGCATTGATTTCTTGGTGTGGTGACTGACTTTATATTTGAAAAAGCTCTGTTAAAACACAATTTTATACCTTTACCAGTACACACAGTCTTTGGGTGAGTGTATGTGTGTTAAGGAGAGAGAGAGAGAGAGAGAGAGCGAGAGAGAGAGAGAAAGAGAGAGAGAGAGAGAGAGATGTGTTTATGAGTGAGCATCTGACTGTATTTTCTTCTTCTGTATTTGAATTGAACTTGTTGGAGGCAGTAAAGGTAAACACATAATCTACCAATGAGAACACAGCATTCGTGTGTTAAAGAGTAAATTTGGGAATGACCCAAACAGTTCAGTTAAAAGCACAAAGGGAAGAGTAGTAGTGCATCTTTCCTCATTAGTAGACTTTAGTAAGCATTCATATCATAGCAGTGTGTAATCATTTTGTACAAATACAAACTCAATGTGTCGATTTTGAATTAAACTGATTTTTTTCCACCTTATCTATTGTGAAGCTCCTGCCAAAGAACTTTAGCCCAGGGCTAGAGGATAAATCTATAAAGGTCAAATGTAGACTCTTTTTTTCATTTGGACAGTAGAGTTTGAATAAGGTGACAATAGGCACTATGGTGGAATGAAATCACTTCATAGTGTTCTTTGTGCGGTTAGTTTTAAGTTGACCATTCTGTCACAAAAGATGTGACCGAGCCTATTTTTTCATTACCAACAAGCCACTTTATAGATCTACATTATGGAGCAATTTAGGGCTGGGAAATTCATCAAGTTTCATTTTCTATTAGAATTTTGGTTTCCAACAATCATTAAAACAAGATTATTGAATCCGCGTGTGTTTTGTCCATAGGTTTTGTCATGTGTGGTAAGTGTTTTAAAGTGTTTGTTGTCATATTTGGCTACGAGAGTACATCACCACTACCTCAAAAACAAAGTTAATTTATTCATCAATCATTTTCCTGTAGTACTTGTTAGTGTTATAGTGGAGGCACAGTGGTTAGTGCACACGCCCAAAGTATGGAGGCTGTAGTCCTCCAAGCGGGCAGCCCAGGTTCAAATCCCACCTGTGGCTCCGTTTCCTCATCTCATTCCCCACTCTCTCTCTCTCCCTGATTTCCAACTCTATCCACGGTCATATCTCTCCAATAAAGGCACAAAAAGCCCAAATATAAACCTTTGAAGTGTTAGGAGTGGTTAGATTTGATGAATACATGTGATGCAGATGTCAATTATGATTATGATTATGATTTTTGCCATAATCGAGCAGCCCTATGGAACGTCACCGTAGTTCTCTAACATTGTCAACAAACGAGTTTTAGAGAGATTTGGAGTGCATTGTTGTTTGTTTGTTGCAGTTTCTGAAAGAGAGCGTGTTGAAATCATTCACTTCAACAAAGTGTGCCTTGTTTCATAATGACCTTACATCGTACATTTGTGTCTCAGACCACATCTGTCTTTTTCTCTTCTATTGTTTTATGTTTCCACACATCTCAAACCAACTCTTCTTCATTCTTTCTCTGTATGTATGAAATCACTGATGAGGTCGTGGCAAAGAGAGGACCCCAAACAGGGGATTTCATGTTGTATACTCATGTGTTTTAGAGTCTGTGTGTTTGTGTGTTTGTGTTTGAGTGTGTGTGTGTGTGTGTGTGTGTGTGTGTGTGTGTGTGTGTGTGTGTGTGTGTGTGTGTGTGTGTGTGTGTGTGTGTGTGTGTGTGTCTGTCAAGCAGTTACAGAGAGACAGTGTTTGCAGGATGTACATGTACTCAGACAAAATACAGGTTAGGAAACCCATCCGTTGGAAACACATATTTATCTGAATCTGTTAAGCTCATTAGTGTGTGTGTGTGTGTGTGTGTGTGTGTGTGTGTGTGTGTGTGTGTGTGTGTGTGTGTCTTCAACATCCTGACACAGATGTCATCATTCTAATATAGCAGATAGCCTGCCAATGTGTTGTGCAAGTTAAAGAAGGGTGTTCATTTCCATGTTAGTTTGTTTTTCATTTGGCTTGTCAGAATTTTAAAGGGACATTTCCAGTATATTGTTTAGCGTGGAAGACAGAGAAACTTTTAACACAGCTTTGTCTATTTATATTTACAATCTTTGTAGTAACTTTACGTAAATGGTACGGCTGATATATGATACTGTTGCAATTGTATGGCTGCACACAACACGTTCAAACACCCATGCCTTTTGCAATTTAAATGTGATTAAACATCTAGAAACAAAAGTATGTTTTAGGATTACCACTGATAAAAAGGCTTTCAAAATACTTGGTCAGGGATGTTGAAGGATAACAGGCAAAAAGATGCAGAAAAGAAGGAACATTTTCCTCGTCAACCCCGTTGTTTTGATGAACACAAAATAATCTGTCTTGATTTTTTTGTGCTCCCCCTCAACGGGCAGAATGACCACGGGTAATTGTGTGCTTTTCATTCACAACAGAACCACAGGAAATGAACACCATGGTTTAAAGTCAGCAAGTAATTACATTAAAACAATTTAGTCTGGAAAAAACAACAGGATAAGAAGCAGCAAGAACATTTAAAATAGCCCTTATAGACAAATTCCAGACTCAAAAAGTATAGATTAAGGATAAAACGTGCATTACATTTAGAAAAACAAGTAAATAGTCTTTAGAAAGACTATTGAAAAAAAATCCACACAACTTATAGATCTATACAAAACACTATAATCCTACATTAATAAAATACTTAATGGCTGTTTTTAGGACAAGTTTTGTGACTTCTGATAAAGCTGATCCATCAAAATGTATATTTTGTCCTTAAGGTTTATGTCATAAACCATCAGTCACATGTTTTTTTTTGTTTTTGAAGCTTATTCTAATTACATTGAGACCATAAATAAACTGAAGCATACTCTCCACTGCATAACACAGTTGTAGTGGCAGGATTTACTGGAATCACGACCCCGACATAAACCAGAGAAACAGTGCTATCCACATAGAGAATGGTGTCCTGTATTATCAGAAGACAGAAAGAGACAGTTCATTTTTTTAAATTAAATTCAGCCTGAATGTGGGGCGCCGGGAGCGTAGTGGTTAGTGCGTGTGCCCCATGCAAAGAGGCTGTAGTCCTCCAAGCAGCAGCCTGGGTTTGAATTTGACCTGTGGCTCCTCTCCTGCATGTCATACCCCACTCTCTCTCTCTCTCTTCACGATTTCTGACTCTATCTCTGACATCTAAATAAAGACCCCAAAATAAACCTTTAAAAAAACTATCAGTCTGAATGCTAAAATGTGGAACAGATGTTACTTATAGAGTCATCATTGTTGGTCTTAAGTCAGCATGTGTAGCTCCTCTTGTTGTTGATTACAGCTAAGTTGTTTTATAGCTGCAGGGCGGTGTCAGAATCACTACATATTTTCATGGTTTGATTAAGGTTGATGTGTGGCATCACATTTCAACAAACTGTTGTTTGCTGTTGTTTAAAATCATGCAGTCAGTAAACAGGGCTGCCAGGATGTCTAACATTAGATGGCGCGTGTGTGTGTGTTAACATTATACATCAGATAAAGAAATCAATGTCCTCAGGTCCTTCTGACCCTGTTTAGGACAGTGTACACCCCCTGCAGTGAATCTGATAAGATGCCATGCCCACATGAAAATTAAATAAGTAAACACAAACACACACAGAATCCAATCAACTTAAATGAGGTCACTCTGTGCCTGACTATTACCTCTATCTCTCTCTCTTTTTAAACACACACACACTCCTCTAGAAAAACACTCACATTTTCTAAACAGCAGATACAGTACATTACATTTCTGGCAGCAGGCAAAAGGCCGTAGAGTGTGAGACAGAAACAAAATTCAACTGACCAACACACACATTGACCATCAGGCGGACAGTCAGGCTGACTAACTGCGGTTCAGGAGAGAAGAGACAGAAATTGTCCACCACAGATGGTAGCAAGCATGAGGCTGCTAGCAAATATAGATGAGTGGAAAAATCAAAGCGGCCGTCATACTCATCTGATTTAATGCAGCCATGTGAACGCTCAGCTGCAGTCACAAAGACAGTTAACAGGGAGGCTATTGACGGACACATGGCCATACTGTACATCTGCAACAGTGCTTCTGTGTGCATGTTTGTCCTCACAAAGATGTATTGTACAATACAAATCCCAGAGTAGGCTGCAAGATACAGATTGTCTGCTGCTTGGATGATTTGCAGGTTTTTGCTTAAATGCTATTTATTTAGAATAAAAAAGCAAGTTCTTATTAAGAAAACAAGTAGTGAGTGGATATGTCCTTTAAATAAGTCTTAGTGTGTAATCCTCAAGAAAAGCCGGCTCTTGGTCACTGGGTTATTTAACCAGGTTTCTGCTTGTTTTTGATGCTTTCTCAGTTGTTTTGTGTAATAATACCAGCACAATAAAAAAATGCAGCTATAAGCTCTTGAAAAAATGTCTGGAAGCGGCATATTGAGAAACACATGACATAAATAGGAAGCTCGTCCATGTAGTTAAAGATTTCATTATGCTCTTTTTATTTAGCAGCTAAAGTCAATCAGGTAATCCATAGTATCTGAAAATAGTGTGATAAAGTCCAAGCCTTTCATTTGTTTTCTATATGATTTGATTGAGAAGAAAAAGATAGCTGAAGCGGCTGTCAAAGCTGTAATTATTCTGTGTCTACAAAGATCTTTTAGGGTTGAACATTGTGTCATCATCACAGGAGTCAATTATTACAGCATTCTTACATTGACTGTAGACACAGTTACGTCTCGCTCCCCCCCCCCCCCCCCCCCCCCCCCCCCCCCCCCCTCCCTTTGTATCTTTCTGATACGGCTAAGCCTTTCTATTTCTGGCTCCAGTTATCCCCCAGATTACTTTGTGACTGTGTGTGTTTGTGTTTTTGTCCGTGTTCATGTCCCTCTATGGGCTAATAATAAGATGACCAGAAATAGTGTTTCATGGGGGTTACTGTGTTTCTATCTGTCTGTTTTTAATCTTCAACATGACCCAGTCCACTGACCTCGATTCAAAATGCCATTAGTTCAAGTTCAACTGATGTAAGAATAATTCTTGTAAGGTATCTCTATTACCTTGGCTTGTTAAGACATGTGCACCTGTTTAGTATACATTTTTACAACCCAAAATTGGGGACATGTCTTTTTGGTACTGACTGACAATGTTGTGTCAGTACCAAAAAGACATGTACATCTAATAGAAACATATTTATTAACATTTAAATAAAAGTTCAGGGAAATAAACTGGGACTACAACAAATGGCTTCATAAATTGCCAATGATTTAGACCATCATTTCCAGATTTATAAAGTACTTGTTTAGTCTGTTCATTGACCATAACAGTGAAAAATGCCAATCCAAATCCAAATATGTTTACTCTTATAGATGCCTTTCACACATGTATATTCCTCCAATCAATTGTCAAAGTAGTCTGGGATACATTTAATGGTTGACAACTTACTAATTATCATTTTCAACTCCATTTATGTCAACTGAGAATCAGTGCAAATGTTATAAAGCTACGCTAGCTAGCTAGCTTCCACTTATAGGCTGTAATTCAAACTCACTAAAACAATGGATCCTCTAGCATGTAAAAATGTTTCAAAAGGACAGACAGCTTAAATGTATTATTTTTTATAAAAGTAAAAAAGAGTTTTAAATGATATGCTCTATCATATGACTACACAACTATCAATTCTGTGTTTTTGCACACAGAGAAACACCACTCAACAACGCAAGGTATTTTGGCTTACACTCAAGTATAATGTAACACCTTTTTACTTTGCAAGATGATATATGAGGAAGGTCAAGTGAAAAAATATAATACATCAAAATGAAGTTTGGGTCTGCATTCTCTTTGAGTTGAAAGTGTTACTTTATAAGGCGTCTCCAATCAAGTGTAACTGAAGGAAGGAGATTAGAGTCAGGGAGGACGTATGTCTTTGTCCATCAGCATCAAGCTATGAAAGCTTTAAAATTGCCATAGTCTGCATCCTCACTTGGCCTACATGCAAAATACATAATCCTCCCAAAAAGTATTGGTGAGGATTTGTGTCTTAGTCATGCTCAGATTCTCACTTTACATTTGACTGTATCTCTATCTAACACACACACACACACACACACACACACACACACACACACACACACACACACACACACACACACACAGGCACTGCACACACACTCATCCATACCTGAAAGTACCTCTCTTGATTGTTTCAGGGTTGTTGAACTACCTGCTAGTGTTGTTATTTTTATCCCTTTAGCCCCAGAGTTAGTCGCTGAGTGGATAATTTTGTGTAGCACATGATTGCCTTGTCTTGATTCATATGCGGTGTGTTTCATTTCACTGAGGCTCTTCTCTGGCAAACATTGCCAGCAGCTACTGTTAAAGAGCGTCAGAGGATGTAGAAAAAGTGTCTGCATGTGTGTATGATAGGGATGTGCTAAGTAGGAAAACTAGAGCCAGGGAGGAAAAGGTAAAAAGAGAAGTTAAATGTTTGTGCGTATAAGAAAGGTTCACAGAGAAAATAGGACATTGTCAGACGTATGAGATTGCTCCAGACATGCTGCAGGCCATGCAGCTTAAGTACATCACAGCAAGGCTGGAGGTTTGCCAAGAATCTGTATGTGTGTGTGTGTGTGTGTGTGTGTGTGTGTGTGTGTGTGTGTGTGAGTGTGTATGTGAGTGAGAGGCACAAACAAGGACTACATGCTTGTCTCTAACCAGATAGATCTATCTGGAGCTGCGCCAGTGTGTGTGAACTTCTTCCAGACTATCCACCCATTACTCCACAGGACCTCTCTCCACCTTTATCCCTTAAAACTCTCAGAGCTGACAACACTAATCGGGACTACATCTCCAGCTGGCTGACAGCCTGGCGTCTTTAAACCAGAAGTCTAAGTTCAGTTTGAATTTCAGGTGAGAAAACTTCTACCCTAAAAATAACAGAAAGGAACCTTTGCGTTTGACTATACCAAATAATCAGTTGATATTTTATAATTAGAAGCTTTTTAATTAAAGGGCATATCAGAGGACAATTTCTTTTTACTATTTTGTCTCAAAAGCGGTCACACAATAGTCACTTTTTTGACGTGAAATGATAGTGACATTGTCTGCTTTAATTAAGGAAAAATAATATTTGTCGATATTTTGGTGACAGATTAACTTTAGACATTTTGCATGAACTTTAAAGCTCCTGTCAGTTTTTTTACTGGTTTTGAAACAGGCTGAAATTAATACTGATGCCTCTTCATGACCTACAAAAGTGATCTAAACCATCTGTGGTAAAAGTGAATATTTTTGTCATGTATTTTTCTTATGCGTGTAACCACTGCCAGGGGGTAGGTGTCAGACAAGGTGAGCAACAGCAGCCTGCTGGAGTAGCCTATTTTATACTGTGCTCAGAGATTAGTAACAGTTAGTGATACATTTGACTGCATGTTTTTTTTGCATTTGACTACTTATGCGCGTGGGACATGATCAGATAAAAGGTTCTGCTGCTTGTCCACCGGGGGCACTAAGATTGATACCAACCAAAAGTTCCTCACAACAGCTTTAACGAGTTCTGAATTTTTTGTACATATGGCGTCGTTAGAATAATGTTTGTGTGTACACGTGTGGGTAGCAGGTTAATGTGGCTAGTTGGTACAAACTTCTTTTTCTGCAAGTTTTCTCTACGTACACCTCCAGGTCCTCTCTGTTCCCATCATCACTCATTGTCATGTTTACTTATTTCAAAGAGACAGAACTTTTGATCACTTTCAAGCCAGAGTTTAAAAGAATCATTTACTGGAGTTACACAGTGTGCTGGGGAACCGGGACTTAAAAAAACCTAAATTGCCAAAAGGTGCAAAGCATCAAGCAGATTTTACGAGAGCACTTGTGAAGAGAGAACATCGTGTCACAGAAGCTGGCTCCAACATCAAGTCGGATCCAGGAACAAATTGTAACAACTTGCCTAAACACTGTAATTATCTTGCCAGCAAAGTTGAATTTATTTCTTAGTTGGTTTTAATTCTTTATGGCACAGAGCTGATATTCACATGGCAATATAGAAATTTATACAACTGTAACACCATGCTGTCAGGAGCACAACCAACACATCTGTAGGCTGATATTATTTAGCCTGTTCTGGCCTTTCATAGGTACATTATTGTTATATTTGTTTTCCAATATAAGAATGCTTTACAGGATATGTAGTGCAGAAAACAATGCTTGGGTTTGTTTATAACTGTTGTCATCTCCCAGTTTTTTGAGTAGAGCACGCTCCAACCCCATAGTTTACACCGCTCTCTACACCAGTGGTTCTCAACTAGTGGGTCGGGACCCAAAAGTGGGTCGCAGAGTGATTTTCAGAGGGTCATCAATGTGTGCCTGAAAAAAAAAATGTTGCAAAAAGTCTATGATGTGCTTTTAAAACATGTTGTTTTGTTCTGTCGCTCTGTTCCATCTGAGGTCTAAACTGCACTTTTTTTCATTAAATAAATTTGAGTGGGTTCCGATTTCACGTTAAGGAGGTGGTAGTGGGTCCTGAGGCTAGACCAGTTGAGAAACAGTGCTCTACACTGCAGCACATGAAGCAGATTTGTGAAGCAGAAAATATCAATATTTTCTTGCAACTGATGCAGTGACTGTCTATTTGTTTTTAAAGCAGGGGTGTGTCGGATTTTTCCAGCATGCCTGGTTTAAACAAAGTACTAATTAACAGCCCCCATTATCTTGTGTGGTATGCTAGCGTAGCAATTAACGGCTTCTTTCTTTTAATTTCAATTTATCCAAATGCTCTGATGTCTGAAGTTACACATAACAACTAGTGTATGCTGGCTAAACAGCTGCAAAGCCCACTGACATTATTTTAAGTTTTGTTCACCACTCTAAGGGCGCACTCACACTAGGCCCACTTGGCCCGCACTGTGCTTAAGCACAATTGTCCCCTCCTCCCCATTCCCCGCTGGCCTGAACTAACACTGCTCAAGGACTAACCGGGCCTGAGCATGGTTACCTCTTGTACAAAACACATGCATGGCTTCACATAATTATGAAGCGTTCTTAGTTTACAAGACAGACGGAATCTAAAATAAAAAAAAGTTAAAGCTCGAGTTTGCCTTTGATGGAACAAAACAGCACCTCTGATGACAGAGAAAATAACTCACCTAATTGCTGCACCAAATAATATAACTTTTGCTTCATGGAGGAAATCACTAATCCAGCAGTCTGCATTTCTGACTTTGCTCTTTAGTAGATGTTTATAAAAAAATATCACATTTCTAAATGCATAAATTAAACTGTGTTTATGATAGGTCAATTGAGACCTCTGTGTCCCTGAAGCCCCGTAACCCCCCCCCCCCCCCTTCAGGCCCTGAATCTCTCTTCACTCTGGTGGTAAACGTGTTTGTCTTGGCTCATGTAGTGTGCACCTTCCGGAAAGCACCCAACTTTTACAGGAGTTTTCCAGGACTCACGCAGACTAACATTTACACATAGGTCCACACACATAAAAGGGTTCCTGTTCTGGCATTAGCACACACCCGCACACAGACGCACAAACACACACACACACACACACACACACAGAAGTACACATCAACATCAGAGAAAAGTACACAACAGCATCTGACGGGGAGACAGCTTATATTTCCACTGAGTTCAAGACGGTTCACTTTTCAATGAAAAGACAACAGATGTCACATTTATTCAGGGATATTAGTTTTGAAAGAAACACAAGATCCCCGGGTCTTCTGGAGTCATGACTGACCCTGCTGTGATTTTTCTTCATCCTACTTCCTATGTGTCAGCACTTTCCTGAACTATAGCTTCATCTCCTTTGGCAATCATCTTTTCTTGCTGATTCTAAACTTTAGCCTTCCTCCCTTTCCATCATCTTCTAACTCATGTAACTCCTCTCCTGTCCTGTCTTTTTCTTCTTCTCTCAGATAGGACTGTTGGTAGCGTGTTACCAAGGTTTCGTTGACGTGGTCATAGCGCTGTCCCAGTGTCCATTTCTGGATGTCAACTGGCAGGACAGCGAGGGGAACACAGCTCTCATCACTGCTGCCCAAGCAGGTAATACACAAACAGACACACACATGGACACAGTTGTGTACTATAGCCACTAGGCAGTTTGGCACTTATGCTGACAGAGATGAACAAGCATAAAAAACACAAGTCTGCACTTGCTGTACTTTTCAAAAGAGAAGTGATGAGTGTGTTGTGTGAGTAAGGACCAGCTGTACGGATGGGGATGTTATTCTTCAAAACAAGATGGACAAGTGTGAGTGAGCATTTAGCAGCTCTCATCCAAGCCAACTTTGCAGTCAAAGTAATAACTCTGTGTCTCGCTGTTCTTCAAGGACACATAACAATCACCAACTATCTCCTCAACTTCTACTCTGGGTTGGACATCGAGAGTAGAAACTGTCATGGCTTCACGGCTCTGATGAAAGCCGCCATGCAGGGCCGGGTGGAATGTGTGCGCTCACTCATCATGGCAGGTAAGGAAAATGTTTATTATTACACAAAATGAACTAAACTCTATAAAAACCATAGAGGAGGAAATGGGTGATGATTTTTCAGAGAACTAGACAGCAGTCCCAACTCCAAATGCCTCCCTTTTCCTGCAGCCAGCACTGGCCTTTTAAGCTCTGAGGCCAGGTGTACCTCGTTGTTCAGTTAGTAGTTTCACCTGGGCTGGAGACAACAGGAAGTGGAGACGGAACAAAACAGCATAGGGAAACACACAGCCGTAACAGCCAATTAGAATTAGAAAATAAAGGAAAGACTGATAATTTAAAAATGTCATATATGTGTTTCCATCTTTAGCTATGTTGCTCCATTGATATATCATATTCATGGTGTCCACCAGGTGCTGCCCTGAATTCCAGGGACTTCGGCCGCCAATTCAGTGCCAGGGAGTGGGCTTTATTTACGGGCCGCTATGAAACAGCCTGGGTGATGACACGCCTGATGGAACGGCCCTGCCCTCACCAGTACTGTGATACATACAGGTAAACTCATAGCTGTAAACCATATACCAACATCTGGAGTAAAGGCACGTGCACATTGCTGCAGCGTTGTCAAAATAGAGCTCTAAGGACATGTGATGGACAGGAGGCAGGTTTTCATGTATAGAGGGAATAATACTGACCTGTTTTCAGGGGGACATCAATATTCATGGGGATTACAAAAGGTGTTGGTGTGTGTGGTTATGATGTAACTTTTTGCCTCGAGGCACTGGCTTATTTTCCTTTTCTTGCTCCTTACTTTGGCAAATCTTTGACTCAGCATTTTGAAGAGCTGTCTGTGCATATGTAGTCTTGATATAATTAGATTTTTATCAGGGTTTCTGGACAGATCTTGCCATACAAATGTGTTGATTTAATGCACTTTATTTTGCGTTGAGTGTGGCTACTTTTTTCTAGTTTCTCTGTTCAGTTCTCTAAAGATGTTTTACACATGTTTTACCCTCCCAGTCTAGAGTGGCCCCCACTGGCATCACTGGTGGCCAAGGCCCAGGAGCCCCGCGGTTGTCTGAAGCGCCTGTCCGACACTGTGCGGAACGTATTCAGCATGGCCAATGTTACCAACCCTGAGGATGAAGGTGTCATCGACCACATGGTTTCTATAACAACTGCCATGAGGAGCCCTTTTATTGCTGTGGCATGCCATACAGTGAGTATTTAAGCTATAGATTATTTTCTTTATTATACATTGATTTATTAATCTGCACTCAATAAGATCCAAGAACTCAAGTACTACAGCAGCCCTCATGTCCTTCAACGCACAGGATACACTCAGCACAGTCTGCGATATCAGACCCAGGTTTATTGTTAGATGGAGCCAAAAAGTTTAACATAATTTAAAATCCATGCCACTGACTTTAATTAGTAATTATGTTCATAGCTGTTTCATTAGTTCAGTGTGCAAACTGGTTGATGATTATATCTTGCTACTACTGCTATAATCTGCACTAATTTATCTTTTATTTATCCACCAACTCGTAGATATTCCCTGGATTAATTATAGTTATATTTTAGTATCTTTTAATGAATGTGATTAATGCAGGCTTTATCGAATAAGTAGGTAATTTATGCAAGATTACCACCACTGCAATCTTGAAAGCAAAATGGAGACTAAGTAATGCTTCTTGTTAAAAAGATTAGAATGCCATCATCATCACAGCAGCAGTGATACTTAAAGTATAGCACTGATGTTTGTGCTAGTGACAAAGTCATACACTGTTTTTTGTTTTGTTTCAGGTGTGTCCTGACAGTCCCCCAAGTGTGGGCAAACGGAGCCATGCAGTCCCTGAGATCATCCGTCAACAGCGCGCCAAAGAGCTTCGATCCATCAACCCGAACAGGGCGGACAGCCACCTCAAACTCTTCCAGAACTCCCGGGTCACACTGGTGGCCAAGAACTCAGTAGACCGCCGGGCCAGCCTTCAGGTTCAGAGCCTGGTTCCCCGACAGAGAAGCTCCAGCCTCAGCATCGTGACTTATAATGAAGAACTACGAAGGACTAGCCTACTGCCTTTGAATATGGTGCTGAGGAGGAGCAGTGTGAGGCCGGGATTCAGCATCCCTAAAGTCAGGGTGTCCAAGGCGCCCACCCCCACTTATGAACCTGAAAAGATCCGGAGAAAGAGCAGCTGCAAAGATGGAGCAGGGCACCTGCTGCAGATCCCAAGGTGGCGCTACAAGGAGCTGAAAGAAGAGAGGAGGAAAGCAGAGGAGGCCGAGAGAAGGAGGCTCGAGACCATAACCAAAAGACACCTTGCTGCTGGAAAAAGGAAATAATATCATTGCTCTTGACGATGTCATGTACACTAATAAGAAAATGTGATCAAATCTGGATGGCCATCAAGTTTGAAAAACTTGGCTTTAATGTTTTATACCACGTGTTGTGATAAGGGTGACTACATTTACCAGCAGTGTTTTAGCAGACAGGAGACGAAAGGCTGTTTTTGTCAGCCCAGTTTTGCAGTACTAGGTGGCCTTTCAAAAATTGGCTGCCAGCGCTTTGACAGTGCACAAAGCTTAGTGTCCTTTCTGATGTCAAAGGCTGATGCCCAGGGGATTTGATACTTGAATTGTTTGTAGCTAACTTATTTTTATTTCCTATTTATTGCTCTTTTTTTTTAGAATTTTTTTGGGGCATTTTCTGCCTTTATTGGAGAGATAGGACAGTGGATAGAGATGGAAATCAGGGAGAGAGAGAGAGTGGGGAACGACATGCGGGAAAGGAGCCACAGGTTGGATTTGAACCTGGGCCGCCCGCTTGGTGGACTATAACCTCCATACATGGGGCGTGCGCACTAACCAGCGCTCTGTATTAATTATTTTTGATGGGATGGCAAAGTGGATATTTTCTAACACTATGGGTGTTTAACTCAGCAGTGTTTTTGTAATGTGGTGGACTATTTTAAAGCAGAAACTTATTCACACACATTCTCTCAGACTGTTACCAGAGCAGAGTTTTTTTAATCTTTCTGCCTAAAATGAATGCAAAGCGACTTCTTAAAGACATTATACAATAATGTCTTTATATATTCAGTGAGGATACTAATGGCCATGTCATATTGACTAAGTAAGCTCATGAATAGCTTAGTAAGAATTGAATGGAGTTTAACAGCAATGTTTTAAGATGCTTTTTTATTTCGCTTTATAATAAAACATTCATGAATGTGTTTAGCATAAATATATTTTGTTTCAGATCATGCTTTTTTGAAGATTTTTTCTTTATTTTCTATTCAAAAAGGAACCCTTTTTCCATAACACTGTTACACAAACAACAGAACTTCCTAGTCTTATTGTGTGCTCCTTAAATCTTACCTGGGGTAAGAACGTTTTAACTCTTCCTCAATGTTTACATTGGAAAACCAAATTAACACTGGCTTTAATTGTGATACACTTACATGTTATGGCTGAGAGTAAATGTGTGAGTTGGCTGTGTACAGGTTATGGATGATGTGAACAAAATAAACACTTCTGCTAACAGTGACTGTGGGTGAGATCTGATGATGTATGGCTCTAATATTATCAAATGCCTCGACTGTGTTGTGTTGGAAAGTCATATGTCAAGTCAAATGATTTGTTTCTGTCTTCATAAACCATCTCAGCATTTATGCTATGTGGCTCAATGAGCAACAAATGCAGAAAATAACTCAGTAGTATTGTGATTTTTGAGAAATCTGGGTGAGCCCCGGTCAATCTGACAGTGCTAGCAGAATTGAGGAGATAATCCCTAACATATGGACCCTCTGATAAAAACAGCTAACGCATTACAGAACATAAGGTCAGCTCCCTGTTTTAACAGTAGAACAGTAAAAATAATGGAGCAAAAAAGAAAAAGGGCCTTGAGTTTAAACACACAGAGCCAGAGGGAGAGCAGTGATATAACAATGTCGGGATTTTTCAAAAGCACAATTTCACGCTTCTAACTCCTTGTGGCGATTGCAGCTTAAGTGCCATCCAAGAGTGTGTGTCTAATATACATGGTGATGAGTTGCTAAGGGGTTACAAGGCCACTGCACAGCCAAATCAGTTCTTCAAATAAACTCCATTGACTCCAGAATGACAATCTGCTTAGAAACCGCCCAGAGGAAGTCATTTGAACATGACAAAAGAAGAGCACATTTACCCATAACTGAACTCTGCACTGGTTACAGCATTAGCATATTGAACATTAACATAAGGAAATGTGTCTTATGTTAATGGATTTTGGGGTTTTCTGGCCATTAATCAAAACCATATAATGATGCAATGGAATTCTCTGTTCATGTTTTTCAGTCAGTATAGTTTTTTTAAAAAAAAGGTTTCCACAGTTTTTTCATCTGTGAGCGTTCACTAAATGTTGGAGATTGAACTGTTATATGTGTCTGTTTATGTGTTTGTGTATGGGGCAGACACAAAACCTATTAGCCCTGAATGCATCTGATAATATTTAGGTCATGGTTGTAGCTCACACAACTGTTGGCTTACATTGTAACCTGAGATTATGAGGCGCATCACGCTTGGTCAGCGATTCCTCCTACCCCCCCACCCCGACCCAAATCCTTCACAGAAGTTCAGAAAAGGCCAAAAACACACTGATAGTGTGACAGCTATTATGTCATGCTGTGGTGCTACAGGCCTGGATTTAAACAGGATGACCTGAATGTAGATCAGCATGAATGAGTGCTTCTATTAGATTGTGGTATTGGTGGGATACCCTTGGTTGGGGACCTCTGCTGGTTGGTGTTGGTATAACAATTAAGGATTTCAGCGCATTAATGGTACATCTCAGAGGAATTACAGAGGATTACGTACATGATGACATGTGCAGGCCTCAAGAAGTAACCATTAAAAGCAAAAATCCAACAACTCTTTAATTATTATTTTTTGCATCCTCGGTTTGAAAATACATCACGTTTTTATTCAGATAATAAGCAAAAATGGTGGATTGTTTTGTGGATCCTCAGATTAACATGATTTAACTTTATCATTTCTAAAAGTCTGAAATAGAAGACTTTATTTTAAATCTGCCTATATTTGCATTAAAATGAGGAACGAATTGATGAAGTTATCTCAGTGTGTAGCTGCTGTAAAGTGCAGGGAATTTTAAGAAAGCAAATAATGAATGATGATTTATTTAATTTCCTTGTTGTGATCCACATCTCAGGGTTTATTTTTGAACAACACTCAAACATATGTCGTGTCCTTTTGGTTACATTGTCTCATTATTTTATTTGATGTGGCAAGAACTCATTGTAATCTATCCCCAGCACTCCGGTCTACGAGCTGTCTCACATGAAGTTCTGTTTTAAGTTTTCTTTGAGATGATACTGTGATGCAATCAAGGATAAAGGAGGTCCTTCTTAATGAATTCCATTTCTGAATAAAGGAAAACGTCTCACAATTAAATCACCTTCAGAATTATCTACAATGTGTGAACTAAAGATGAACTTCAAGTGGCGGTGCCCTCACTGTTAAAAAAAAGTGAGGGAAACTTGGCAGAGAGCAAGTCTGTTACACATAAAAAACCCTCTCCCAGGAGTTTTGATAGCACCAAACTTGATAAGAAGTACTGCAATATACTTTCTCTTTGACATTTCCAACAGACAAAGAACTAAACACATGTTGGATATACTTAAAACTCTGGCAATGTGCTGCTACAAGCTTTCCATAAATGGAATGATATGATGATTTAAATATATATATATATATATATATATATATATATATATATATATATATATATATATATATATATATTTAATATGTGCAGAATAGTGCAAGCTGTTTGGTTTTGGTGAAGCTTTAGTCATAATGCCAAAATGTCAGAGTAACTTTGTCATTTTAGCCCTGCTCTTTTTATCAAACCGACTGTAAACAAATCAAAAAAAGGTCCTAATCTGGCTGTGGCCTGTTGACTGAGTAAACGGCAGCATCAGTGGAAGGTTTTCAGGTGGTTTGGTGGTAGAAATGACCAGTCTCAACTGGCTGCAGCCAGATTTAATGTTCCAGAGGACCACATGGCCAACAGCTGGTGCTGTATACTCTGGGCTAATGTAATAAAGTGCCTCCAAATGAGAAGAACTTGGTGCTGAGGGTAAAGTGCAATAAAACTGTAACCTTGCCTGTTTTTATGGCAGTGGAAGAGAAACAAAAAAAAAAGCATGTTTCAGAGTCAAACTAACAAAGACTTGAATTGTTGTCATGTGACATTGTTAGTAGATATCTTTTATAAATATGCCAACATAGTGTTGCGTTAATGGGCATTTTTATTCAAATCAACAACTGAACCCGTCTGAAAGTTGGTCGACCATAAATAATGCACCAAAGCATCTTTCCTATTATTTTATCCAAGATTCATTTTTGGAGGCCCTTTTTTTATCTGTACGATCAATTTACTTTAAATCTGAGAAAATATTAAGGATATTTCAAAACACTTTTTCTGTGTCATGAAGGCATTTTCTCCTGTATGTGAGGTCATAAAGTACCAATGTTTGTAGAATTTTACGGTCTACATTCTGACACAATCGTTGCCAGCTTAACAAGCAACAATACAGCTGATCTCTAAGATACGACTATTCATATCTAGAATAAGAATAGATATTCATCTTATGTACCTTTTTCATTGCAGAATTCACAGTCATACAAGCACAGATTCATGAGCTGGACAGTATGATATATTTTTAGCATCCTCTCACGCACATTCTGTTCTTCCAGTCAGTCTAATAAGGCATGGCAGCGGCAGGGAGAACTATATACAACCACGGAGAATGGAGCAGACCATGTCTGCTTTAATGGGGAGTTCCAGCCGGCTGACAGAGGCTCGCACAGAGTGAGCCTGCACAGGCTGCTTTATTGGGCTAACATAAACTGACAGAACACCTGGTTGCAGATGCTTGTGTAAAGATGGATTACATGCACTAACACCTGGTGCACAGTGTGTGTGTGTGTGTGTGTGTGTGTGTGTGTGTGAGCTACTGGGGGAGAAAGCAGACAGCTCTTGGAGATGTTTCTTTTTCATTTCAAAACAACACCTGAGCCCTAATCCCTCAGTGCAGGGTGCTAATTCACCGTGTGATAATCAAATACTCCAGGTAAGACACGGATCAAGTCCAAGTGGGACTCCTTTATCGGAGAACATTTTAGGGGTACATCATTCACCTCCTTTAGTGCTGAGCTGGATTTCTTTATTACCTGATGAATGATACAAATCAAAACAAGTTTCATGGCCAGCTATTCCTTCTTTCATAAAAAAAGACAACATGGAAAGGTTTAACAAGATAGTTTATATCTTTATTTACTATGACAACCACACCTAATACCTAAGTCCACTCAATGACTAAAGATTTATACAATTTAAACAATTTACTCAAGAACAAGAACCAAAGAAAAAAACAAAAATACAACTCTTTTAAAATTAAATTAACATTGGAAATGATTCCTTCTTGGTAAGATAAATTCTGTCTTGTCTTAGAACCTGAACATTAGTGTTACGACGACACTTGAGTGTAAGGGGATGGGTGTTTAAGGAAAAGGGTGGTGTGTGTGTTTTTTAAGTGTGTGTTGATATGTATCATTTCTAAGGACATTTTTTTTGAGGATTTTAGGGGCTGATTCAAATGTCTGATATTAAACAAGCCATACCTGCTGATCTTCTGCAGGAGGAAATAAATGGATTGTATTTGCTCTGCACACTTCTAAACGTCTACATATTTATTCAGACAGTTTTCTATGGAATGTTGAAATCACCATTTTTGCACAGCGATTACCTTTATCTGACAGCTGAAAGCTGGACTATTTTCTGAGCTGCTGCACTGCAACACTTTGTTGTAAAGTACATTACTCTGTCCTGCTGTTCATGCTATTGTTAATGCATACACAAAGCATCCTGTCGCTGCCTCACAGTAAACATATTTCATCGCATTTCTGGCTTTGTTTTTCTCTTTCCAGCTGACTCCGGTGCAGAGCAGAGAAAAAATGCAATCCTGGATTCTAAGCAATAAGGCAGTTTTTTTGTTTTTTTTTAAAGCTGTTTACTATGAGGCAGATTAAGTTTGCATTAAAACTAGTTAACAATGCAGAGGAGGAGCCACATGATTACAGCAATAACAAAGCAGCAGAAAATGCAGAGCAGACATCAGTAAGGCGTCTTCCTCTTAAATTAAGGTGAATATAGTGACAGAGGAAGAAACTCTAGCAAAAGGTAAATAGCTTTTATCAATGCATAAAAGCTATATTAGCTAAAGCTTTAAGCTAGCAAGCACGAATCATGACACAGTTAGCGTCTCATTGGTTCCCCTTTTTTGGTGTCTTTTAATATTGAAAATGTTACCTATCTAGAGATACTATATCTACACTTTGCATTGGGAGTCAGGCAACACTACAGACCTTATGATTGGTTAATGCTGTAATACTTTGAGTAACTATAGCTCTCTCTGGTTCATGTTTGACGCAGTGATATCAACAAAGTGAGGTTTGTTCCTCAGAAGCTGCTTCCTGTATCTTTTTGGTTTGTGTTTATTATGTTCTATTAATGTCCACTTTGTGATTTCTCGATTGGTTCTTTTGGTCTGTGAAGATCATAGGTAGAAGGCTGGAGCTCGGGCTCGTCACTGTGAGGTGATTGGTTGGTCAGACCGATTACAGGTTACTGTGATTGGTTGGTTCGCTTTGATGTTGTGTTAATCAGCACATGGGTGGGGATGAGAGTTCCCCCCACAGACTCAGATCAGCTTCTCCATTAATGTGTAATCCTACAATGATAGCCATTTTAGAAGGGCCACTTAATCCGATTTAAGACTATAAAATCGTCAACACAATCCCTCATAAGGGGAGGATTAAAAGTGCAGAACTGATAGTGCAGCACAATGCAGCAGAGGTGTAAACAGTGGGTCCTCTACAATGGCTATACTGGCACTGGGCGTCTGTTTAAGATTCTTGTACAGGTAATGTAAAAGCTAACAAAAAAAACAAACTACGGTGATTATTAAGCAGAGACCTGAGCCTGGTGGGGGAAATATCTTCATCTTCTGTGTTCCATTGGAAAGGCCTGCTAGTGGAGTTAGCGGAGCCCTTGTAGCCTGCTGCCCGGCTCACTTGCGAGGCTGGTGGATTTGCTGTTTGATGTGCTGCTGGAGGGGGGCCAGCTTCGGAACACCAGGCTGGGGTTTCTGATGGGCGACCTGGGCAGCAGCTGGGGTGAAGTCCTTATCACCCTAAACAGAAAGCAGACAGTCAATTGTATTCATCTGTTTCGATTCTTACGGCTCAAGCACACATCAAACCGAAGTCAGCTATTTCGATTGAAACCACTGTTAGTACAAACATTTAGAAACGATCTGTGCAGAGATAATAACTGGGCAGTAAACACACCAAGAATGTGTAATATTCAATGTTTCAGAGTTGATTTCTCATAACTTCTATATGTGATTAAATCAGGACTTTGACTATTTATGGCAGAATGCTGGTCTTTAATCAGACTCACTGCCACCAGGACTAGAATTCTTACTTCTTTGCCTTCATGCTCCCCTTCTTTCTTCCTCCCTTTACCAAGCCAGCATTCCTAATTTCTTCTTCCTAGACATTCCTGTCTTGGTCTCTCTTACACCTGCTCTTTACTCCCCTGTTCTTCACTGGTTAAGTTTTTACATATGGCACCGGAAGGGTTGGATGGCAAAGCTCAGTTAAAGCTGGGCTTACAGTTGCTTAAAGATGCAAACATTTAACACACATTACATTAATGCGTGCATGCTTAAGTGGATAAATGTGGAGGGTTTTAATTTCTCTAATCTAAAACACTGGATTGTAACATTAAGTTACAACGTGTTTGGCTGATTACTCTCATTTGTGCATACATAGATGTTAACACTACATCATAAATTAATTTAAAAATGCACAGTGCTTACATATTCTCTTGTCCTACAATTCCATAAATGTTTATAAGGATTAAGTAATATAACCTGCTGAATCAATGCACACAAAAAACACACACACACTGAACCTTTTGTTGAATTTACTCATCCCATCCCTAGCTGACCCTAATCCTCCATGTATGTGTTGTTTTTGTACAGTATGCACACTCATTTTCCTGCATGTGTGTAGGTGGGACAAAACATTCTCAATGTGTGCGTCTGTGTGTTTCTTTCATTTAAAGCCAATCCTGCAGCTAACAGCACGTGATGTGGATGGATTTGACCTCCAATTGCCCTTCTTCTCTCTTGTGTGGTTCAAAGCGTCTGTCTCCTCTATCTCTGTCCTATTGAAGCAGAGGTATGCGCGGGAAAGCAACAAATGAACTGTATTACTGCACTACGGTGTGACAGGCAGTCGCTGTGGTTGGCAAGACATGTTTCCAGCTTCCACTTCTCCGTTTGGAGGAGCAACGTGATGGTTCCTCTTTTAAGCAACACACAAACTACTTCACAAATAGTTTATATGAAAACATGTGAAAATTGAAGAGATCCCATGAAGCTGAAAAATACATGCTGAACATACAGAAGACTTAAATGGGGGCGCCGGTAGCCTAGTGGTTTTGGCGCGCGCCCCATGTACGGAGGCAATAGTCCTCATTACCATGGGTTCCAATCCGACCTGGACCTGATGTCACCCCCCACTCTCTCCTCCAAACGTTTCCTGTCTCTCTTCAGCTGTCCTTGCTAATAAAGGCTTAAATGGCCCAAAATATCTTTTTTTTTTTAAAAGAAGGTTTGAATGTATAACTTGAAGTAACAGTCATTCTTTTACTTTTGAGTTTTAACTGCAGCTAGCTTTGCTTTCGACGCCCACCGTAAGTGCCTAGTGTCATCATTTTATCAAGGCAAACACTTGACCATGACTTCATGAGTCATTCAAAGAGAAAGGAAAGACAGAAAATTGAAAGCCAGGAAATGTCTTGTTTTTAACATTTTATAAGTCAGAACAGGTCAAACACTCCCCGCACCGACACACACACACACACACAAACACACACACACACAAACACACACACACACACACACACACGCGCACACACACACACTGAAGTGTTTCACTCAGCTTCTAAAAGGCTTTTCCGAGGCTTTGTGCACTGCTAGCCTCTGGGTGTGATGGCAGCAGATAGGGGGCGAATGGAAAGGCTAGAGGAGGATCGGTGGGATAAATGGGATGTCTGCCACCTTGCTGATATCACTGCAATCTTCCACAAACAATCTACTGGGTCTGACAGGCAGGGAACGGAGCCATCCAGAGACTCAAGGACGCCTTTCACACACAAAGACACGCACACACACACACACGCACACACCTGTGTGCTCTCATGCCAAATCAATGGCATACAGTCAAGAAGAATTGAACAGATTTGGCCCGTCACAGACTTTGACCCACTTTTCAAAGAGGTGGGTCAAGGCTGTCCAACCCTAAACAATCAAACTCTTTATGTCATGGATCATCTCTGATATAATGTGGTCCACTACCTCTGTGAAGCTCACAATTGGATTCTTGTTGAAACTATGTGACAGAGCTGTTGATTGGACACTTTGGTCTTCTTGTGTCTGTGGATTATCGTAGCACTGTATTAAGCTCTATTGTACGATATCTGTCAGTGTAACCAGATTTAACAGGAAAAAAGGAAACATAAGAATATTTTTTTTGGATTGTGGTAATATTCTCCTCCAAGCGGGCAACCCAGGTTCAAATCCGACCCGTGTCTCCTTTCCCGCACATCATTCCCCGCTCTCTTTCCCTGATTTCCGACTCTACCCACTGTCCTATCTCTACAATAAGGCAGGACAAGCCCAAAAATAAATCTTAAAAAGAAAAGCCTTTTTTTCCATGAATAAATGTACAAATGTTGTTCTTTCAATTGATTTCTGGGCCAGGGTAACAAGAAAAACTGAGAATGATCCAACAACTAAATCTCCCAAAAAAGAATATATTGATAACAAATGTTTTTTCCAATTAATATTGTTTTTCCCAATAGCAGATCATTTTCTCCCTGTTTGGAACTCCATGGCTTTTCTTCTCCTCCTCTTTGTCTGCCTTGTTTTTCCTTTACTCCCTTGTTCTGTCTCAGCACTAAGCTGCTACCTCTCCCTGTAGAGCTCATGTCCCAGATATAAATCACCGTATAATGCTTATTTCAACACTACTGGTGGTCTGAGTGTGTGCGTGTCTGTGTGTGTGTCTTACCTTTGTAACCACTCCAGACACAACCATGGGGGCCTTCGGTGGACTAAAAAGGAGAGAGAGAAAAAAGAAAGCATACAAATTCAAGATTTTTTTTTTTTTAGAATAATACACAACTCAGTAAGCTGCATGTGTGTCCAATGCTATTCTTTGGGGATCGTGTGTATAAAATAAATCATATTGTGCGCAGGTGGAGGTTGCAGTTTGCCGTGTTTAGCATGGCAACATTTGCAAACGTTTATTTATCTGGTTACTTCAAAACCTCTAAAAGTGTAACCGAGCCAAAATTCGAACATCCAAAGTTGTTGGAACACACAACACCCACAGTCCTACTCTCACTAGAGACAAACACAAACACACACACACACACACACACACACACACACACACACACACACACACACACACACACACCGGATGGACCTGCCAGCAGCTTAAATAGCTCCCATTCATCCTGGCCAAACACTGGGGCTCACAGCTTCTGGATGGAAAGCATGAGCAGAGAGAGGGATGCAGGGAGAGAGTTAGAGAGAGCTAACGAGGAGGATGATGATAAAGGAAAGGATTGGGAAGGAGGAGAAATGAGGAGGGTAAGAAAGTGAAGGAAAGACAGGTTAGAAAGGGGGAAAGGCGGGTCAAGGGGTTTAAGGGTGACAAGGGGAGGAGAATGGAGAGGAGGAACAGGGGAGAAAAATATAAAATAATAGACTGTTAGGAGGAGGAGAGTGGAGGAGAGAGGGTGGCCAGCGCTCATTCACACAGGGAAAGGGAATGGATGGAGGCAGAGAGAAAGACGAGGAGGAGGAATGCGGAACCTGAGGGAAGTATCGACCTTGACATGACAAACGAGCGCCATCTAATTTTACGGCATCGTCGCCCCCGGCAAAAGGGTACAGTTGTGGTAGCCACCTTCAAAACTACACTCAAAGACATTAGCAACAAGCATGTCCAACTTGTGCCTACCTCATTAACACGGTTAATATGCAAAGAGGAAAAGTTTCTCAGTGAACAAACTTCAATCAATCCTCAGCTGTCAGAATACAAACACTTGAATAAAATGATGTTTGCAACATCTGTTAGCTTCCTATAAATATTTGAAGATCCATGCACAACTTTTGAATGATGATCTGTTTGCAGTTATGGATTCTCAACACATCTGGCTTATGTCCAAATCTGCAATCAACCACTTGGCACTGAACAGCCCTCTGCTACTTATCTTAATGAGAATATTTACACCTTGCTATTAAATCAATGCTTGGATATGTTGAATTTCCCTGATTATTCCTCACTAACCACATGTCAAAATGTGAGGTTGAGAGGCTCTCTATTAGCAAGTCAATTAGCTGAAATATTGCATATTAACATCCCAGCAAGTGTTTCTTATTCAGATTTATGCTCTGCTAATTGTGAAGTGCTCTGGTTAGCTTTTTGCTAACACTTGGCTTGAAGTACAGTTGAAGAAAAAAAAAGGAGCGCTACATGCAGAGCAAGTTAAGTATAGCTGTGCATATGTCAATTACCAGATGAAGAAATCCAGATGCAGAGAAACATTCCAACAACTGTGAAAATTACTTACAGAATATTCATCATGAAAGTGACTGTGTGAGCACCTGTCGGCTAAACATTCATCTTAAACACATCTGGCCGGGCGCATTGCTGCATAGCGTAAGTATCTAATTTCATTACACTCACAAAGTAAACTCTACAATGGCATGCTAGCATCACATGCTACCAGATTTCTTCATTTCCCTCAAGCTGAAAGATAGCTCCTTAGTGTTCAGCTGCTAAAGCCTGATGTTGAATAAAAAACAGACTTTTCAAATGTCGAAACTGTCTCTGAACTGTTTGCTTCACAAGTGAAATAAAACACCTTGCTCTTTTCCCACATCATGCCAAACAGTTAGACATCACATATGTACAGCAGCTGCTTCCGTTCTGATACTAACTGAAGCTAAGGTGAGGTGAGACACACTGGGGTTAAGGTGAGCTCAGGTGGATATTTGCTCTCATACCGACACAGCGTGGGCTGCTATTCACCTCACGCTGGCCTGTCACATCATGTCTCCTTCCTATTGAACGCCCATCTCCTTTGTGTCATTTGAAGATGAATCCTCAAATATTGACAAGACTGCAAAGAGATGGGAGGTAGAAAAAACAAAGAAACCAAAAGATGAAGGAAAACGTCAGCCTTGCATTTGAGGCATGTTAGCATCAAACTTGGCCTGTTGTAGCCAGGGATGGACATAAAGGGCAGAGAGAAAGACAGACGGCTAAGGCATGACTACACAGACAGGTAGAAGTGAGGACCTGTCAGAGAGACAGCTAACAAGCTTCTGACTCCTTCAAAAGGCTAAAATTGTTTCTTTTTAGTCAAAGAAAGGGCAAAACACCACAGACAATCTCCCCTCACCCCCCCCCCCCCTACATGACGGTAACAATAACATTCCCCTTATGGAGAATAAACAACAGGTTTTAGTCATGCTTGGTAAACAGCTACACGCCACTCTGTTTAAGACATCTTAATCACACTCTACTCTAGGCCATGATATCTTAATCTAGATTCCACACAAAGCGTTTGTTGTAAGATTATGCCACTGACACCTTTCATGTCTTTATCTGTTTGAGAAGATGGAGAGCGATACCAAGAGAAGGTCACACTGAGAGAAACCAAAAGTAACAAAGAGGTGGGATGAAGTGGTCGAGGGGCCTGCAGGGGGCAGTAGAGAGCTGCGAGGAAACCAGGGGAGGAGTCGCTTTGTGAGGGGAGGGGAGAGGAGAAGAGTTAAGAGGAAAGGAGAAGGTCGGTACAGGGGAAGAGAAATCAGAATACACATTTTAACTAATCAAAGAAAGAAATGTGCATTCATAGGATTTTTTTGGGGGTGTTTTCTCCTCTGATTTGGCTCTGAAGTCACACCTCACCACCATTACCTCCAACACCACCCCACCCATCTTTTTTGCTTCAACAGAGCAGGAAGTTTGTTGCCGTAGGCGATGTGGTGGTTGCTATAGGAACTGATGCCTGTTGCCTGTATCTCCTCCTCTTCTTCTTTTCCTCTCCCTCTCTCTCTTTCTCCCTCTCTCTTCCTTCTCAACTTTTCACTGTGAGCTGTCAGCTTACTGCGCATCCCGCAACAGTTCCTACATACTGTGTATGTGTGCAGCGAGTGATGAAGTGGAGCATACACACAGCACCGCCCGCTCTTTTTTCTGGGTCTGCGAAACATATCCACCTCTCACCAAAAACATGGAGGAGACGTGATAGTGAAGCTGACACGAGGCCATGTCATTTTTTACACTTTTAGCTGATCCAAATGATGTGTTAGCAGCACACTAACCAGATTTTTGTGTAAATGAGAAGCATCATGCTAATAAACGCGTGTTCTCTTTTCTCCTCTACGCCTCCCTCTCTCCTGCTTTCCTAACTCTCACTGACATCACATTTTTACACAGAAGCAGAAACACTAGATTTATTCCTGACATTGAAAAACATTCAGCTGACATTAAGTGGGCAGCTGCTGGGTCACCCGTCTTATGCCTCCCTTTCTTGCCTGTATCTCACCCCTACCCGCCCTTCTCCTCCTTCTCTCACCGAGTCAAACCCCTCTTTTCCTAACTTCACATCAGCATGGCGTCTCCTGCTCTCCATACCATAATAATCTCCCCCTCCCCTCCTCCCAATAATCCAGGCCACCTATCTCTCTCTTTGCTCCATCTGTCCATCTCGGTGAGATTGGGTACGGCAGGTGTTCCCGTGACTACACCGCTTCACTGGCTGCTACTAATGCGAAATTTACCCAGTGGCCACCTGCTAGACGTCCATCAGCGTGACACGGAGAGGGACAGACAGAGTGTGTGTGAGTGAGAGACTTTCACTGGCTGTACTTACTGACGGAGTGCAGCTACTAAGCTTCTCTTGTAAGATGCGCTGACAGGTATTTTTTTTTTTTAGTTTGAGGTAAATACTTGAAAGGAGGAAGGTAAAACGTGCGTTTCCACAGCCAGGCCGAGAAAGATTTTTCAAAGCTGATTTTAAACGGTGTTCCTCTGTGATTCAAATGCACCATTTGTGGATTTGATTTCAGCAGCTGAAGTTGTGATTCCTCTGCCTTGACTGCAAGCTCTGTGCAGACATATTTAGGGGGGAAAAGGACGTTTACACACAAGGAAAGTGTCAAAGATATTTTAACCATCTCAATCCTGCATTTATTTTGCAAAGCAGACACAAAGCTGGCTCCTCCACCAACAAATAGGACACATGAACTGCCTCTTAAAGTAGGACTGCATGTATATCCCGAGTGAATTATCAGTCATATCAAGTATTTTTATTTTTTTCCATAATTTCCCATTTTGGGATCAATAAAGTAAATCTATGTCTATTCATCAAATGCTGAGCTGTCAAAATTAGTCGATTTATTGGTTAGTTTATCAACAGTATTGGGGCACCGGTAGCCTAGTAGTTAGTGCAGGCGCCTCATGTATGGAGGCTGTGAAGGGCTTTTTCCCTTCACATTTCATAGCCTTTATTTGAGAAAACAGCTAATATTGGAAAAAAAATGAAAGTTGATGAGTTGTAACACCATTGCATTTTAAAATCTGCACAGTTTGACTTAATATCCTCTAAGGTTACATAACAAAATGAGGAAGTGCATAATGTAATAGGCAGTAATCGGCTGGTCACACCCTCTGACCAATGTCCACTAGAAGGGAGAATATCTCCAGTCTCCTGACTATAGTCGGCAGTGTTCTTTCTGTCTCCTTCATATTGAGACGTGTGAGCCGGGCTTGCATGTTTCTTTCATACCTCCGTTCTCAACTTGACCTCACTTTTCACATTAATGCTCCGTCTGCCATTACCACTCATCTTGGCACAAAGGAGAGGAGAGAAAAAACAAAATGACTTATCAGCACCAGCAGGCTCCACGTTATTTTCGCTCTGAATTACAGGGAAAGACTCACACAACACGCAGGGTCATTAAAGAACATGCATTGTATAATTTAGTGTGTTTTAGATTTTGTGTAGAAATACAAGCATGCTAAATTTCTTGATAGTTGGCAATGTTCTTGAACCCTGCTCACTGCTGCGCACAGCTTGTCAGCTCTCATTTATCACCTCTCATTAACACTAACACACACACACACACACACACTGATATGTGGTGTGAATATGCCACCTGTACTGATACGCATATAGCTGACGGGTCCTCATGAATATTGAGCAGACATGTGTGGGCGTAGAAGCAGACACATGCACACACAGTTACACTTCACAGTATGGAGTAAGTAGCACAAACAATGAAGCTAACTAAACATGCTAACATAGAATTGGAACAATTATTGCTGCTTATGAAGCGTGATGTAAAACATGTGAACCGAGACGGCTTTCAGCCAAAAACAGTGGCTGCAGAATGGACTGTACAAGTGCTGAATTATGTTGTTTATCGAGCTATCTACATGCCTGCTGAAAAACATGCCGCAAAAAGTATTGTCTTAAATTTAAGTGGAAGCTGCTCAATTTCTTAGTGGACAATTTGCAGATTGTGTGTCTGTGTCTGTGTGTGTGTGTGTGTCTGTGTCTGTGTCTGTGTCTGTGTCTGTGTCTGTGTCTGTGTGTGTGTGTGTGTGTGTGTGTGTGTGTTTGTAATTACCCACTTACAACTTAGTAGTTGTTTCCCACATTTTCTCTCACTTTTGCTTCAAGTTTTGTGTCATTAGGCTGTCTTTGTGGTTGTTGTGTGTCTTAAGAGTCATTTTCCATCTCTTTGTGCTGCTTTTGTGTTTATTTGTCAACATGTTGTCTCTAATTCGGATGGTTCTGTGATCATATTGTGTCTCTTTGTAGTCTTTTCAGTCTCTGTGTGCTCTTTTGTCTGTCTTTGCAGGTCTTTTTTCTCGTGTTTTTTTCCAGCCTTTGTTGTCATTTAGCAAGTCTTTGTAATCATATTCAGTCCCTTTATAGTCTTTTATTATTGTTTCATAATAAATATTTTAATGACAATTCAAAAATAGGCTCTGGCCCATGCAGGGATCTCCTCCACCCTTTGGTCCTTGGGCTTATGCCAAGTAGGCCCGATTAGGTAATCGTCCATGAGAGTGTGGGTGAAATACCTGCTGCTGACGTACTCCTCTTCATCTTCATCGTCATCTTTTGGTGGGGGTTCAGGCACCACAGCGGGCTGGTGCTTTTGCACTATCCTCATCCCTCCTGCCTTTACTGCAAAACACCATTACAGAGGGACAAACACATGCACACTGATTAACACAGGAACAAGTAAGATCAAGGGCTCACAACGAGATCAAACAAATATCACAGATATTGAAATAAAATGATTAAAGCCACAAGTATTTAGAATAATATGACTTTACCAGTACTTTCCTTGCATTAAGAATGTAAGTATTCACGTTATACTGGAATATAGAATAATGCATGATAACTTTATTGTTACATTTGGACTGAATTCATTCTAAAAGTTATAGTTTGAGTTAGTTATCGTCCTGCACATCATGTCGGAGTGTCCTTGACATGAATTGTTCAAAGCACTAGGACAGCTGTTTGTAACCTCTGGCCTCAGCGGGGAGACATACATTCATGTTTGTTTAAGACAGAGAGGCTGCTGTTGGCCTCCCACTAATCACAGGCTCGGTGTAAGGGGCAATTATTATCTCACTGTGCTATCAGTGTAGCTGCTATGGCCCAATACCCTGCCACACTGCTCAGGTCCACGTACACCTTAGCTGTTTTGTGTTTTTCAGCTTTCCGTCCAAAAGACTCAGGCGTATGACCTCCACGTCATCCACCCAGCAGTACAAACGTAACATTTGAACTTACGTCCTTAAATTACACTACAATGATCTAAAATCGCTACAATGTCCCAAGGGTTCAGTATGTTCAAAGGTCTGACACAAATCAGGAAGTAGGGAAATGTGAAAAACTGAGAATTAAGGCAGATTACACTACATGCAATGATGAATGTAGAGACGCCCTGCTAGTATATGCACATGTGGTGATTACATAAAGTATTATTCAATATCATGTGATTTATGGACCTAGTCAGTGCAGAAACAAAGGGCCTCAGTTTAAAGGAAGCCTTGAAAAACAAGAGAGCAGCAGAAGGAGCTTTACCTGCAGGGGGATGTCCTCCTTTCGTCTCCACTTTCTCCTTCGGCTCTGACGACATGTCTGCACTGATCTCAAGTCTGCAGCGGGAAAGGAACCAGGTCGTCTAAAGAAACTAATCCCAGCGCTGGTCTGCTCGAAATTCAGGACTACAGTTCAATCTGGATCGTCAACGTGGCTTTTTCCTTAGCATTGTTTGGAAACGATGCGTCTTGACGTCATGCGGAAGCGCCTGGGAGCCAAAGGACGTTCGCAGCGCAGTGACGTTGATAGTAGCCAATGAGCGGAGGTGTAATCTTTGATTAGCACATTTATTTTTGACTTAAAATAATAATAATAAGAAGAAGAAGAAGAATGAGAATAATGAGAAATAAACAGATGAAAAGAAGAAAAATACGGTATTACACAAAGACTGTTGTAGGAAAGAACAGCCATTGTTTAGAGATTTAATTATTTTATTAGGGTATGTTATTATCATCATGTTTTTGTTATGATGATGTCATTTAGTGAGACCTTTCAGCTGTTTAAGTATTTATTTATTGATCCCTTCTCCAGTTTTACATCCAGTTAATCTAATTCTAAACTTAAGAAATATTTTATTATTGCCTATAAATGCAATAAATAATTACCATGATCAACGGAGAAATAAAAAAAGGGATTTCATTTGCAAAGGAGCTGTCAACACGGCCTGTTTCAGGAAGTTAAGTGTATGTGTCAGAAAATTACTATTTACAATATCTAATTGAGCTCACGACCTAATGTTTCACTTAAATCTTATGCTAATTGTAACTTTGTGAATAAAACGTGTTGATGTTTAAGACATTAATTTGAAATACATCATTCTGTCTCTTATAGCTCTCCACCCACACAATCTCTTAAAATGATGCATTTATACAAATAATTATGCTTTTAATAAAGAAGCCAGACCCCTCTCTGATCTTTATGGTAAATGGACTTGTATAGCGCTTTTCTAGTCTTCTGACTATTCAAAGTGCTTTGAGGCTACATGTCAAATTCACAATTCACATCACGCTCACACACTGATGGCAGTCTGCTCAATCATTCTTACCAATCCATATATAAACACATTCCCACTCTGCTGGTGTAACAGCAGGAGCAATTTGTGGTTCAGTGTCTTGGCCACAGACACTTCATGTGCCTGTAGGAGCTGGGGATCGAACCCTCGACCTTTCTGTTGAGCTGCCCAACGTCATGCTGAAACAGCCGGAGCAGAGACAGCAGCAAGGTCAAGGTCAAGGTCTCTTTATTCGTCTCCCTAGGGAGAAATTTGTCTAGGATGCTGGGAAATTGCTGCATGGACAATACATTGAAAACAATATAAAAACAGTAATTACAAATGTAAAGATGTACATTCAATAGCCAAAGAGGCAAGTGATAGATATGTGAACACATGTGGCTGGGGATAACTCACTGACCACATACTTCCTGTATTGGTACTGTAGGGCCATAGTGGTTTATTTAGTGGCTGACATGACAGTGTCTTTGGGCAGAGCGGAGAAATGCAGGCAAAGCCAAGAGGTGATAGGTAACTGGGGGGACACACACACACTGAATCATAGTTTCAATCTACTGCTCCTTCTGTCAATACATTACTAGAAGATCATGTACATATTGTATATTCAGATTACTATATAAATTGCCCATATGGATCTATATATACTATGTCCTGTGTCTGTGCTTGTGCTAGAGCAGCTGTCAATGTAATGGTTTACACATTTCAAGAGTTAAAGTTCAAATGAGAAGCAATGTTTGTTATGCGATAAGAATGAGGATTAATGACTTTGATCGGTGTGCATTCATTTACATATGTGGTCATGTGATAGCAGAGTGTGTGTGGTCATAATTATGTGTGCAAGCCAATCGTCAACCCTGTAATAGCATAATTGCAGTGTGAAGTGGCAGCTGCGTTCTTCACTCAGACCAACAGACGAAGTAATTTCACCGCACTCACATTCCACGCGCACAGTTTCATGCAAACTCATCGCACTGTAAATATGTGTTATACAGAGAAAAAGACAACTATTAAGAAAACAGATAGTATCAGATAATTTAAAAAAAAAAAAAAAGACTTGCTTCAACAACCAAACACACATGCTGCTGGCGAACATTAGGTTTTTGCAAGGGAGAGATAGTCCAGTTTTATATTTGTCCCCAAAGTACAATAATCTGTTGCAAGGGTATTATTGTCCCTGAGGGACAGCCAATCAAAAGGCCAGGAGTTCAGTTGCAGATCAGGAGTGTTGCTAATTAAATGTTTGGACACCGTTGACTCTTATTTAACAAGACAGGTTGATTAAGATCATTCTTACTGACAACATTAGCCTAGGGGTGTAATCCTGTTACAGAGGGAGTGCGGCAGAGAATAACACCCTCACAATTCCCTAAATACAAAACCTGTATTGACACTAAGCCTCAGTGGCCACTGGATCTGCTTTGAGAAGGTCTCTGAAGACTTGTGATGTCTCTTTCCCTCATTTAGGATTTCATGTAAAATGTGTTTTTGAAAGTAACAGTAAGAAGGTTTTTGAGAGTAAAGTTGTAGTTTAAACCATACCACATCCTTATGCATCATATATATTTATAACATTATTTCCTTTGGATTTTAAATCCAGAGATGTGTAGTTTTACAGAGGCCACAGCTTTATGTCATTATGAGTGATGATCCTACATTTCCCAGAATGCATATTGACCTCAATTACTCCTGTATTTAAGCTCAAATTTCAATTTTACACAGGTTTAAAAAAAATATTTATTGGGTCTAATCTCAAACTAAGATCAGTTTTTTTTTTCAACCTCTTGAAAGCTCCCTCAAGATTGATATTATATGACTGTTCCCAAAGGCCCAGAAGTAACATTCAAGAGGACATCAAAGACTTTGGTTTTATTGGAGATAAAAATAAAAGTAAAATAGGATAAAATCGCAGCGCAAAACCTTTGTTGTAAAAGAATGTCTGGAGTAGAAAATATTAAATGAGGGACTGACTCAACAAATCTGATCTCTACTGCCTGACTGTTCCAAAGTTTGGGGGCTCTGACAGCAAAAAACCTGTCCCCTTAAGTTTTCAGAAACTAAACTAAACCTTGGACCAACCAGCAGAACTCCTCCAGAGAAAATGATACATGATAAAAAAAAGTTCAATTACTACAAATCTGTCATCCAAGCAAATCCACGAAATGCAATGATGATGTTTATCTTTTTGCTGCAATCATCCATTTATGTGTGAGTGTATGCATATGTGGCCACTAGATGGAAGAAGCAGCTTAACTGCATATCACAAGTGTCTCCAGCTGTGTGCGTGGGAGTTTGTGTCCTGCAGAATTCATCGTCACTGTCATTCCAGCGAAGCTTGGCCTGTGATGTCCCAGAAAAAATGAAGAGTCACTGATAGAAACTGCACGACTCCGGAGCAGAAGATGAATACAGAGCTCAACATCCAGCTCATTTCTGTTCCCTCTCGCTTTTTTAGTGTCACTCTCCCCTCACCCTTCTTTCTGTTCTTCACCCTTTTTTTTTTTTTTTTTTTTTTTTTTTTACAGATGATCACATGCACATGCAAGACTGGGAGAGAGGGAGAGCATTCATTACTCAGGGTGAAAATACATGGCACACATTCAAACTGCCAGAGGTGAAATCCTCTTCAGAAGTCAGTGATCTCAACACCTGCCCATGGCTGATATGACTGCGTAAGTGTGTGTGTGTGTGTGTTGCCAGGGCCTTTGAGAGAAGCACTCTCAGTGACGGCTTACAGAGACAGAATGAGGACGTCACAGGTGAGTGAGTTTGCTCAAACTGACAGGTGAACTAACACACACACAGACACACACACATTCTATCTGTAACACATATGCAATCATGCCTCTGACACATACATGCCCTCTGTTTCTCTCTTTCTTTCCCAGACACACTCACACTGACGTAGCTCAGTGTGAGCCAGCTGGGTCCTCTGCAGCAGCACTATCACACATGAATAACCAAGGCTTCTGCTCTGCAGCATTGACTATTCAATACCTGACAGGGCACCTTATGGCGTATGTGTGTGTGTGTGTGTGTGTGTGTGTGTGTGTGTGTGTGTGTGTGTGTGTGTGTGTGTGTGTGTGAACTATCCTATGAGTGTCCACTTGAAGTTACAGTTCATGTGTCTATGTCAATCCTAACCAAAGTTTACTGGAGTGGAGAGTGAAAGCAGGGAAGAGAGAGGAGGCATTGTAACAAGCCGATTGATTACCTGTAATGAGATGCTTTATTGGTCACCAAAGGTTTCCTCCCTTTGCTCTAGTTCTCCTCTGAAAGGAGGCTGAGGTCAGGTTCAGGTAGGAAACATATCTAGAGCTGCCCCAAAGCACTCAACAAAGTCAGATACTTACTGTGAGGGCTACTTTCCAGCTGGCTCGAAACTGCGTGCACCCGGGCTAACCATGATTTTTAATGGACCCACTGAGACGTCTGAGAGCAAAACACTCACTCATCGCTGTATGGGTTTGCTGTTATTGATGGATTCTGTTCAGCATGATCAAAGGTGCCCTGGTTGTGCTTTGTTCTGCATACTGGATCGAATACAGGGGCTGCAGTGCTAATAAAGTAAAACGCAACCTTTTTCATCATTTCCTGTGGACAATGTCATGTTGGGACTGATCCAGAAACTTTTGTATGGATCACTAGCTTTGCACCTTACAGTTTCATTTTAACCATGCTAGCTGAAGGGAAGGTATTGCTTTGTTGATTGATCATACCTCCAATTTGAACCAGAAGAAAATGTGTCCACAGTTTTTGGCTGATTTGCCAATAAATGTTGTACTGTAACATAGTCATTGTCCTTAGGGGAATTCAACCTGATGACTTCAGTGATCCCCTAAAGCCAGAATGTGGAAACTTGTTATGGTATATGTGTTTGTCTGACTTTGTAGAAATATATGCTGTATGATGCCCATATTTGATTAAATCCAGTACTTCAAATTCCGACCATCAACCTGCAGAAATGATCTAGCAGACTAAACTTTTAAACTATTATGGCGACCATGGTTAACTTTATAATTTATATGTAATTTCATGCACCACAACCGAGTCATTTGTAAGGTTTAGCAGACTTCCAGACTTTTTCACTCCTACAGGCAGTCATTGGACTATGTTCCTATACCATGTCGATCACTTATAGATGAATAAAACTGACATTAGATGTTGTTTTGAGGGTCAAATTACCTTGTGTAAATGAGCCCATATAGCAACTTATACACAATGAAATAACCATTTCCTCAGGGTTTCATTCCTGTTGAGGTCTTAACAAAGATATTTGAGCACTAACAATCCGTCTGTCTTCAGCTGTGGTAAAGAGCACTCTTGAGTCTTGGCAAGGATCAAATTGAAACATCTCACAACTAAATTAAGCCTGATAACACCCCCGTCAAACAGAAGTTAAATGTAGAAAGAGTGAATAGTAACATTTGGAGGTGCTCTTTCCAAACAGAAGCAAGAACCGTGTGTATGACTCTCATCTGATTGGTGGTTGATTCTCTGCAGTGATGAAAACTGCAGCTCCCCCACTGACCTTTGAGGCATCTTTCATCCCATTGTTTGTCTTTGCAGCCTGCAACTTTAATGTTTAGGTATACTTCCACTGCTCTTCAAGACATTGTTTGTAAAAGAAGGCTGCAGTTCTCATTGAAAAAGCAAAGAGACACAATTAGCAGCCTTCCTCATGAAGCGATAGACATCACAGAGCTCAAAGTAGAACAAACCATTGTTCACATTCATCAGGTGGCCAGAATTACAACTTCATTTCTTAATAACTCCATTGGATTAACCCATTGAGGTGATCATCAGTGTTGTGTTTACAGTTTGATTCAGACTTTGGTTTCATTGGTTTTAGGAGTCCTGAAGTAACTAACTTGTCTGTTCTTGAATGCATGTCACTCTGGATTTCTTTTAATTTGCCCATTTGTAGATATACTGTGTATTAATGTAATAAAATGAGGTAAATCAGGGTATAAAAAAATGCAAAATATGCCATAATGTTTTAGCACCTTATCAGAGAGCAGCCAACATGTTTGAATATTTGTAGTTTGCCTCTAAACAGGACCCTTATTTAAGCTATACAAGCTGTTGTTGACTCTTCTTACATAGAAGCATTTTTATACAGATATTTTTTTAACTGAGGCAAAATATTTTCTAAGACATAAATTCCTTTTAAACTCAAAAGTTTCTTGTTTACCAAGGATGTTGTTTCCAAGACCTTGCACTTCTTCAGCTGCTTCCATTACTCATGTATGCTAATACGTAATGCCTCAAACTTTCTCATAAATTTAAAAGTCGAAATGACCTTTCCACTTCCTCGCATACCCTTCATTCCTGCCTTTCCATCTTTCCTACTTTTCACCTTCCGTCTCCTTCCCTATCAGACGAGAGCATTAATTTCTCAAGGTCTATCTGTGGCACACAGTGGCTACGTGGAGCCTCACTTCTCCTTAAACACAAATTGATTTCACGCTCAAATCCTCCGAGTATAAATCACAGACCCTCCACCTGCTCCCCACCGCGTCTCTGTCTCCTTCTTTTTCCCTTACATCTCACTTTGTGTCTTCTCTTCCACCCATTTCATTCCCCTGCCTGGCTCTCTGCTGACATGCACCTGCGCACACAAACACGTGTACACACACATGCACACATCTTTGTCCTAGGTGTGTGATGGCTGAATGGGCAGGGATGCTGTGAGAGAAAGCTGTGAGAGTGGGAGTGAAGCAGTGAAGGCCAGAGGCATCTACATGGTGGAACAGGGCAGTTTCTGGCAAGGCCATACTCAGGAAAAATTGAGGAACTGTTTTCATGCCACATTAAGTTACAGCAGCCTTTCACTATTGGACTGAGCTCAGACAGAGGAGGCTTCTGTTGTAAAGGCTAATAATCAATGCAATGGAGTTATTACCCAGCAGTTCATTTCACACGGCCTAACCTCGATGCGATCAAAGGGAAAGGGAGGGAGAGACATGGATTCCAATAGATTGTAACAAATGCACCTAGCTCCATCTCAGCGCCATTCACTTAATATGCTGCAGTTAAATCTCAATTGGATGAATGGTATAAAAGTCATAAGGGGCAGCACAAAAAAGGGGGGGGGGGGGGGGGGGGCAAATCAACAGATAATACAAAATGGGAATTTCCATTAATGCATCTTTGAAGTCTGTCTGCTGTCATCAAAGTAAAAGTAGAGGCCGGTGCATGAGGCTTAACATGTCTTGATGATTATTATTAAAACACCACATCTCAGCTCTGTCACTGCAGGGTGGCATCACAGTCTAATATGAAGCCCCCTTCCATGCCAAAACATGCCTTTCAATGCTCCAACATGTAAGTGAGTTATGACTATGCAACAGCTAAAAAGGGGTCATTATCAGGCAATGTGTGAAGAGGCCTGATATGCAAAGCCTTATCATACAACATGTTCACACACGCCTGTCAGTCAAGTCCCCAGCAAATACTGTTTGTTTGAACAGACGACGATATCGAGATGTTAACAGTGTCGCTTGTCAGCCGGAGGGACAACAGTGGTTAATTGTCTGTGTAAAAAGCTGTCTGGATTTATTGACATTGTTTGCATTGTGACGTGTGACTGAATCTCGAGGACTCACAAGTCTTGGGGGCTGTATAATATAATACAGGTCTCGGAGATGAATGTGAAACATGTATTTCAGAGCATTTACTCAAGCTGTGAAGTCCATACTACCCTTTGCATGATCTGTAAATTACAGTGCAATCCAATATGAAATCTCAGAAGTGTTAAATGTGACACCTAGATTGATTCATTTTTATCACAGAGATCTTGATTTAAAGGGGGTATCCAGCTGTGATGGTTGAGCAAACGCATGTGGTCATGCAGCATGTAGGATAAGAAGAGCCCTAAAATACCTGGAAACTTAATTCAAATTAAACAACTAGATCAAATTGCTTTTTTGACAGAACCAAAGCAATATGTGACACAATCTCCAAACACCCTGTTCTAAGGCAAGATTTATGTTTAAATAAAGTCAATACTGATCTGAGTTGTTTTCTTCAGAGCCATAGAAGTCCTTTAATGACGTAATGGGAGGAATTCAGTAAGAATGGATTGCAGCCGATTATAGCTCTATTGCTAATTGAGCATCAATTGTCGCTGCTATGTGTGTCATGGTTTAATTCACTAACCACACTGAGATAATGATATTAAAGTGCCCATAAAGTTGTACTGCTCTGGGGTCTCATTTATAAAAGAGTGCGTAGAATCCATACTATTTCATGTGCGCACGTAGATTAGTCCCATGTTCCGCCCTCTACACGCCCTCAATCAACCATACACGGTCAATGCAAAGCAGCTCGTGAATGAAAATGCATACAAACGAGGGGGCAGATCAAAGGTTTCCAGCGCTGGATCGCGGCGAAACCCGGAAGTTTAGACAAAGAAACGAAACTTTCTGACCCAGAAACGGAGGAGTTTGTGAATGAAGTGAAGGTTAAAATGGACATATCGGTAGTTTGCTGCAGCAGGAGGATCACAAACTGAAGAAAAATCAGAGAATGACACCACGTCGCTGCTGCATTCACGTTGTCCTATGTGCCAAAACATCCAGCGTTCATCATTACGCACGAGTATATCTGCAATGTTTACATGTTTACGGGACCCACACTGATTTCTTCATATTGTCAGAGAGGTCACGTCAGTCAGCAGTCGGCCTCACTCTATCATATTAGTAATCAAAAGTTTGATCAACGAACAAAAACGTTTAATTGTTGGCCACATATTTTCGTGGGCATCTCCGTCTGCACTGTGACTAATTATGATAAAATATATGGCTTAATGATCGTGTCAGAGATGCCCCGACTTAATGTCCACACTTTAATTATTTACAGAATAAATACGTGCAGCTGATGATGTGCTGGGTATGGAGGAGGTGAGATGTGTGAAGCCACCGCCGTGTCTCTGTGCGTCTTGACGCAGTCATCTTTATTAAAACTAAAAATCACACTTGATGATAAATGCACGATATTGAAAGATATTAATGAAAATGAATGGCTCTATGGTATTTGTGTTAGTCTAATTTTTAACTCTATATCAGTGATTACATTAGTGTACAAGTCCGATCCTCTGAGGTCCGTCCGGGATAATGAAGTCGAGATGGCGCTGATGCAATATGTATGTGACGGAGTTTTAATTTAAATTTTTTTTTTTTTATGTTTATATATTGTCATAATGAAAGTTACTTATCGAAACGGCTCACTACATGCGCGATTATAGCCTAAGTAAAACCGTCGGTTTGAATGATTATGATGACGTGGATCTGTCAGTAAAGTTTGTTATTTAGTGAAATAAAATGTGGAAGATACATCAAGATGTATCTGCAGGCTTCAATTCAACACTTCGCCATCTGTGTCGCCAATTTCCCATGCCTCCAAAATGAACGTACGCCTGGGTCACAGTTTGCTTAACGGTGCGCACATTTTACCGTCAGGCTTGTTTTTTATAGATCACAGACTTTGCGTGGGAAAAGGCGTACGCCAGTTTCAGACCCCGTTTTGTGCGTACGCAACAGTTATAAATGAGACCCCTGCTCATTTTGCACACAATCGTGGAGAGGAAAATAAAAACATTTGATCACAAAAATTCCAAATGGTGGAGTTGAGCCATGATGAGTTGATGGATGGGGAGGGGACACAAATGTTCAGACATCATATTTCAACTCAGTTACATCTTCAGATAAACACCAGAAGCCTTTTAAGAAAAAAACAAAACTGTCCGAAAGAAAGAGCACACAAACATGTAGATTAATATAAGGCAGGAAGAATATGATGGATATACAGTTATAGAACTTTATCTGTTTCAATGATCAACAATAGTGGAGACCAGATAGTTTGATTGCAAAGAGTCTTTTTATTTTTCTTTGTGTTCAAGTACGGTCCTCTCTCAGCAGGGTCATCTAAGAAGCATGGACACACAACAACACACAACTCGCACCAGAGCCTGAGCATCTTCAGGTGGGGTTTCTCTTTTGTCTTGATTGGGAGGGGAGGGGGGGGGGCCTGATCAGCAGCTTCCACGTTTAGGTCAAGTGAACAAGAGTCCTGTTGCACATCACATAATCATTTTTTTCTCTGCAAACATTTGTTGCATTTAGTGACACTGACATCTGCACATAAAAATTATATATATATTTATATAATTATATTCATATATTCATAGATTTGTCATTCTATATCAACAATTCATTCTAGTGATTTCATCCTTGGTTGCTCATGTTGTAAAACTGGACAAACTGTCGGTAGGAATGCCTTGTTTGGACACTGATTTATACAGTAACGCACACATACTGTACATACACGCAAAAGAGGCATACACACACTACTACACACATGCATGCATAGATACGCTCGCTCAGGTTGACATGTACACTCACAGGCCATACATTCTGTCACATACATGCACACTTACACAAACTCACACACACGCTTGTGTCCCTACACACACTCAGCCAACACAGAGAGGCAGGTCTGTACATCTATGGGAGGGAGATGTTACCCATTATCCCCAGCAAAAAGTACGGCTTCACCTGATTAAAACACAAGAAATGAAAAGTTACAAACAGCAGAGGGAGTCATCTCGTCATTGTCAGTAAACTTTGACAGAATGTCCCTTAAGAGTCCAACAGGACCGGCCCATGAGGTGTCAAAGTTTGGCACAATGTCATGTCTCTCTCTACTTTCTTTTTCTACTGTACACTGAGATGTACAATACTCACGGCGGCTCTTGTCAGATGGACCAGTTTCTATGCACAAGCGAAGATGAGAAACCACTTAAAGTTGACATGGTCAAACATATCAGCTCCCGGAAAAGGAAAAAAAAACCCATCTCTTTCCAAAGACTGAGAATGTGCTTTAAACATATACATAAATTCTTTCGGCAGTGAAAAAGCACTTTTTGTTTACACGGACTCTGGAACAATGCTGCTCTGCCAATCTGTTGCTGAGGCAGCCTTCAACTGCTCTTGACGGTAAAGTGTGTCCACAAAAAAAAAAAAAATCAATGATGGAGAGAGAAAAACACAAACACTGCAGGGTTTCCTCTCTGGTTGGAAAAGGTTGAAACAAAGGTGTCCACATACATCCACTCTGATGATGTCTGTGTTTACTGTTGTTTCTGTTTCTTGTTTCTTTGCACTTCTTAAATCTTTGTTGCTTTTTGTTGTTTAAGTCAGTTGAGTAAGCCGTTGAAAAAAAACAAAATCATAAGAGGCCCCATCGAAAAATGTGTAATATACACACTATATAACCTTTGAACTGTACACAAAAAATAAAACTGCCATTTTTAAGTGAAAATCTAGGAAAAGTACAAATAAAAAAAATGTCAAGATAGAAGAAAATGTGACAAAAAAAGTATTTTGAAGATGACATTCCTTGAAAACAAATTGAGAAGCATGTAAAGGCAACAAGGCCATTAAAAAAAAAAAAGCAGAAAGGGAGAAAAGCAGTGCTACGTTTGTCACTTAGGTGAAATGGTAAACATCCACTTTTCACCTTGTGCCTCATGTGCTTTCATCTTTATCTGTGCTTTTATTCCTCCTGACCTCCTCAAGGACCCTCACGCCATCCTTGTCGCTCCTCTCTTCCTCTTTGTCTTCAACAAAAGGTCAGGCCACTTCCTGCTCCTTCAGAGTAAGAGCTCACTCTCATCTGCTCCCCACATTACCTCTTGATCCCATCTCTCTCGTCTCTGTGCACTTTCTCCACCTGCTCGTTTCCCCCTGCCCACTCCTCCATCACCTTTTCAAACACACTTCTTCATATCTACTCCCACTCAATCCACTCATCAGTTCGATGGAGCTGACTTTGAAGAAATAAAGCTGTCTGGAAAAAAAGGAAAATGTTGGCATGCACATGCACAGTCTCTTTTTCACTCGACCTGACTTCCCTTCTTAACACATCTAGTTCCGTCTTCCCCCATGTTTTAAATTTTCTGCCACCTTTTCATCATGCCACTTGCTGTTACCTTGACTTTTTTTCTGCTGTGGATCACTTGCAAAAATAATCCCTGTCACACACGCACACACAAACTCTCCCCCGCCCCCCCCCATCATCATAGTCTAACTAGACCCAGGAGTCAGGCGAGGCCGGGTAGTGGCTGGTCTCGTAGTTCAGTTCGCTGTATGGCCGAGAGGCTGAGTAGAAGTCTACGTAGTTCCCGGTTGATTTGAGGCCCAGATGCATGCGCAGGTCTTCCCGTGGGTCTCGAGGTGGCCCGCCGGAGGTTGGAGGCTGCTGGGGTTGGGCCTGGGGCTGGGCCTGTGCCTGGACCTGCGGCTGTGGCTGGGAAGGGGGAGGAGGAGGTACCTGGTCCTCATAATAGACATCTTCGAAACTCCGACTCTGGCTGTGAGGAGGAGGCTGCGGCGGCTGAGGCTGGGGGAAGGAAGGAGGGGGAGGGTAGGGGTCGTAGTCTTTTAGCACCCCTGCTGATGGGCTGTCCTGCTGGGGCTGGGGGGGCACGATACAGGGCTGAGCTGGAGCCTGGTGAGGGAGTGTTGGAAGTGGTGTAAAAAGTGGAAGGTTGAGGTGAGGTGCAGCAGACAAGTATGACAAGAAAGACAAGAATGAAGAGGCAAAGTGACAGATGTGGGAGAGAGATAAAAGAGGAAAGATGGAGAGGGGAGTGGCAGGGAGAGAGTGAGCACATGGGGGAGAAGGGTTTGAAAGGCAGGTAACGTAAAAGGCCCAGATAGGAATCAACTGGGGAGGGACTCATGCTGTGAATTCTCTATTACATGCAGGTACAGTGTTGAAGGGGGCAATTTATCTGTGATACTGTAACTGTCATAGATTAGTTGTGTGTGTGTGTGTGTGTGTGTGTGTGTGTGTGTGTGTGTGTGTGTGTGTGTGTGTGTGTGTATGTGAATGGTGTGTGTATAAGAGTGTGTGTAGACATCAGATTGTAAAAATCCTCTGCTAACACAATCGTTTAAGTTGTTTGGTGAAGTTTACCTGCCAGTTATAAAACCAAAGGTTGTATCCATACAAGAGTTATTTTATGGATTCATCACAGGTGATTTAAAAACTAAATTTAAATCATCTGCACCGTCGATAATATGATGCTTTGTGTTACCCCTCCATCTTCAACAGCAATGACATTTAACAGAGGCAGATGATCAGTGAAATCAACCTGGGATAAGGATTTGAATTTCCCGTTGGGTGTCCAGTAGTTTCTGGTTGTATTGGTTTGTTGCTGCTGAGTTGAGAGCACTTCCATTGCACACTTTGCCAGTGCATCTCTTATCACTGTGAGACACCTTTTTTTGAGCAAATGTGTGCGTGTATGTGTGTATTTGTGTGCGCCTCTTCCATCCCGCAGCTATTGCTCCTAATAAGCAACTTGTCATGACAGCATATGCCAATTAGAAGCCCTTTTCAGAATGTGATTCTGCAACAGTGCCGCAACAAAGCTCCGCCCTCATTAAGTCTTTGTACTTTTGATTCCCCAATGGCATAATATTGGTGTCACAACCTGTTATTTGAGATTATGCAGAAGCACGACGTAAAGAAACAGCAGGAGCTCCACATAGACACATGCTCATCCATGCTGGCTCTGCTGATCCTGTCTCAGCCATGTTAACGTCTCTGTTACTACATCCTATTGCTGTACAGATGTAGAGGCTGCGTCCCCCCCATTACTCCTCTGTGACACTCACATTGAAGGCGAGATGAGATAAAATAAGATAATCCTTTATTTATCCCACAATGGGGAAATTTACACAGATGACACAGGGCCTCAATATTGCACCTTGAACTGGCAATCTGAATAATGAGAGTCTTGACAATATCATGCATGGCTCGAGCATGCTGTGCCGGGAGTGGCTTTTTGCACGTATAACAGTATGTGTGTGTAGCACATTTATAGAGAACTATTAACTCACCTGGTTTTGCTTGATATCATCACTGGCGGTCAGGTAGGAGTTTCGGAACAATGTAGATGTCCCACAGGATACTTGAACTGAATGAATGGAGAGTAGGAGAAAATAAAACACCACCTTTATGTTTATAAATTGAAATATAAAAGCAGTGCACCTCCTGCGAAAGATAACAATTTAATGACAAACAAAACCGTGGGAAACTTCACATTTGGCTTAGTATTTGGCTGCTAATAGGAGGCTAAATCTTCCTGCTGTTTGTTTTAAAGTCTAGCAATTAGACTGTCTTCAGTGACCTCAAGAGAATAATGTGAGAGACAGACCAAAAATGAGAGAGAGAGAATGAAAGAACAGTGAAGAGAACAAAAATGAGAAATACAAATAATATAATATATATAGAGAGAGAATGACAAAGAAAAAGAGAAAAAAAGAGAGAGAGAGAGTGAGAGAAGCGAAGAGAGAAAGTTACCAAAATGAGGAAAAAATTGTGTGAGGTCAAAAAGAGACAGACGAGGGCAGAAATCGAGAGGAGAAATATGGAATGAAAATAGAAAAGAAAGAAAGATAAAGTGGGGGATACAATAGAATCATTTAATTCTTCTCAGTCACTCCATCACACACACACACACACACACACACACACACACACACACACACACACACACACACGCGCGTGCGCACCTGCCATGCCGTCTTTCCGGGATGTGTGCTCTCCTTTGTTGCTATGGAAACCAGCGTTGGTTGCCGTGGAATCATAGTCCATCTTGCGTTCCTTCAGACTCATCATCTCTCTGGGGGAAGCTGGAGCGCTCGCTACACACATACACAGACACACACGCACACACACACACACACAGACACACGCAAAATAATGAGCAATAAAACCAAGAACAGCATGTGCCTTCACACTCTGCATGCTTATACTTTTGTGTGTATGTGTGTATGTGTGTGTGTGTGTGTGTGTGTGTGTGTGTGCGTGTGTGTGTGTGTGTGTGTATGTGTGTATGTGTGTCTTGGTCTCTCAAGGTGCACAGTCATTATTCATCATTTAGCTTGTCGGTATAAAGGGTCACCTCCAAGGGCTCCTGGGAATTCACACACACATACACCAGTTTTTGGATACATTATTTGAATATCAAATTTCACATCTGCTACATTTTTTTCCCAGTTCAGACAATTTTTCCCTTTATGGTTTTATACCTCATGGGAATTTTCATGAACCAGACTACACCATTATAACACTTTTTTTTATACCAACAATAATGGTTGTAAACTTATGGATGTTAAAATATTTTCTTATATTTTCCAGTAATTATAATACACATATAATACACTCCAGATTATGTAAACACCAAATGTAGTCAGCCCTGTTTAATCAGCTAATCATACCTGCTAGTCTAGTTTATTAAATAAACCTATGATTAGCCAAACATCAGTTTGTAATCCAACATCAGTGACTGTGTTTTTGCTGCTTCTACAGAAACTGACTGATTTCTTCTGAAATCCAATCCAATTTGAATTCATAATCTTCTTCAGACATCACAATATTTTCTTTTGATTTTCACTTCCCCAAATTTTAGAACAGATCTATATTTTTCCTAACGTGTCGTGCAACCCCATACACACACGCCTCATTACATAAACACACATGCTAATGCAAGGACAGACCCAGCATTGTGCATACAGTACAAGGTCTCTCTCCCACTTACATACTCAGCATGTCTATGTATAATCACCTTATAGGACACTGTAAGAGCTTACTCAGTGCCTGTTATCTTGACTGACTGCATAGTAAGAATCCTGCATACCTACATCAGCCCCTTAAGCATGCTTAGACAAACATTTGTGTAATTAATCCCCATTAAAACATTATATAATACAAAAAGTAATCAAAATATATACCCTGAAAGTGAAGGAGATTCTAAAAACAAGTTCTTAAGGCCCATTCAACCTGACTTTTAGCTTTGTTAACAATTGTGGACTGACGCTACTGAAGAGGAACACATGGGCATCAATATGCAAAATGTGTGAGTCATTGGCCATCACGCACACACACACACACACACACACACACACACACACACACACACACACACACACACACACACACACACACACACACACACACACACACACACACACACACACACACACACACACACACACACACACACACACACACACACACACTGACGTAGCTCTGTGTGAGCCAGCTCCTCTAGCTGTTCTCCTAACCCCAGATAACAGAACCAAGAAAAACACACCAAAAAATATAGTAACGTGAATCGATAAAAAAGGCATGTAAGGGATTTTTGAAATGCATTTCAGTCCAGTCTTGTCTATTTAAAAGCTAAAAGAGTCTTTATTCACCCACATTAAAGGCAAATTCAAAATTATTAAAAGTTAAGTTAAGTTAAGTGACCATTTGGTTGTGGTGAATAAAATGACAATAACTAAGGTGAGGACAGAAGCCTTTGCAATGTTTTGACAGATTTGATATTTAATTTTCAGCATTTGAAACCTCTGCTGTGGATTCCATTAAGGTGTATGTAAAAAAAACTGTTACAGTAACCTCCAGAGACAGTGCCATCACTCCTGGTTTCTGCAGCCACAGGGATGAGGCTTGTAACTATGCGAGAGCCCGAGAGACTTGTTCTATCAGCGCAGAACACAGCAGGACCCTGTGGGGGCCCTGATGGATGCAAAGGTCTCTCTCTCCCTGTGTATTGCCCTCTGTCTCGCTGCCATTCTTGCAGCCCGCAACTCCTACTCTCTATCTCCTCCACAGTTGTACCATTCTCCGCTCTCTCTCTCTCTCTCTCTCCCTCTCTTTCTTCCACCCTTCCACTCCCTGTGTGCCTGCGCGCCATCATTACTCCTCCTGCTTTGATCCATCTCTAAGGGCCGGATTGCAGACTGGAGCATATGCAGAGAGGAGATACAGATGCAAGCTGGTGTGTGTGTGTGTGTGTGTGTGTTAGACAGTGTCTCTGTGTGTGTGTCTGTAAAGACCAAGAGATCAGAGGGAGAGGTGAGAAGAAAGTGGGATTACTGCAAAGAGGAGGAGGACAAGAATGAAACAGGCGAAGGAGAAGATGAACAGAAAAGAAACAGGGGAGGCAAGGGCTGCAGGGAAGGGAGGAGCAGTAAAGAAGATGGGAGTCATTTCAAAACATTTCCCATTTATCACACCTCCTACACCCCGACACAGACATACACAAATTTCTCTCTGCACGATGATCTCAAAAATCCTTACTTTCAATGTCACTGGCCAAAGTCAAATTCTCATCCTTCACTTCCTGCTCAGTGCATTAACCATCCCTCAATCCTTAATTCTTTTTGCATCCTTGCCTTTTCTCTTTATCTCTCCCTCTGTTTATCTCACCCCTCCTTTTTCTGCCTCATCGTTCTCTCTCTCACACACACACACACATACACACACAAACACTGTATTCTCTCCCTCACTCTCTCTTAGCTGGGTCCTTGAAGACTTCTCTAAGCTGGGAGGAAGGAAAAGTACTTTTCTGCCTCATCAGCTTGGTAAGCCCGGTGTGGAGAAAGCACAGCTGAAGGCTTCTCTACTACTGATGCTAACAGCTAATGCTAATGTGCCCTTTGCTAAGCGTGAAGGCCAATGGGCTCAAGCTAAAGGCTAACGATAATCATACTTTACAGCATGAGAGCCTGTGGGTGGTGGGCACTGTTAGTGAAAACTATGTAGCCTTGATGTAGAGACTGATTGACCGGTAAATATTGCTGCTACAGGCTAATGTCTAAATTATATCTCATTACAATCCATGTGTGTCCTGTACCTTCTAGTTATATTCATGCCTCAGATACATGTGCAAATATCTCCATAGTCATTTGGATGTATCTTTCCACCTTTTGGTGGACTCATTTCATTTTTGACAGGGGGGTTAGGTCAACCTACTGTCTTTAAGGTAAGATTAGAACACAATTTATAATTGACCCATAAAAACTGAGATGTGATTATTTTCTGTGACATAGAGAACTGTGTCCTGTTTTGATAATCACTGAAACAAAAAGGAATAGTTTGGCAAAAAATGTCGATTTACATTTTCAGAGTTGGGTGAGAATGATACAGCTCTCCTTTCTGTACAGTAAGATAATTTATCTTTGCATGAAGACCTGATTCCAGAAAAAGCAACTAGCCTGGCTCGATCATAAGACAAAGAAAATCTGACTCATGGTGACAACAGACTCCCAAAAGTAACTAGGATTGCACTGATCTGGTATAATTCTTTCTGTATGCGACTATAATCTAAACTGGCAAAAACATTCAATACTATTGAATAAAAAACTTGTTTTGGTAGGGAGACTTTATTTTTTTTTACCCTTTGATATAACTAGACAATCTGTTCCCTATCCTCACTCATTATCCTACTCTGAGTTGAGTGAAATTGGATGCCAGTTTTGATATAAACAAATGAGATTGTTGACAATATCTCTCACCAAGACAGCAAATGAGCTTATTCCACCCCAAAAAACAGATCTATTCCTTTAAATTTGACCATAATATATTTATCAAAAATGCTGAAATTGGAAGTCATAATCCAAAAATCTGTACATTATAACTTTATTCTAATCTAAACTAATCATGTTTGCTTTTTATTTTTTTTTCCTTGCTAGAAAACTGTCACTGATTGGCTTCATTCAAGTAGCCACAATACCTCTTTATTTTAGGGGGTGATGACAGGTCTCTGCTTCTTTCAAACTAACTTTTGCACCTGAACTTTACAAGACCCCAGTGATCTAGCTGAGCCAGATGTCTTGCCATGTGAGATTAGCCAAGCATACATTTAGATCAAAGTAATACTTTTTGACTTTGCAAGAAAATCCTTAAAATGGTTTTAAACTTAAATGTTTTTTTTTCCATAGAAATGTGAAGTGAAATAAACACACACATGCACGCTCCACATACTGTACATCATCTCTTTATTTTAGGTATTATATGATCCTTACCTGAGCGGTTATTTGGTGACGTCCTCACAGGGGAGACAGAGGGAGTTCGTGAGGAGGAGTATGGCCTCTGTCTGTCTCTTTCTATCGTTGAGGCGGAGCCCACAAAGTGATACTGGGAGTAACCATCCTTTAAAAGAAACACAAAGAGGGATGTGGTTTTTTACCAGTGAAAAGTATTAACCATTATGTAAAGAGGGGTCACTTAGTCCCCTTAGGCTTTTTAAATATTTAGAAAAACAGAAGTGTCTGTCACATATTTACTTTTATTATACAGCATGTTGTTTTTTTTTACATCAACCAGAATAATGAGAGTTGCTCAAGTTAAGTCATCCATCAATTCAGAACTTTGAGCTGCACATATTTGTAACTTCTAATAAATAAAAGTAAAAAAATAAAATGGAGCAGTAAGAATTGTCACTTTAACAATATAAACAGAATATGCTGTTTGTTCTGTTAAGGTCCTAATAAGGTTTACTGATAATGGAGTGTTGCATCACTTACAGAGCTTTCAGCACAACTTGTAGCTTAATAGATAGTCTTACTAGACAGACAACTTGAAGATAAAGAGAGACAATTTCCTAAATTTGAAATGATAAACAAAATATTCAGATTTCAGTGGCTACCAAGAACCAATTTTCAGTGCAACAGAAACGATCGCGCTGACTTCAAAGTATTCAATTGACAAAAGTTTGTCTTTGGTCATATGTATCTAAAAGCGGTGTTGTTTTAAATTTTACACTTTGAGCATTTATTTTAGAGATTGTATTTTTAACATTGGCTTGCTTGAGTTTCAGACCTGTAATAGTCAAGTTAAAAATGTATATTTGGTAACTGACTGACTGACACTAAGTAACCACACATGGATGTGCCCACAGCTGTCCACACACACAACAAATGCACAGATAATTCAAGACAGAGCTTAGTTAATATCCCAGTGTCCTTCTAGGAAAAATTAATACAACCAACAACTCACAAGCATAATTACTGCCAAGCCAATGACTTTGAATCTGTATTAGTTTAGCAGTGATTGGAGCAAAGCCCTTTTCATAAAAATGGATTATGAGAGTCAACAACAATCACAGAGCTGGAACCAAATTCAATTTAGCATTAGGATAATTAGGTACCTCTGAAAGCAAAGCACAAGCAGATGATAAAAGATGGAGACATGTTCCATCATAGCTGTGCTGTCTGCAGTGGGAAACTGGATGGACTGCAGTGACTGTGAGAGGATGGGAGGCAGGAATCACTTCAGTACAGTTAGGATGGAAAGGACGGACCGAGGGGAGGTGAACAAGAGGAGCGAAGGATGGAGGAGATGAGGCAGAAAGAAAGTGGGGACAGAGCAGAAGCTGAGAAAAGACAAAAGATGACAGAAAGTAATGAGAGAAAGGAGGAGGAGGCCGATGGAGGGAGAGTAATGACAGGAGAGTAAAGATAGCACGAGGAGGAGAGAGGAAATGAGAGGGAGGACTGCAGATGAAGAGGAAGAGTGAGAGAAGTAGGCTGGAGTAGTTTCATGCCGTCCCCTGACTCCTATTTCCCAGCACATCACCGAGGACTAATAGAAAGCTGAATCCTCTGCCACACAGTAGTTCAAAGGTAACTCACTTACACCCCTCCCTCCTCTCCACCTCATCTATTTATCCGCCACTTTCCCCCTCTTTTCACACACCTTGTTTCACATTCCCTTTCTCCTTTTCCTCCCCAACACATCTCATTATAAAGCTTGTAACCTCCTTATGGTACACCACTGCCACTGTGCAATTGAACACTGTCAGACTGTCACGCTGATCAAATGAACACAGTCACTGAATATTGGATGGTGGATGTATTTTGCAGAATGATGTGTGCAGCCTGCTGTCTATTATGTGGCTCCCAGGGGTCCTTATTGGGGGGCCCTCAGCAAAATGACAGAAAGTCCAATTTATGAGTGTCTGTGGCCCAGTCGTAGAATGGGGTCGTCCCATAATCGAAGGGCTGGTAGTTGGGTCCCCAGCTCCTGCAGTCTCCATGTTGGAGTGTTCCTGGGCAAGCATTGAACCCCAGATTGCTCCCCCAATATGTGCAATGGTAGATATTTTCAATATCTGGTACTGTGTAGCTTTATAGTCTAAGAATATGTCTCCAGACCTTTAGTCCCATCTACTCCATGTAGAGTATCTCTTCTCTCTGAATCTAACCTGTTTCTGTCTCTTTCCAACCATCTCCTCTTTGTCTCTAACACTCCCTTTCTTATACTCCTCCAGGCCCTACAGCAAAAGTTAGGTGGAAAAAAAAAGAGTTGCTAGGCAACCATTCTGTCTGTTGGTGTACCCATCACTTGATGGTTAGTTGAAGGTCGTGGAACAGCGAGGTAAAAAGCGATTACTGCACCAACAAATGAGGTGTATGAGCGTGTGTGTGTCTGGCGGCACTCATGCCAGGCACCAATTATTGTAAAACTTGTAAAAGGTTACACATAATGGGTGGTGGGTCCACTCTGGACCTGTGCAACCACTGAACATTGTCACGTTTACAGTCTCTATTTCACTCATTTCACACTCAGATTATTAGATTAACAGCTGTGAGCGCTTCATGTAACCATGATCCATCTATCCTCAAAGGAATAATGTGCATCTGACCTTTACATTCTTTATTTTAGCTTGCTTTTGGTTCTGCTCATTTAGGAATAGACTTTTATTTTAAACAGCTCAAGCTACTGTATGGGTGTGCTGCAGCACCACCTCTGTCTTCTCAAAATAGTGTGTTAGCCTACACTGAGACAAGCTATCACAACACACTTCTCCCTGCCTCCCTCTCTGACACAGGTGAACATCAGAGGGAAAGCAGGCAACACACAGAGGCAGCTTCTGAGGCCTGAGGTTGGTTTGATGTCGACTTAAGTATTTCAAACACTCATCTGTTTCTGGCTGTCATTTCTTGTTAACACGGTATTGCTGTGGATGACGGTTTAATTTTAGCTACCTCTACACAAAAGAAGTTCTCATCAATTGCCGGCTCAGACAGAAATTGTCAACAGTTTTAATGTGAAACTGTACACACAAAATACTCAGAAAACTACTTTAGAATCAGATGGTCACACTTTGACATAAGCAAAATCATCCCTTATGTTAAACTTTCCCCACTTGCCATATTCACTATAGTAACAGGGACATCCTGAGCATTGTGAGCACAAAGATCAAGCAAAGGACTGGGCTATGCAATCTATGACCTCACACATTCAAGTCACACACACACATTTCTCACTCACTCATGTTACACAAACACACCCACACACTGAATTACACATCCCTGCAACATATTGTAAATCTGTCACATGTGTGACAAACAGAACATCTCTCTGACCCTGAACCCCATCTGTTATCTGTGTGTGTACCTGTTAAAGTGATTTGTGTTTGTGATATGAGTATGTGTGCGTTTGGGAGAGAGAGAGAGAGAGAGAGAGAGAGAGAGAGAGAGAGTCTGATTAAGCACCCAAGCTAGATCATTTGTCAAGAAATGAGGCACAGCAGCCCTGCAGAAATTACAGACTGAACAGTGATATGACAAAGTGTAATGGTGTGAATATACAGTCTGAAATTCAGTGTTAAGCGAATGTGTGTGAGAGAGAAAAAGAGAGAGAGAGGGGATATTTGTGTTTGAGATAGAAAATGTAATCCTTCTGGTCCTATTAAGAATAGGTTTATTTACAGTGACCATGTTCAAAGTCCTTGTTTTCTAGAGAAATCCCTTGTTGCTCCGTGCTGCAGATTTCTTGTTTACTTAAAAAGATGACCTGTGGCTTCCCTCCAAGGAAATGTAGATGAAACACTACACTACACCACACACACACACACACACACACACACACACACACACACACACACACACACACACACACACACACACACACACACACACACACACACACACACACACACACACACACACACGCAGCGAATGAGGACACATCCTGTCAAATAATCCAAATAAACTCGGGTAAAAGTAGAGTTTTACTGCACCCTGGAGACTATTATACATGATTTATCCTAAAGTCAGTGCTTGCATTGCTACAAACAGTTTTTGGCTCTGGTTTATTAATGACTGCTGCACCACTGATCTTCTGAGTCATCTCAGACACTATTTACATACAGAGTAACTGTTTGTTTATAGGCCCTTAACTTTTGCATTTACTGTGTTGAAGAACTGCTGGGCAGCCCAACCCCCAAATTTGTTGCAACTCTCCTCTTCCTTGCCTCTCTCAATGCTCCCACGGCACTGCCGTAGGAAGTGATTAACTCTTACTGCAGTTTGACAAAAAACACATTTTCAAAGACATTTTCACACACATACACTGGCTCATAAACAAACCTACATACACGAGTACCCACACCTATAACTTCCACTCAGTTTGAAAGTGTGTTCCAAAAATGCTCTCATTACTTGGAAACTTCAAAGAAAACAACTCTTTGCCAACATAGCTCAAATCGACTCATTATTGACCCTACGCTTTCCACCTCCTTCCAAAGCTACACACACAAACACACACAACTTAGGCATGCTCATTTTCAAACATTTTCCAAAATGTAAAGAACTCACTCCACCTTCCTTCCTCACTCCACTCGTCCTTTGCTGCTCTCTCTTTCTTCCTCTGTTGGTTTTGCTCACAAACATTCTGCAGAGACACCCAGCTCAACTTTTCGTCCAAATTGTATGCTAATCCATGTTTGGATTGGAGGCTAACAGGATTTTTGCTGCACCTAACACCCATGACCTAATACGTAAAGTAGGGATACCAGCAGTAAAGTCATTTATTTGCAGCTCTGGACTTGGGCGATAAAGTCAAGTGTGGATCAGCTAATGCAACAATTTTCACAGTTTTAGAATTAGGCTGGCTTGTCACTAACAAGACTGCGTTCATACAATTTATGAAGTAAATATTTAGGTACGACGCCCATCAGCCTTTTGAGGTTCATTTTGAGTAATTGTCTATGGCAAAAAGCAGCAGCCCGACTAACTACACTTCTGAATCGTGTCATAAAGTTTGAAGTTTAATTTTAATTGTCTGTGCTGCATGTTCAAAAGTTGTCCTTGATGACAGCAACATTTCATAATAACAAGAACGTGGTCATTCAAAGGCTGTAATGAAGTACGGCTAAATGAGTCAGGATTAAACTGGCATTTGAAGACAGAACGGACTGCAAGTGATATCTTGTTTCAATCTACAGATGATGGATGAGGTTTTTTTTGCTGTTATAGAGTGAAAAAGTCTTATCTTCTTGTAACTTCTCTGTTTTTCACTGAGTAAATGTTAACATCAAATTGGATCAAATGAGACAGATGCAAAACTCATTTTGTTGTTCCATCAATCTTAAGAAAGTGTTTTCCTTCTCTGATGTCTTTCTTTATTAAATCAAAGTCTGGAAAAAAATAAGCTTCCTTCAGGCAAAGATGGGTGGGGTATAAGTTAAACAAACAAACAAATTATCCCAAAAATAAAGCTACTGTTTTCAGGCCCGACTGCTGTGGAAAGCCAATGTCCTTCATGTCTGGATCACTGGAGTGTTATTATGCCATCCAGTCAAGTGTAATGCTATCCAGTGGCAATGATTAGAGAAGTGTGAAGCAGATGAGGCTCCAAGGGGCCACATGGGGATACTGTTCAGTGTAATACTGGGTTTGAGAGGATGACGAATGAAGAGAGGGACACAGTCGTCAGGATGAGGCGAGCACACTCTGATGCCACGGGGCAGCCTGTCCTGAAGTGACTGCGGCAACAGTCAGAAAGTCTCGAACTTGGACATGAGCCCATCCAAAATATTTATCATGTGAGAAAGTCAGAGAGTTCTAACTAATTCTGAATACTTTTTGTTTTTTTCTCCAAACACAGTTGAACAAGATGCCCTTTAAAAGACATTTCTTTAAGTTTGTTCGAGTACTTAAAATGAGGACGACTAGCTTTAAAAAAAAAAAAAAAGAAGTTTCAAAACATCTTGAAGTCCTTGAAACTCAAGTGTGAAATTCCAAATGTTATCCTCTAAGAGAAATAAAATATTAGATGACTTGATTAAGTGTGTTATATTGCTGTACAAAAATAATTTCTTGTTTTTCGACAAATTTCTTCATAAAACTGTACGACTGAGCACAGCCAACCATCGCAGGAGACCCATTTCAGCATCTGCGATCTTGTACTTTCAGTCACTACTCAAAGCTCATGACCATAGGTTAGATCTGGCAATGTAGAACTGGTAATTCATAAGCTTTGCCTTTAGACCCAGCTTCATCTTCACTACAATGGTACACGCCCACATTACTGCTTATTGTTTCACCAAGCTGTATGCCAATCTCACAATCCATTTCACCCTCACTCATGAACAAGGCCCCAAGATCCTTGAACTCCACCACTTGAGGCAAAGACTAACACCCCACCTGGATGGAGCAATCAACTGTTTTCCAGCATAGAACCCTCATCCCAACCACTTTGCACTCGGCTGAAAACCACCCAAATGCCTGATGCCTGATGGAGGTCCCAGCCCGATAATGCCAACAGAACCACATCATCTGCAAAAAGCAGAGTTGTAATTTTAAGGTACCAAAACTGTACACTCCTCACACTGGGTGCGCCTTGGGACCCTGTGAATGAATTTCACAAACAGAATTGGTGACAAGGGACAATCCTGTCTGAGGCCACTAGGAACATGCTGGACTGTGTGCAGAGAATGACACGTCTCTCACCTTGGTCATACAGGGACCTTATGGCTTGTAGTAAGGGCCCTGGTATTCTCATCCCACAGTACCCCACCATCACCTTATGAGGCTTTCTCAAAGTCTACAAACCCATGTAGACTGAATGAGCAACATCCCAAGCTCCCCCTAGAAAGCTGGTGTACTGTCCCACCGTCAGGACAAACAACAATTGGCCGGAGACTCCTTTCTAGCACCCTGGAATTAACTTTCCCCAGTTAGTGAGTTTGTGATACCGAGACATTTGGAGCACACCCTGTTTTTTAAAAATGATAACCACCAACCTCAACCTTCTGTTCCACAGACACTGCCCACAGACCTTCACATGACAGCACAGAGGCATGCCAGCCAAGAAAGCCTAAAAATGTCCAGAGCCTTCAGCATCTCAGGGCCAATCTCATCTGGTGCCCTGCCACTATATCAGCAAACTCTGCTACCTATATAGCTAAGACATTTCTGAAAGTGTTCTTTCACCCGTCTGACAATATCCTGTGTCTGGAACAGCAGTTCTTCACCCTTCCTGAGAACAGCCTGAGCCCATACTTGCATTCCCCACCTGAGTTGCCTGACAGTTTGCCAGAAATTAAAGTCCTTCTCCATATCCTCCCACAACCTGGTTTTGCTTTCCACAACTACAGAAGCACACATACACCAGTTGAGACACTCTGTACCTGGCTACTGCTTCCAATTTAAATATATGTACTGAATATATAAACGTATAAAAACAAGTATTTGCCGCTTACATTGACAGATTAAAGAAGACGCTCAGGATTTAAGGAGACAGTCAACTAAAACTGGTCATAAACAGTATGGCAATAGTGTCATGTTGCAGGGCTTGCATTGCATTGCAGTAGACTACATCAGTGTATATACAATTGTCCAGGTAAGAATGAAGTTCAAATAAATCCTGAACTTTTTTTTCCTCTCCAAACGGGGAGATGAAGACATGCACATTCAAAGCCAAGGACTCCTTTCCAGAATGTGTTACTCAATATATCTCGACCTCTCATGGAAACTTGGCAATTACGCTTCCAAAGTTTTAGTGCTGAATGGCAGATGACCTTGGTGGCAAAAATCACTCAACAACACTCATTAATGACACGTAAAAGTAACAGAACATCTGTCAGTACTTTTAATCAAGTTGCAAGCGTGTGCCGGAATTTTTCATGAAAAGGAAAGACAACAAAAGAGCTAGAGGTGGTGAAAGTGGGTTTCATCAGCGTTAGTGTGTGTGTGCGAGTGAAAGACAAAGATAAAAGAGTGTCTCTGAGTGAGAGCAGAGCACAAACTAATCATCATTTCTCAAGACCTTAAAATGTTTTCAGACTTGCTGCTTGTTTGTGCCAGTCTTAGTGAGCTACAATCTAGTTTTAATAAGGTACTGCATCCTGGTAGCCAGCAACCTTTACATCATATAGACGTTATGATGGGCTAAATAACCATCAGAATGTTAGCTTTTGTTTGTGTGAGAGAGTGTTTGTATGTGTGTGAGTGTAATGAAGGAAAAAAACAACAGCTAGAGACTAACACAAAGTTATTGATCCTCTAGCCTCTGTAAACACTGTTCTCTAAGTTGTGATGGTGCCCAGCAGAACACTATTATTCTTTAGTTTGGAGGAGGCTATGGCTGACCTCAAGGAGAAGCAAAGACACAAAACACACACAAAAGGGCATTTATACAGCAAAGGACTCAACCTCAAGCGATGCAATACTAAAAGACCTGCTAGAGTACCACGGGACCTGCAAGTATACCCCGATGTCTTTGTTATGCCTCGTTTTTTTCTTCACTCTTTGGCAGCAACTTGTTTTGGATATAAAGAAACTTCTCCCCTCCCTGCATGGTATTAACAGAGCTTTTTCCATTACACTGGATATTCATAATGATTGCCTCTTACGCTCAGAAAAGATATCATTCAATGGGTGATGACAGGACTATGAATTTTAGGAGAGGTATGCAGAAAATCCTGGCAATATGACATATGTCAAAAGTTCAAATATTGTTTACACATTGTTTTCTTCGGACAGAATGAAGCTAAGTTGGTCCCAGCAACAAGTAGGACAAACTATAAGCTAATAATTTTGCCCTCCTGCCATTGCCTTAAATGGTTGTTTTTTTTTTCTCTCACATAGCATCCATAAGGTATCTTCTGACAGCTATTTAAAACCACAGAAACACAGCTAAATGACATCACCCTTAACAGTGGAATGCCTGTTTACATGGCTCTGGATTAACTTAGCCACTGCTTATTTAAAACAGTTTCATACCCTTTATTCATATTACATTTATATCCCCCTGCACAGATGAAATGTGACCAGCTGGACCTATGAGCAGGATTTCAAGGTGATTCATCACACAAAAATATGAAGCTCTAATTGCCAAAGTTTCAACCAAAAGTCTTGTTGCTTCACAACCAGAGTGTAACCAGATATAATATAAACACATGTCAAACTGTACATCAGTACCTCAATACCAGTGTCCCTTATCAGAGAAAAAAAATATATGGAGAGAGAGAGACAGTGAGAGATAGAGAGAGAGGAGGAAGAAATATTAAAATACATCTGTAAGATGAATTGAGTACATGTTTTTCACTGCATCCTACCTTTTTGTAGAGGGAGCGCAGGTCTCTGTACTGCCACATACTGCTGAGGACCTGAGAGGCTGCCTTTACCACCTTTGCTGAGTGTCTGGAGAGAGATAAGGAGCAAGAGTTATTTCCCCCGGTCCCTATTCATTTGGGTAATGTTGCTATGTTATTCTGTCCCTTCTCTTAACCAGATGCACCAGATGTGTGCAGGCCAGTGGCACTTGCGACAGCTTTAAGAGTTAGAGGGCCATTGCTCTTTTCAGCAGAGAATCATTTTCCTTGCATAAAACTGAGAGTTTCTAGATGAGTTTAAAATGGCCCTCTCTGCCATGCTAATGGTCCCTTCTCTGCCACTTAGCTGAAAAATGACTCCAGTAGGAGTCAGTTCGTAAGCCCTGCCCTTCTAACAGCGATGGAGGGAGGCAAAAGCGATGCTGATTTTCCCTTCGTCCACAAAATGAACAAAATCATCCTGAAAACTGTCTTTACACTGGCTTTTTTTCCACAGTAATACAACAAGAAAGTGTTTCAACATTTGAAATATTGGTTATCAAGTTAATTATTTAGTGATCTCAATAAATAAATATCTGCATATTAATTTAGAACCTCTAGAGAGTGGACACAAATCATTTATAATGTCAGAAGCTTTCTGGTTTTTGTTTGTCATCCGAGTTACATTGACCAATCTTTATTGAGGGGCATCAGTTTTATCAAGAAAAACTCTTTGAGCAAGAAGCCCGAACCAGATGCTGAAATGTAATGACCTATAAATGGCTGACGACCAACACATGGGATAATAATGTTCATTTCATCTGACTTAAGTTAAAAATTCCATATTCATTCACAAAAAAACAACCTCTCAATTCACTCTTCCCCTTTTCAAAGTTTTCTTTCTTTCTTTAGTTACAGACAACAGGCTTTAACAAACTTTAATGACTACCAAACCAAACGGCTAACTTTTGTTCTGAACTTAATCCACAATTATATCTACCAGAAATCTCGTTACATCTCTGCAAGATGTCAGGGTGAGCCGATGTGTGAATCCACCACATGCGAGACAGCAGGGTTGATGACATTAATATCATGATACGGTTTGGTCTTTGTGCAAGTACTGAAACTGCTTCATACTCTTTTTTTCTGCTTGCATTATGAGCTCATTTCCATTCTTTTTTTATAGTTTCAATGCGTCAAATTTTACATAGCACTGATTTAGAGGCAAAAACTGTGTTTGTAGTGTTGGACTCTGTTGCTTCATCAGCCATCTTGGACATGTTGTAAACATTACACTGTGACTTCTGCAGCGACCTTTTTAGGTCATGTCCTGCCTCTTAAGACCCCCCCGACTGGGGAATTGCTCAGTCAATACATTAGAACTTTAACCCAATCTGAAAGTATTTCATTTTGTAAATGCTGCACTGACAAGGGTTTTGAGAGCACTTTTTTTCCTAGTGTGCCTATCCTGAGAAACTGAAGATATGTGTGCTCTTAGCAGCTAACTACACACTCTTATAGAGGTTTCTCTCAGCACCTCATCTCTCTCTGTAATTGTACCCTTGAGCGCAGTTTCCCAAATAGACTGATTCTTTCTCACTGGCAATAAATGAATGTTTGACCTCAGCCTGATAACACTCTAGTGTCATGGCACCCCTAACCAGCTGATTGCCATTTCAACTAGGTAGAACACCCTGCTCGCTCTCCCATAGCGACAGTAGATACTCTTTTACATCTTCTTTGTTGTTCTCCAGATGAAGAATCTCAGGGAAGGCGGCACAGTTATCTTTGATGGATGTGTGCTCAGGCTAAGGCACTGGTCACTACTGACGGTACAAAGTAAGCTGAATGATACCTTTTTATTTGTATGCAGCACTACAAAGAGGACAATGAATTTAGCTTCCTCCCTTGAATGTTATTACATTTATTCAAGGCTGGCTTTCCTTGAAACTGAGAAAGCTCCTGAAATTCATCAGGAGCTTTTTCTAGCTTATCCCATGAATATTTTTGAAACAGCATCATTTCCTCTCAAGATTGATTTAAACACGAACAACGGAGGTAAAATGAAGCATTTAGTACATTTTCCCAATCTTCTTTCTCTGAGAGAAACCCATGCTTATGTTGTGAGAGTACTAATATATACTCTGAAATAATGGTAAGCACTTTTAATCATTATGACCTATTATACCACTTAAAGACGGTGACAATGCTTTACTCTTTATTAGAAGGGATTCTAGATGCTGGTAAGAATGACCCTACATATTTGAGCTTTTTTATGTTTCTGTGTTCACGCTGGTCATTGCTTATCGTCCGTCTGAGAGCAGTCAAACGGCACTTTCCTCTCGCAAATAGCTAAGAACTGTAATTCACGACGGTATATATTGCTTGGTTAGTGATGATCAGTTGTACACTACTTTTCACAATGCATTGTGGGAGACAATGAGTCCACTATATAGGGCATGATGATACACACTTCCAACACTGCTTCAAAATGGTGTATTCATTCACTGTGAGCAGTGTGTGATTTCGGACACAGCCAAGGTCTCGTACTACGGCCTACTCACTTGTCTCCTTTGCTGCGGGCGATGCCGATGAGTTTCTCTATCCCACCAGCGTCACGCAGGGCTTTGGCGTTCTCCATGTTCTTGGTGATGACTTCGTGTAGTGCGCAGCAGATGGCAGTTACAGTATCGTCTGACATGGCCTTGCTGGGAGGGCCTGTGGTCCCGGAGGTCCCACTGCTGGTGGCATTGTTGTTGCTGCTGCTGCTACTGCCTGGTAACCGATGGATCAAGTCTCTCATGGCATACTTACCTGGTGTGAGAAAATTAAAAAAGAAACAAAAATACTGGTCAGCTTTTACTCTTTGCACATACTTCCGTAAAAGTTTCTTGGAAACATCTAGAAAATTATCTTTGCATGGTTATTACGCTGGTTATAATATAAAGAGGTTATTAGAAAGAGCCTTGACATGAACTTAGAATCATGGTCTGAAAAAATCTATTGGTTGAAGATTTTTATCTGTGCTCAGCCAACATCCCGTCTTTGTACATTCATATTACATTTCAGCATTGTGGGAGCTCCGCATACACACACAGTCAGACATGTACAAACACACAGCGCTGCGCTCCCCTCGTGGCTCTGCTGTTACGCCTCTGCTATATACCGCCTAAAATGGTACAGAGGGCGAATCACTTTGTCCCCCCATCATCCCTCCGCGACATTCAGATTAAAGGCAAAACGTCACACAGATGTAAATATCGTACCTTGAAAGGGCAGTCTGAATAGGGCCCATGATAGTTTATATGCAAATGGATGATTTTAACCACAATCCTTCATGTGGTGTTTTCTCCCCCTTCCCTTATAAATGCATAACCTGTAAGATTGTTCTCCATGTATACTGGTTGTTTTGATTATTAAATGTTAATAAAAAAGACCATGTCCCATTTCTCATTAGAAAAATATAACTGATAATAAATTGTGACTCCTTTTCCGCAACCATGTCTGTCAAAATAACTGACCGAGAGAAAGTCTGACACAACCTCTAGCTCACATGGTGGGTACAGTATAAGGTATCATCAGACTGAAAAGGGTTAACTCAGTCTCCAAATACACATTGCTTTAGTTAATATGAGAGTAGTGTGTTGGCGTATATTTAGATGTCAAATTATGTGAAACATCTAGCTCTCTGGGATCAATCGTCATGTTATTTCCTGCAGTGTTTCTGGGTTAACTACACACACAGAGGAGTTTCCCATGAGAGTGAGATCACCGGATATGAGACTGACTAAGGAGAGGGGCCAATAAAGAAGAGATCATAGCAAATAGCTGGTGAGTGGAGAAATGGAAGAGGACTTGAAGAGACGAGAGGTGATTGTGCTGACGGAGCTTCTGTGTGGAGATTCATCAAACATGAGCGCCAGTGGAGGGGTAAGAAATGCCTTGACCATCATGAAACCTGTCAATTACACTTGAATCATTTTGAGCTTCTGGGATGAAACCCCCAGGTCATGTTCCAAGTAAAGAATCAATTCAGATGCAGAGGGGATTATTGAATGTTGTAATGAATAATGAACCGTGACTGAAATGTGGTTCATGTTTAATAAAACCCACACAAAAGAGGCTCTAGGATGATTCCTCTTACCCTGATGCTCTCTAAAAGGTGCACTTACATCAACCGAGCATCTGCACAGGAATGCAACAGTCTACCCTTCCTGTGACATGCTGGATGTAACAAAGTATCCAATTTAAAGGAGCTTGAGTGCATGCCAGTTTGTGTATGTAAACAACATTGAAGAGCAGTTCATTGTGCCCGTCTCTTTTTTTTTTTTTTTTTTACAAATTCATGTCCTCCACAGAAGAGCTGCATCAGATGAAGTAGATACAAACAGGGAGTGCTGCTATAAGTGTTTATATCTGCTGTTGTATTATCTTCAAGTGGAGCATTACATCCTCGCTAGCACTGGAATCCCCCACTGCTAGCAGCCAAAATAAACTTGTTTGTGATACATTGAAAACACTTTTGAAACTCAAAGGGAGTCTTTTCAGTACAAAACTACAGACTACTTATCTAACTGCCACTCTGATTTGATTTGTTTCTAAAAGGATCTTCCCTTCCAATTGTCATATTGTCTATATTCACTCGTTTCTACTGCAAAGAATTCACCACTACTTCACAATGCCAAACTTGTTCCCATACCAATCCATCACTGTGATATCCACGAAGCCATTTCAGAGTGGTGGTAAATCCCCTGCTCATATTACCTCTAATAAGTCTAAGTGATCTGGGAAGGGCTGAGAACAGCAACGCAATACATAGAGCGGGGAAATCAGATAACACCATCAACCTTCCTAGAATGAGGGCACACACACACACACACACACACACACACACACACACACACACACACACACACACACACACACACACACACACACACACACACACACACACACACACATTAATACCCTAACAACAAAACATTGCTGCTTTACAGTTATAAAGACACACACACACACACACACACACACACACACACACACACACACACACACACACACACACACACACACACACACACACACACACACACACACACACACACACACACACACATTAATACCCTAACAACAAAACATTGCTGCTTTACAGTTATAAAGACACACACACACACACACACACACACACACACACACACACACACACACACACACACACACACACACACACACTTGTGGAGTTGTGAGTTGATTGGCCAAGTGTTATCTCAAGCTGGCAGGCTGAACAGAGGTTAAGCAGTCATTGTCTTTAAGCTGTGAGGACAAAGTTAAGCTGCATCCTATAAGAGGAAGATTCATTATTTGACTGACTTAAATAAGACTGACTAATTTCCTTACTGATTCATGGGCTGATGAAAGACTGATTCATTTGCTTTCTTCATGATTTAATGATCTAACTAATTTCTAAGTGAGGGAGTGAATTATTTACTGACTGACTAATTTAAGGCCTGATTGACGGATAATTTACCGAGTGAATGACTGACAATTTATTGATTGAATGACTGGCTAATTGAGTGGCTAATTTATCAGCCGACTGGCTGATCTGGTAATAACAAAAGATGGCTGAAGAGTTTAAATAAGACGTTAGAACTGTTAGAGGCACATCTCTGTGAATGTGTTTGTCTCAGTGTTTTCTGCTTACAGGAAGATGCTCTGATAAACTGCTGTCAGCATTTCTCAAAAATATGCTTGCATGTGTGCGTCCGTGTGTGTGTGTGTGTGTGTGTGTGTGTGTGTGTGTGTGTGTGATCAGGTGTGTGCATGCACATCCCTATCAGTCTCTGCAACGTCATCACTTTGGTCCCACAGGGAGAGAGTACAGAACTGAGAAGGTGATGTGGAAGGAGAGTGGGGAAGAAAGGTTGAAAGAGGATAAGGAAACAGCAATGTAGTCTGCCATGTTAGAGAGAGAGACGGAGAGGAGGTAGAGGAATGTCAGAAGGAAAGAAAATGTGAGGAAAGACAGAAAAAAAGTTTAGCCCACAAAGGGATATATACGCTGAGAGGAATGCAATGCGAGACACCTTGATAGCAGACGAATCAAAGAGAGAAGTCCTCGTTATTTCCAATCCTTTTAATAACACAGCTTGTTAGAGGAAGACGCTGCTGCAAAACACGACTGAAAGCCTCAGAAACACACCACCTTTAAATTACCCACAAACAACAACACATGCACACAAATTCACATCTCACCTGCACATGCACGGTGCTCATTATCTGGATTTCTGCTGGTTTACTTCCGTGCTTTAGTTTGTTTGTTTTGTTGGGGGATATTTGGTCTTAGTTGTTTGTTTTGATGTGAGATGTTTTTAGGAGACACTGTAGATTGTTTTGAATCTTAACTTTGCAAGGTCATTTTTTGCCACTTGGGGGTTGTAGTTTTATAATGGAACAAATATTAATTCTATATACAGACAGAGGACTAAACTAAACTAAAGCAAAGCCGTTCTCTGACACCACTTTAATCGAATAAAATCATAGCCTCATCCTGACATCCAGACACCATGATACCCAGAGCCAGAAGCTGCAAGAAGCTTATGGATGAATTATAGATTCATATAAACGAGAGGGAGTTGCTGCACTCTCCTAAAGTCAATGCAAAATTCAACGCATTTTAAAAGCTAAATCTTTTGATGTGCTTATTACCCTGATGAAGATTTTTTTTGTTAAAATTGGTTTAAAATAACTAAATATAAAATGTATCTCTTAAGGACTAAAAGTTTGCGGTATTTAATACAATATGATCATACTAAATGTATAAGACTGAGTACAACAGAATAAAAACTATAACTGATCAGTGTGTTGTAGAGCTTAGTGTGAAAACAAGGATCTTTGTGAAACTATGATCTCAGTTTAAATAGGTAGTAATACAGCAAAAAGAGCAGAGAAAGAAATAAAAGGGCTGAGGAGCAAATTAAGACAGATTTTCCTCATGAGTGGGTGGTGACTCTTTCTACTCTAAAGCTCTACTATGACAAAAGACTTCACCTCTAAATGCCGGAGCACAACCTCCTTCTGTCTTTGTTGCTAAGATGTGAGCTGCACCTGGAACATGTCCTCAAGGAGAGAAACAAGCCCTGTGCTGATCACTGCACAGTCTAATAAACCTGTATTACAAGACTCCTCCAATATAGCCATCTTCACCTGGGAGCCACGGCTGGTAATATATTCCTGCGCTGCATTCCCTTATGTGTTGCTAACTCCCGCTGAGCAGGGCGTGCTTCATCAGGGCCATAATGGCTGATTTGATTTAAAGAGATCCAATTACCCTCAACAATGGAGTGATTTGATTGTTTACTGACGGAGAAGGGAGAGTGTTATTGAAGCAAAATTGGAGGTAATTGTCTCAGGGAGATGTGGGGAAGATGAAACGGCTTGATTGGCTGTGGCGTCGGACTGTCTGAGAATAAAGAATGGTTAATACACACTTATCAGTGACTGGGGTCCCTGAGGTGGGCTGCTGTACGCTTACTGGTATAAAAAGCTTCTGGCTGTGTTTGAGCCAGAAGCTTCTTATACCTTATTCCTTGAGTGAATAAAAGCCTATGTTACAATAAAGGTTTACCACCTTAACAACGGACCAACAGAGCTGTTAAATAATGAGAATGTGATGAGGGCAGACTGAAAGAAACATACATAAGTGAAAAGGGTATACCTCAAATGACCATATTTGAAAATAAACTGTATACATATATACAGTATATGTTTTAATTATGTTTAAAAAAGCTGATCTGAACAGATGAAGCACTAAAGTTAAAATATTTGTTGGTTGAAAATCTGAAATCAACATGGTATGCTTACGGGGGGCTATTGCTGAAAATGAAATATTCAGTGACAAGTTTTCAGTGACTGTGTGCATCACTGGGTTTTCTTGTTGTACATAACATCATCAACAGGGGGCGCCAGATTCAAAGCAACAGGGAGTTGAATCCTCTTCGGTGGGAATATTCCTTTATTAAAATCATGAAAGTGATATGGTTATGGTCCTTGGATGGCAGCCTCCGAGAGTTCAAACTGAGAATGACTACACAGCAGAATTAGATCAAATATCATTGTTATTACTCAGGGAGGAGGGAGAGGTGTTATGTTGACAACAGTTTTACTCATTTCCCCTTACTATAATTTAAAACGTAAAAAAAATTACAGCTTTCAAATGAGTTCTGGATTATGTGCTCATTTGTGAAAAATAACACCAACACACACAAACACACCCTGCAGCCCCCAGTTTTCATCATCCTCACATCCTCATCAAGCCGCAATAGATATGAATGACCTCATGGTAAAGTCGGACTGGAATATGTTGTGCATTTCTTTGAACTTATAAATGAATGGGTAAAACAGAATGCAGAAAGAGTGTGGATAGATGAAACATGCACGGCAGGTTTAAAGAGGTCAGAAATGGAGGTAATTGGAAAACGGCATGCCATTGCTTTCCCATTGTAAAATATTCTGCCTCCCTGTCTTTAGGGCTTTTCCCAACGGTTATATCTCGCCCTATGTTTGTGTCTTTGATGTCTGTGGATGACGGATTTATAGAGAACGCTGTAGAGAAGGGAGAGACACAGCCAGCGAGTGAGGGAGAGAGGGAGAGAGGGAGAGGAACCTGTGGCTTCATTAACACACACAGTGTTTTTATGAGCTCAAAGAGACAGAGAGTAGAGAGTTCCCATTTTGATTTTTAGTGAAGTGATATTGCACAGTCTCTCAGTGATGATCAGGTGGGTTCTTACAAGTGAAGATATTTTCTCGAATGGATAACAATCATAAAGAGGAAACTTTGCAAATCATTAACTTATTTAATTTTGAGGTTTTATAACTTTGACATATCTAAAAGCTGAACTGAATGTATCTGTTACCCATCCGTGTTCATCTACAATCTTTTGAAATCCTGGAAGGACAGGAACCCCTCCAAAAAAAAAGGTCATCAACACTTGACAGCTCCTTCATTCCCTCTCAGTATTTCTCTTTCATTGTTCTCTGTTTCTACCTCTGTCTGTTGTGCTCCCAGTCTGGCACGGTGGGGAGGAGAACAGAGAATGCCAAAGAGAACAAAATGTGCTGCTAAAAGATGTGCCAGACCCCTAACACACTAGAGATTCATCCCAAAAGGAGAACGAGAAATTTCATCAAGTACCGCTGCAACAGGGACAGTGAAGTGTTTGTCAACTTAGTGCGAGTCAGTGGACACGACCACTCTGTCTTTCAGCCCGCTAACCATCCACAGTTGTTTAAGCTCACATCCACAGTACAGTCTGCTAACATCAGGGACAAATAATATGTAAAAGATGGAGGAAAGGCTAAAACACAAAACTCTTTTTTTTAGTGATTTTAAAAATATTCGTTGGCAAGTTGGATTAGCATGAAATGTAATTTTTGCCCCCTGCTTAGAGCAATCCATCAATGTTCTAGAGTGTGTGTGTGTGTGTGTGTGTGTGTGTGTGTGTGTGTGTGTGTGTGTGTGTGTCTGAGAATAAAATGTTTTCATCAAAGGATTGAAACCACTGCGTTTTCCAAACCTTATTTATATTAGTGCCTGACCTCAAACGGACACACATTCTCCCAAACACACACACACACACACACACACACACACACACACACACACACACACACACACACACTTGCAATTAGTGACATCCCCGCGGCGCACTACTTCAGTTTCCTTGGTAACAATGCCTAGCACTGATGTCATCAACGCGAGACACAAAGAGTGAGAGACTGCAAGAGAGGGAAGGTGAGGCGCTATGAGCTCATGTCTGAAACCACACAGAGAGGAGACGGAGAGAGAGGAGCAGCTTCTGGCACATATGGATGGGAAGAGGAGAATAAAGAAAGAGATAGAATGAGATATACTGGCATGTTGTAGATAAGAGGGTGCTTTTGTCCCACGTGGGAACAACATTGTAGAGTAAAAATGATGGAAGGAGAGTATCAGGGGAAGTGATAGAGAGGTGTGGTATGACAAGAGAAGAAGACAAAGAAAGAGGAGCCGGTCAAATTCCAAAAGACTTTAGTGTATGTGTTCTGCAACCATTAAGCAATGGGGGAAAGTAAATCCGTTATCACACCATGTTTTAATTGTATGTGATTCAAACCGAACTGAAGAGCTTCTGCATCTGTCACACAAGAGGACACCGGGAACAAACTTGTGCATGCACCAAAACAAGCACTCTCTGATTCTCATGAAAGAGATGTTCTTGAGCCACCTTCAAGGAAACCATGGAGAACTCTGATGTCTGATGTCGGGTTATTTCAGAAGTCCAAACGCAGGAAGGTAGCCAGCAAACTTGGTCCTTTAAAAGCTGACAGGTTAGATTTGATGTCTGTTCAAACTGTCCCTGACTCGAGATGAAATATTTTTCGGTGATTCATCATGAGTTATGTGTTCACCATAATTGAGAAAAACAACTTCTTCTTAAACTCAATGTTGTCATTTTATCAGTCATTTATCTGAGGATAATATAATCACATGCATAAAAAAACATTGCGCCACTTTGCTAAATGGAACAGATTTTTAAACGGCTGACTTGTTCTTTGATGTAAGTGAAACTCAAAAAGTTTTTATACATCATATATTTAATGCCATCCCCGACGAAGGACCTCACGTTAGGACTCCATGTTTGGAATTTAAATCATATCCGTACTGCAGGATCCAGAGACTCAATTAGACGAAGCAGTTGGAGCCCGTCTCTCCATCTAAAAACCATTAAATGAATTCATTAAATGTCTTGAATTAATACAGATTTCTGCATTAATCACTATTTCATTCAACACTAACTTTGGTTTGGATTTGGTTGCAACTGCAGCATGTGTTTATGAGCATCTTTCGTAAATGGCTGCTATATTTGAAAATATATATATATATCTTTTTGGCATTCAAGTGCTCTTCCCAATTCATGTGTGTCAAATTACCATCTGTAAGTAAATGGGGAAGAATTGGGCTGACAGACGCTGTTGCAGTGAATGGGAGTCATTCGTTGCTACACAGGCGTACAGTGTATTATGCAAATCACAAACTATGAAGGAGGTTAAATCAAGAGAAAGACAAAAACACTGACGGATCAGAAGAATGATTCTCAGTGGCGTCAATATGCCGCTAAATCCCATTACAGAGGGATTGGAATTTAAGCTTACATATAGGGTTAGGTCTTTAGCTGTCATTGCTCTCGCTTCATTTTCTCTATCTAGTGTGAATCGGCCTCTCTCTGCTCTTTCTCGCTATCCTTCCTTAGCCCTGCGCCTCTAATGCTTGTCTTGCTGCCATCGAATCATACAGTGCTTCCTCGAGGATTTGACACTCTGAGGTTATTGTGTGCGAAAATGATTCTCATCTCGGCTCACTCTGCCGAGCTCTCATGCAAACCACTATTCCCCAACGGTGATGCTGCCAAACTCACCGGCACTAACAGCTTATGACACACCATCACATGAGACAAATTCTTTTTATTTTTTTCCCTTTTGAGAAAGAGGTGATTTACTCTCGATTTGCCAAGCAAAAACATAATATAATTAGTTGAAACTTTGATCTGACGAAGACATCAGAGCGTCCTTGTGAAATGATTTTGTCGCTTTGGGTAAAGCTGTTGTTCTGCAGGAGTGCATGGTGTAAAGATAAAGGTGTTTGACTTGGAGGTTGGAGTCACTGTGATGAATAAAGCTTGAGAACACGGTCCAAATGGAGCATGTCTCTTAGGGGTGCCTGGACTCCACTTCTTCTCTGTCAGCACGCATCAACTCACATCTTGCTAAGAGCAAAGACTCAACCCTGAGTGATCCCTCTCACTTTTCTTCTTCTCTCTCCATTTCTTCCTGCATTACTGAGACTTCCTGTCTTACTGTGTGTCATTAACTCTGACTGACTGTTTTGAAAATATTTGCCATTTGTCTGTCACGACATATTAGAACAGAAGTTGATTTGTGAGCTGATTCTTAAGATGTAGTTCAGTGTTCACCTTGTCAACACTTGTTTTTGATGAAGAGTATTTGTTGACGTCCCCTTTTTAATGACTAAATTGTGTATATAAAGGGTAAACATATTGAAAACATAAATTAATGCAAAATGTCTGTAAATAAAGCAATGACAAATAAAAATAAGATGAAAAGTTTGCTGGTTTTGAGGGGACAACCACAGTTTGAAGAGTGTTGTTTTAGTTTTAAACTAATCATTTATCTGCAATAATTGCTCTGTGGGGACAAATTCTCCCTGCCTTCATGCATCTTTCTTATAGTTATGGAACAATTTTTCCTTTTGCATGTCAGTGATTAAGCCAAACAAAGCAACCTTTGTGTGCTGGTGTCTCAAATACCAGCGCCCTGTCGGTTGGAAAGAGGGATACCAAACGACCTGTGAACACATTTTTTCTTTAATATTCAAACCAAACAGAGAACTTTGGGGTAAATCCACAATAGCAGGGATTGTGGCTGCTAATAGCACCATGAGTTGCGCATCATTTGCTCCCACTATCTGCTGTGTAATGATATTCAGGCTCAAACACACCCATAAAGTTTGCAGCTCCGTGCAATACGCTATTGTTTTGCATCTGATTGTGGAGATGTGCCGTCAGCATGTCTCCATGCTTTAAAACTATTGGTACTGGACTGAAATTTTGTCGTATGCAGAAAATTACAATCTTCTCTTAAATATCTGGGTTTGTTAGATTGAATCAAAAATGTCCATGTCAATGTAAACAAGCAGAACAAATTGACCTTTTGCGTTTAAAAAAACAATGACACATACAGTCAAAACCCCAACAATCCCTCTTAAGATTCGGCTGCACCAACATGCCGTGAACAAAGGGGTCGATTGGTGAGCAAAAATGCTCGAGAGATCACTACACAGAAAACAGAGGAAATTGCATTTGGCATGTGTCTGACCACTACTTTAAAATGTAAAAACTCCACCAAATAAATATCTGCGACTGAGCTTCTACGAATAAGCCTACAAAATAACATTTTTAATGCTGGCTTACATCTTTCTCTTTGCCCCTAACCACGCTCTGAACACTGCATATGAACCGTTACCATCATGAGATATATGGTCCCGTTTTAATAATGTCAGACTGACTAACTTTATTGTACACCAGTCAATCCTAACATTGAATATGGAGCTGAGTCCCAGATCAAGATCACATGGAACCTCTGTGAATATTTATTTGGTGTTTGAATGTTGTGTTTAATGACTGTATCTTTAATAATGTGTTGTATATGGAGCTACTGTGACGCAAGTCAAATTTCAGACCTGAAAAGTGACAATTAAGTCTTACTGTATAGTGAATGGTGAATGGTAAATGGACTTGAGCCTATATATCTCTTCTGTAGACTTCTGAGTACTAAAAACAGCGTAAGTCACACCTACCCATTCACACCCAGAGCAGAGGCTGATTTGTAAAGTGGCCATGAGAATTAGCTAAGTAGCTGATGAAGCAGCAGGAGCAACCTGTGGTAAGGTGTCTTGCCCACAGACACAATAGACATGCAGGAGCCGGGGATCGAACCCCCAACCTTCCAGTTGAGAGACACCAGATTCTAACACTGAGCCACAGCCGCCGCTGTCAATCAATCAAGGTTAGTGTTTTTCTCCTTTAGTGTTTGATTAAATAAATCTGCAAACACAAATCACCGTTACTAAAGGAGAACGATTATTTTCTTTCTATACTGTATGTCTTAATTTGCCTCATTTATCCTGTCTTTGTCTTATTGTAAATCTCTTAATTCTTAGAAGAAAAAAAAAACACTGGGAGCAGTAATCACATGCAGGATGATAACCGTGTTATCCTGCAACTGAATAAGTCAAGCGTTTATTCGAATGAAAATGCCAAACACATTTGAATTGATTTTCACTGTGAATTTGCAAGTAATTACATTATTTCATTTTTTTGTTTTTCAGCTTTTTCTCTGAAAAGCACACGTTCATTACAGAGTACTTATTTTTCCACGAATCTCCTCTCTCTCTCTCTCTCTGCTGCGAAAGCTAAAGGCTGTTAAAGACATAAACCACAAAACTGACCAATTATCTCTAACATTTTAATCAATGAAACACTTTTCCAACGCAAAACATACACTCTTCACTTCATAAAAGGTCAAATAGAGAAACTGATTAAATGTTTTAGTATGTGGACTGGTTTTTTACTCTCATATTATTCAAATGAAACATTTACTTTGACGACCTTATGGCAAATGGCTTTGTCCCAGTTAATGTAGGTAGAGGACCAGAATATTCCATTAACACCAGTTATATAAATTACATTTTTCATATTATTTGAGCTGAAATTGATCAACTTAAACACAATTATGCATTTTAATAATATCTGCCATCATATTCCTATGACACCTTATTCCTGGGCCAAGCCTTTCGTTTGATCATCTCATTCACTCCTTTATCTCTATCACTCTGTCTTCAGCCTGTTCTCTTTCAAAAGCATATCATCTGTTCCTTTTTCTCACCATCTCCACTATCTTTTCTTGTTATCTACTCTACTCTTATTTCTAACAACAAACAGACTTAACAGACTATTTGTTGATTAAACTGCTAGTAAGAAAACGACAGTATGATTTACTGGCGACCGGTCCAGAATGGCTCCAAACCCTGCAACCCTGAACAGAAAAAGCGGTATAGATAATGGGTGGATTGATGACAATTTCTCAAATGAACAAAGGAAACTTAACTGAAAAAGTCCAAACTTTCACCACCATGGTTATAATGATAATTACCAATTATAAACAATGTCAAATAATGTCCATCAATAACATCATTTAATGAGTCACAGTCTTACAGCGGGCCCTTACATTCTTGTTGGTGAAACAAGCCATCATACAACATTACTGCTAACAGGCAGAGGTGACTACAGATTGGAAGGAGTATAACATCACGTCTAATTGGTGCAATTGGCAACAAGCTCTTTACTATTGCATTACATCACTTAAACACAGGCTCTTGACTTGCATATTCTAAATGAGCCAATTAAAACGGGCTTGCTCTTTACAAACAAACAGACACTTCAACCAAGCATAACAGTTCAGGTGTACTAATTTATGGGATGTTTAAGAGATGTAAAGCACCAATGAACAGTGTCACCACGTAATTGAATCTCTCAGAAAAGTTTTGATCTGTACTCACCGATGAGCTCCTTGTTCCTGATGTCCAGGGCCATATTTCGGAGAGCGGTGGCCACGGCACACACCACCTTGTCGTTGTCTATCCTCAGTAACTCCACCAGGATGGGAAGGCCTTTGTCCTTACGAACAGCAGCCCGAATGTACACCGACCACTGACAAGAGGAAAGCAGATTAAAATTAGTGGAACCATTGTACATGCAACATTTCAAATAAAAGTGAGGCTGAAGTACAACACAGTACAAAAAAACTGAACTATCCAATTGTCTGTTGGTGGAGTCAGTAATGTTGTGGTCATCTATTTTCGTCATTGATTTTAATCCCTGCACTGTCTATATGTCACTATGCCATTATCCATCCATTTAACCATACACACAAGAAATAAAGTATTAACAATAGGATAAAGAAGAAAAAGACAGGTAAACCACAAGGGCAAGGCTGAGAGAAAGATGTTATCCAATTATATTGTGTTTTATTTTTAAATCACAATTTAAAAACAGCAGTGTTCACCACAGTACTTAACAGTCCACAAAAAGTGGACTCAAAGAACAACATGCTCAGAATAATTCAAAGTCTGTTGGATGGTGTAGGGAACCAATTTAACAATATTCAAACTTAATGTGTCTTGCATTGTTTATTTTGTGTGATGTGGCATTTATACAGCATCCAAATCAGCCCTTTGAATTTTAATAAAGACTGAACTTTAAGCAGATGTTCAGGGTGTTAGAAAAAAGTTGTTTACACAAACACAACCTGCTACTCAGACTCGCTAAAAACCATTTCATTCACATAGCTTATTGATAAACACAATGTAAACCCGAAATGTTCTGGAAAAAAAATGTTGTCATGCCAACGGATCATCCATCAAGGTGACAGAGCAGAAAAACTCGAGCTATATTTAAATTTTAAATTTTTAAAGTACTGTGTCAGTGCGGAGAACTTCTTGGTTACAGACGGTGATAGTTAACAGGTAGTCTACACACTTGCACACTCACATTTTTGTACACATACAGACAGAGCAGTCAGTCCACCATCCTCAAAGGAATATATCCCCATACTTTCACAGCATGGCAAAGTAAGGAGAAGCTCAGAATAAATGCCTTTCTTTCATACTAATGGGGAATAAAATGCATTTGAACACAAATTTACATTTAAAGTTTCCAGTGCTTATCTAACGCCCCGTTTAGAGCTGTGAAACAATAAATCTAAGAGCCATGTGATTGCCAATGCCAACAGATTAATGCACTTAAAAGTAGAAAAACCTGTACCAGAATGTGGTTCATTGTGCTTTTTACATCATTCTACATATGTTCCCCTGTAATATTTTAGAGTCACAATTAAGTTGCATTTAGAAATTAGGAAGGCTTTTAGTAAAATCAAACACTTTTAACCAGTGATTACCTTCCAGCTGCCTGCAGCCAGGTTCTGCAGAGCTCCGGCTGCTCCCTCCAGTGTGTCAGGGTTGGAGCATTCAGACAGCAGGGTGAGGTAGGGCTTGACAATGGTGGGGTGCCAAAGCATCTGAACCCCTTTGGGTGGATCTGCTGTGTCTGGAAAGGGGCCCACGCCATCCCACTGTAAAAAATGAGACAAAACACAGTCACTTTCTTTGGTTAACTTTTCTTAACTACCCAAGAATTGAGCTGTAAACTCCTTTCCTGCAGTGTAATTCTTTGCATCAACAACTTGGACCACACCCATCGTAAGTAAGCTCTGTAGTGTCACAGGGTCATGGACTACACCTTCATGCATGGTGACAAGTTAAACCAGTGAAAATGGGATGTTAAATGACACTAAGAGCACCTCAGCATGATCAAAAAAGAACATGGTTCCTTCATCTAACTTCTCTCTCTATTTGCTTTTATCAATTGAGCTGATTCCACACCTGCAATATTCATGAAAGGAAGACATCTCAGGTTTGAATGCTCTGTATTAAATAGTCTAACAGACACTGAGTAAATCCATCCCTGTCAACCTGGTATGTTAGAGAGAATTGTGATGGAAGGGAAAGGTGGGTAAGGGCACAGAAAGAAAAGAGGTGCCTGTGAAAAGCGAGACTATGGGTGAATATTTTACTCCTACATTTGCTTTGAGAAATAAAGCGAAAGCTGCACAGCACTTTTCCTCTTTAACTCCATCCTCCTCCACTGGAATATAGTCCCTTGATGTTTGAATCTTTTGTTGAGTGACATGCCCACACCTCTTTAATGTTGGCATGAACCCACATCTATCTCTCGCTCCTTCCCTCCCCTTTGATTTCTATTTTTTATCTTTCGTCGCTCCTGCTCGTCATTAATTCTTGTCCCCTTCCTCTCCTGTTGATTCCGTCTCTCAACTGCTCTCTTGATTTCCCTCTCGATTATTTCTTGCCTCCCTCTCTCCCTCTTTTCTTACTCTATTTCCATCCTTCTCTCTCCAGCTCTCAGTGTTTCCTCTCCCCATCGACCTTCTATGTTTCGCACTACTGCTTTCCCTCCTCCCCTTGTCTCAAGGTAAACTAGGCTAGTCTGTGTCTTGAGAGAGGAGCTGTGGAGTGTGAGCTCCTTCTTGAGTATTTGTGTGTGTGCATGCATATTTGTATCTATACATAGATTCTCTGTTTATAAAATCAAAGGCATCTTGTAGTTTGACATGTTTAGGGGAACCACACCAAGAGGCTTCGACTCCTTTACACCAGAGTACTGTCTGTTGCTTTCAGTAGAGATTTTCTACCAACTAAATATTAATGTATGATATTCATTTGCTTATTTAAAATTCTCAAAAGATAAGAATACAGTATTCACTATGAGTCTTCCCAACACACATGTACTATTATATCTTTTAACTGTATGGTTTAGGCTTGTACATAAAAAACAGCTAAGCCAGCTTTTTGTATGCAAGATTTCTGCTCAAAGATTTGTATTTTTTTAACAACGTTACCCTTTTATCACATGAGAAACTATTGTAGATATTCTGACATCTTTCCAATAGTTTCTTGGTAAATCTGGAAATGCAGAGTTCATCTTAAAAAGACAAAAACAAACGTCTTTTCTGTTAATGTTTCACTTGTTGTTGTTTTTAGACACTTGGGGCAAATGAAAATAGATGGAAAAGTCTCTAGTAGCAGAACTATGTGTGTGTGTTGGTCTATATGTTTTTGTGAGGTTGTGTGTGTTCCAGGAGTCCATTAGAAGTGTTAAGGTCTAGTTCAGGCTCCCATGCTGATCCTTGGCCCTGCTGTCTGAACCTCTAATAAATGATTAAGGAGACTACATTACAGTCTAACTGCGTGTCTCCCTTCCTCACGCAGCCTCTCTAACTAACTCTCTTCTCTCTGTCTGGTATCTTCCCTACATCATCTCCCCCATCGCCTGCTCTGTCTTGCCCTGTCTCTTGGCTCAGCTCCCCTTTCTCTCACACTCTATATATCTGTCTGTGTCCAAGTAACTACTATCCCCCACGCTGATATTTGTGGCAAAGTGTGCTCCAGTCTGCATTAATCTCACCATGACTGGCTGTCCATCCCATAGCTTGTACAAAAAAAGTTATGAAGAATAACATGCTGTTTGGTTGTGTCCAGCATTGGCTTTAAGTGGGATTCAGGTTTGGCTATTTTTAGACGTCATTCATAAATACTTCTGTCCTAGTTTTTCTTCTCTCTATTTGTCTGTGCAAATGGTTCTTGTCCATGTGTGTCAGATGTTTCAGTTAAATACAAAATGCCCATTTGGAGGAGTGAAAATGGCACAGTAATGTGTTGCATTAGCCTGGGGAGCAAATGGCTGAAAATAGATCATTTAATGAGAATTTAGCTGTGGGTCTGGAGTTTGGTTTGGGTCTCACACACCAGTCAACTTAAGTTGGTTTGTATTTGAAGGCTGCAAGTACAGGCTGTTTGAATCTTTTTTTGCCCACGTATAGTTCTAACAAACATGCCCACATCCCTGACCTAAGCTCTGGTCTATACGGCGGTCAGGTGTACTTTTGACTTCATAAGACCATTGTGTGTTATTCATGGTCAGAACTTTTACCTGTACTGTAAAAAGAGCGACAGCAGGGATGATGAGGGAGTTAAGCATATCAGAATGAAAGATGCTTTTAACGAGAAAGAAAGAAGGTGTTTTACATTTTCAAATATAGATAATGCAAAAACTAAAAATGCAAAATGTTTTACCTTTGAGCCAGTTCACTTCAACAATTCAATGCTTTTAAACTCGGCTTGTTAAAATAGCCTGTGATCTGAGTCTTCCAGCCATGTTTTCCATTATCTACCAAAAGTATTCCTTTTGGCAGCAAGGCTGCCTCAACTCACTCTGCACACCTGCTTCAACATGAAAGCTGACTACTGATACTTGTTGCACCCCAGTGATTATTTTCAGATGGGGACAAATTAAAGAAGAAGCTTGAATGATTATTTGGGAAAAGAGGTCAGTGATTAATTTGAGTTTGACATTGAATAGCATGCTATGGCCCTTGTTTGCATTGACACATATGGTAGAGTTTGGCTTGGTGTGTTAGTCATAGCTGTGCTACCATCATCAAAAAACCAAATGAGGGAATATATTTTAGTTGCGTCCATTCCCCAAGTCAAGCCCCTCAAACTTGTGGAGTTGAACAAGAAGAGTTGAAGCTTCTTTAGATGTCCAACACTGATGCTGCCTTTGTTTCTTTAGAAGCGGTAATACAATGATTATAAACTGTATTTTGATCCATTGCGTTTTTTCCATTAGTGCCTTCCAATCATCGTTTTTCTGTCATCTCTGTTCTTACCTGATCAGCTCCCTTCTTTTTCTTCTTCTTCTTGCCCCAGCAGCCAGAGCTCTCGCTGTCGCGTCCGTTGGCATCACAAAGCAGGCTGTCTAGCTCCTCCAGACCCCCCTGCTGGCCGTGGGACGTCTCGGCAGCCAAGCGGTACGATAGGTTCCTCAGGATGCAAACACAGTTCTCTACAGTCTGGATATGGAGAGTCAGGAAACACCAAAAATGTTAGCCGGAAGGATTGGAGGGTCAGAGAAGGAGGGGGGAGTCGAAAAAAATGAGAGATATAAATGAATACAGAGAGAGTCGAGGTGGGAGATTTGTGTTTGATGACATTTAATGAAACATATCGCTTGAAAACACAGCACAAACTCAAAGTCAGAGCACGCTAATCAAAACCGCCCACTCTCATATTTTTACACTGTCGGCCTACAACCCCCACCCACCAGCCAGACAGAGGCAGAGAGTGAGAGGCAAAGATAAAGCCAGAGAGAGAGAGAGAGCGAGAGAGAGAGAGAGAGAGAGAGAGCGAGAGAGAGAGAGAGAGAGAGAGAGAGAGAGAGAGAGAGAGAGAGAGAGAGTAAAGAAGAAATATAATCTCAGGTAATAAGCCTTTGTGATTTGTTAGCTCTGACTTTGAAATGAGATTAGAGGAAACTCAGGTAAATGAGGAAAAACGACAAGCCCGATATATTGTATCACACCCCATTAAACACTAAGTTTAGAAGCAAACTCCCGAGCCGAGGGCCACGTGACAGTGTATGTTGTCTGTGCTTAAGTGTGTACTTGTGGTGAATGTGAATTCATGTGCTTGTTTGTGTTTGGTATCGCTGAGAAAAAGGGGAGTCATCGAGTCACCAGAGTGGAAACTAAACAAAGACAAATCATCAATCTTCTCTCTTTCTGACCGTTGGTTTATGCAAAAACAACTAAGGAGTGTAATTGAACAGCCTCAAGAGATGCGACAAACATAACAATGTCTCACTCGAGCGAGCTGCAGTCATGTCTGAAATTCTATTCACATACATCATATATTAGAGATTCATGTAGGAGAAGTTACGTTCGATTCACAACTTGCTTTGACATTTCATACTTCCATCTGTTCTTAGCATTCATTCAGTGCCTTGTGTTTTTGGCTGCACAGTATGAGGAATAAAAGAAGTCTTGATTTTGGATTTAAATGGATTCAGTTTACTTATCGTCTCCACAGGACGGTCAGAGGTCGCGGTTGGTTTCTGAACAGCAGGCCCACGGGAGGAATTCAGCTCATAAAATTGTAAAAGTTTCTATAAAACAAGTGAGCACAAGATTCCATCCACCTCTCTCGCTGAAGGTTTCGCCTGTGTGACCTTGTGCTTCTTTCTGCATTGTGTTTTTAGAATCCATAAAGCGCTCCTGGGGACGCGTACTACACAACATTAATGACCTTTCTAGTGAACTACTAGCTGCAGTGGCAACCTCATTTAATGTAGACTGTTATACATCCACATCTTATAATCTAGGACATTTCAGAATTCTATTTGTTGTGTAAGTGGGGTGATTTTAAATTACTGTATCAGTTGAGTTAATTGGCTCTTAGCTGTGTGTCAGTACATGCTGTGAAAGCCATTTAAATGTCTCTTAGACTTCCTCACAGCTGTGCAGTTCCTTACAGCATAATAGCAGCAATCTGTAGATTGTGTTTAATGGGACAGTTGACTATAAAACATAATTGTCACATTAGGTATAGTGAAAAGTCTTCTGATCTTTTGGATTCTGTCTGCATATGTGAACATGAAAGGAAAAAGGGGAGACAGCGCAGACTGTCTTGATCAAAAAGCAAAGAATACAGAGAGCGATGGTGAGAGAGGTGTGAGATGGAGACTGAATAAAAGAGGAGATGAGCACAGTTAATGTCAGATCAGGTCTTAAAGTATAACTTCAACATTTAAGTATAACTTGAACAACGCCAGCTTGTGTTACTCAATAGCCTTTGCAGTTTTAGGACACTGAACAGAAAAAAAACATTTAACACCTTTGTCTTATATCTTAATTGTGATAAAATCTAACTTATTTTTAATTGATCTTATACGTTAATCTATTTTGTGAATGCAGCAACATATAGGGTTCAATTCCATATTGAATTTATAAAGCGTTAAAGGCTCAATTAAGATGGTTTGGAAAAACAACCTTCAGGGTTTGAGGCCCTAAACAAGTGCAACTGACAAGTTGACCTAAGAAGGAGTTTCTATTTTTGGTTTAAGAAAGAAACCCTTAGAGGAGAGGCTTAGCAGGAGTGTTGTTTGCATTCAACAATTTAAAGGCTGAATATGCAACATTTTACACATAAATGTAGCAGAAATCAAGTATATCCTCTGAAAATAACATGACTGTCTACAATGAGTGTGACACCCGAGTCCCGCTGTCTGTGATGTTGTCCAAGCTGTATCTACAGTGTGTTTACATGGACGGGACGGCTGCCTGCTCATCCCCATGGGTATAAAAGTTGTTTAATTGAGGGACTAGAGAAAAGAAGAATAACGTACTGTACTCACTGCTTATTTGAATGTCACACAAGTGTTTTTAGATCACGCTCATTTCAGGTAAATTTACATGCAGTGTGAAGATACGAGCTAAATAAAGAGCGCTAGCATTAGCATGCTAACACAACAATTCACCGCAAGTTGTTTTGGTTTCATGCTGGTGCTCAAGGGCGACATCTGCTGGATCAAAAAATCACATATTCTTCCTTTAAAGGCGATAAAATTATCAAATTAATGATTTATATATATTTTAATATATCTTGTAAAAATAATGTCTTATTATTGCTTAATGGTGTTCTGTTTTTTTAACTGTATAAAGCACTTTAAATTGCTCTATGTATGAACGTGGTCTATGAATACACTTGAATGAAAAGTTTAAATATAAAAAGTGTAGGTACATTGGATGTTCTTACATATCAATATGATGTTGATGACTCCATAAGATCCTTTTCAAGCAATTATATTAATGAGAGACCAGATCAAACTACAAGCCACACAGGAAGATGAGTATGCAGAGTGAGTAGAAGGGAGACTGGGCAAAGCAGGTGTGCAAACAGAAAGATGAAAAGCAAGCAGAGTACAAAATGAGCATGTGGCTTATGTGCATCAGTATTACAACAGTGACCACTTGCTGTTTTACCTGCCAGTCAATCTCTGTTACTGTGGCGACAGCAGTACTTCTCTAGTGACTGCAGTCAGACGGTGAAGAGGGGCGAGCGGTTTAACAGTGATTAAGGATGGCCATTTACAGAGGCTGGGAGACAAGGAGACCTTGAGAAGCCAGTCATCCACAACACTGTTTATGTAGTATTGACTGGCCCCCACACGCTGTGTTATGAACACACATATATAGACTCCACGCTAACATGAACACGTCCTCACACAGAAAAACACAAAGTGAACATAAATCCGCTCCACTTTGACTATTGGCGACAAGGCGAGCCTTGGTACTCCTAAAGTGTCTGTCCTATTTTGAAAATACTTACTGTAGGTGATATATGATTATGTTGCATTAAATGGTTTGAGTCTTTGGTACAATAGAGTCTGAGAAGAGTATGAGGTTTCAGAGCAGGAATTAATTTATGCAGGCACAGTCATGTACATTACATTAATGCAAGCAAAGATGTTTAGACCCACACACACACACACACACACACACACACACACACACACACACACACACACACACACACACACACACACACACACACACACACACACACACACACACACACACACACACACACCTTGCTGTCGATCTCACTGCTGCCCAGAGAGGTCTGGATGACGTAAAGCAGAGCATCTGTCAACCCGTCACACTCCCTCATCCTCCGTCTCGCCTCCTCACCTGCCGAGCTTACATTCCTGCAACACACACACACACACACACACACACACACACACACACAAAGAACAGTGGTCAGAGTGAGTCTGTAATGTGTCCATGTGTTTTGTCTAATAGAAAGAGACAGACAAATGGGCATAGAAAATAGTTTTTGAGGGAGGGAGGAAAAGACAGGAAGACAGATGAAAGGAAAGAAAAAAGCTGGTAACGAGAGGTATAAGAAAGACATAGGCAGAGGAGGAAGAGAGAGAGAGAGAGAGAGAGGGAGAGAGAGAGATGGATACAGGGGGAACCTGGCAGCTCTCCCTACACTAAACAATTGAAAGGGGGACATTAAAATTCTGGATACATCTCAATCCATGCCCCGAAGGCTCGCTTCAATCTAAAGCACTTGACTTGCATCCAAAAAAAAGAAGCCAAAAAAAAAAAAAGCTGCTTAAGTCAGACAGCTTGTGCCTGAACTTCACAGCCAACACACAGCAGCACTGCTTTGATAATTTTAAAATATTGCTGCGTTTATTATTAGCAGCTTTGCCACTATGCCGAATAGAAAAAATGAAAAGGATTTTAATTAAACTGGAGGTACAGGTTGGATCTGTTTGGGTTCCACATGGAGCTGTCTGTGATACAGTTACACTCAGTACCAGACGTTGACTCATTTGCCTGTGTCAATAAAATAAATATGAAACAGAGGTATTTAAGCATGAGCTAGATTGGATATTGGTGTTTCCCTGTTGGAGCTCAGTCCAGAGGACCAAAAAAAGCCCTGCTGGTAACTTAAACTTCTGCCCTCAGCCTGTTACAAGAGTAAATAAATGTATGAACACCTGATGACTCATTGTATTTAACGAAGGAAAATGACTTTGCTTATAAGAAGACATGATGTTTATTTACATTTAACAACTTTAGACAAATTGGGTATACAGGTGAATCCCTATAACCATGTGATCAATCAGTGGTACTATGAATGAAATGTGATCTAAAATGGTAAAACAAATAGAGTTTAAATTGACTGAAAACTTGAAGGGAACCCTGCAGGTAAAATTTAATTGATCAGTTTTATTTTATAGAAGTTCCTAAGGCTATAACCAGAAAATGTCTTGCCTGAAAACGCAGTCAGTGAGTTAAAAAAAATTTGAAATGTTTCTAAGTGAGTAGAGTGCTTGTCTGTGTGTCTCTGTGTGTGTGTCATTTTGTAAAGAGCCTTTAGGGAAATCAATGTTAGAGCTGTAACAGGCACAGAGCGGTGTGTGCCTGTGCGTTTATAACCAAGGGACTACACACTGAAAAACCTCATTGTCACAGACACTCAATATTTCCTCAGCACTCCCAATGTGCTAAATCAATTCAGTCAATTCAGTATAGCGACAATGGAAGGAGACATGATGAAATCAATATTATTATATATTAAAAAAATACTGTCTGTATTTGTGTAGTGATAGTTATTAAAGTGGGGGTTGAATGCACAGGAGACATGCTATACTTAAGTTCATACTGTAGTGCATTTCCATGTTGCCATATTTGAAGGCTATAAATCATAAGATTAACCCTGAATTAACCCTGATTAACTTTAACTGTTTTGATATTTGGTTGTTACAATGATTATGTCTCTGTTGCTAGTTTACTTAAAATTGATTAATTTATCACTGAAGGGTAAAATGTGACTTTGTGTTCGGATTATGTCTTTCTGAAGGATTACTAAACACTTTACCCAGTCTGGCTTGTACAATATCGGTATCATATCATTGGTTTTGTTACCACTGAGTTAGTAACTGTGATTGAATCGGAAAAAGAAGAAGATAATAATTAACCAAGCGAAGACTCAAATTATGAAACATTTCATGTGTTTGTGGGCTTTTGCTCCGATATAAGTTTACTGATATACAGCCACAGCTCTGTTTGTTGACATTGCTCAATTCATTGGCCGGTTGCTACACAATAAACTTTATTTGAGAACAATACTGCATGAATTTCTATTCTACCGCCTTGTCAATGAGAGGAGATGGGTGAAGGCTTCTGGCATTACAGAAGCCAAGAGATAAAAAGCTTAACCGACCAATTAGAGAAGTTTGGTAACAATAGTTTAAAAATCGTTTTAGAAAGGTGGAAATGTCATAATAGCTGACAAGAAAGACAATAGAGGTGTGACCTGGGAGACAAAGCGATGGTTCGACTGAATAAGTTCATCCATCATACGGGCATAATGAAGAGATCACAGCTGTTTCACCACTCTATGAGATGAGGTCAATCATTTATTGTACTGATGTGAAAGAGGAAAAAAAGAATAGAGTGAGGAGGACACAAGAACTCAATTAAAAACTTCACGTTCACGGCTCCTCGCTTCCAAGAGAAGGTCAAGTCATTTTCCCCCACTTTGAATGCTAATGGGCAAACAAGCAGTGGATGGAAACCCTGCTTAGCAGAGTCACAACTCTTTGTCGAGTCGATATGAAACAACAGAACAGTGAAAACACTTCACCTTGACTAATGGTTAGTAGTCATCTAATGTTTAGATGGGTGCATGAAAGAGAGAAAGGGTGGGTTATCTACAGCTTTAATGCTCAGCCTTGAATGTGCAAGATTTCTATCCATTTTCTCTGTTGCCTTAGTTAACGCAAAAGTTAAGGCAACTGGCTTTGCAACAGCATTTTACTTGGAGAATTTCAACTTTTATGACAGGATGAGTGCCTGAATCTGCTTTGTTCTTAACTTTTAAACAGGGCAAACTTACTGAGACTTTAAGGCCCTTTCACTGATAGAGCAACATAAACCAAGACTTGGATTCTCTATTGAAAATCAGTCTATCACATAGACAGCACTCTAGCTCAAGTGTTCACTTCACTTCACTGCGTTTTCTTGTCAAGGATAAAGAAAGACACAGCAAGTAGTTTCAGGCCAAGTGCTCTTTATATATTTTCATCTCCAAGGCTTCAAATACCAATGCTTTGACGCAGCCCCTGACGCACGCCATACTCTTCTTTATGAGACACATTGAGCTTTAAACGACTTATCACATATACTGTTCTCCGTCAATATTGCACCCGGGGAGAAATTGCTGTAAGTGACATAGAAAAAATAGCAATAATGATTGCTTAGAGAGGAGGGTCTGGGGGGGATGAAAGGACCAAACGAGACATGACCTATGCCCAGGAGACTGCATATTGAGCCCCATGTGAAACCGCTTGAAAATCTTTCTGTTTAAACTCCCATCAAGAGGTTTTCCCTAACCTTTACCAATGTTTTACACAAACCTATCCAAATAGACAGTTGAAACATAACAGGTCACTACTTTAGGCATCCAAATGAGATGTAAAAAGACACCCTTTAGGTCAGAATGTACACGGGTTGTGAAAATGTTTAATTTGACAACCTAGAAGAAAAAGCGTTGAGGTTCCTCTTTTCCAGTAGCTTTTTTTTATCATGGTTCTTAACAACATTTTAATGCCATCCTGTGAAATCTTTTACACACTTTGAATAAATCATCATGTAAATAATACAGATGTTGGCCTCTTAGAACCTCAGCTCAAAACTGCACAGTGTGCCTGTAATGCCCTGTGTTAAATAGCATGTGTTTGTGTGGAACACAGTCGCCCGACAGTGTGGAGCACTGCCATGAGTGTGTTTTTATATTCATGTTAGAAACAATTGTGAATGTGCTAGTGTTTGGATCTGTGTGTGCGCTTACTGCCTCAGCACATGTGCTACTTAGTCTAGTGGTTCTGTAATGAGGCATGAAATATTGTGCCTTTCTGCACACACCTTTCTCCTGTTGTAGTTACTAACACCGTGAGGCTTTCTTAAGCAGAAAATAGCCTGGTAACTTTTTTGTTGGGGGGGGGGGGGGGGGGGGGTTAATTCTTCCTCAAGGAATTCTGACATCACGCTGTGTTGAATCACTGAATATTTAGATAATAATAGCTTGTTTGTGTGACTCAGCTTTGTCACTAACATAAGGGATTCATTGACCCAGGCAGCCTTATCTGTACATGTTAGCACTCTGATGGAGAGATGATGTGAAATGGCATATTTAATCAGAAGATGAAAGATGAATACCGAAGGTAACATTTTTAAGCAAAATTTTTTGCATGATCTGTTCTTTTTGTTGCATGTTCAGGGGTTTTTTCAGCACATAAGAGTGTGTGTGTACATCTGTAAAAATGTCTTTAAATTTGGTATTTTTTTCTATTTAACAAGTCCATTACAGGCTTACACTTCAACCTATCTGATGTCACTCCTCATTAACTCAGTCCAACTCATTAGCCTGCATCATTAATTAATTACCTACTGAGCAAAAAAGACACAGAACTTGATTAAGCATCCCATTCAGAATTAATCAGTTGTTATTTTAGCTGCAGTTAAGTAACAGGAAAGTGCCATTTGTGCCAGTGCTAAATACCAAGCCATTTAAACACTAAAAAAATAAAAAATACATTGTGAACTTCTCCTGGTCGTTTGAAATTCAATGGAAATACTTAGTTAATTTGACTTCCTCAAGAATATTAATCAACATTTGGTTTATACTGAGAAAAAAGTGTAGCAATGTTGTGGCATGAGCCTTCTTTCAGGAAAACATACGAAAAACAAATTAAAATATTTATCGGAGTACTGCTGCACCAGCATCATTAAAAGTACAGAAAGACACAGAACGCCAACCATGAAACACAACGTCCTTGGTTAAACTCTAGTTGGGGATCTCTTTTTTTTCTCCCTCCTTTCCTGTCTGGTGTCTACTGCCGTGTTTAATTACGGGATAAAAGGCCCAGAATAACTAAGACAGTTTTTTAAATAACTTTTAAAGCTAACAGACTAAGAGTTGCTTTTTAATTTAAACACACACTCAGAGGCTGCAATAAACAAACAGACCATGGTGTTCTTCTTGTGGCCACTGCTTTACTAAAGTCAGGCTATTTATAAGTTAGAAGCCGCGCTGAAAGGATAACATGACTTTTATGTAATTAGTGGTTAGAGGACTTAAAAATTACACAAACTTTAAACAGTAAATTTTACTTGTGGGTATTATCACTTATTATCACAATGGTAAACAACAAACACATATTGTCATAGTGGAAAAATCCAATAATAAAAGTCCATCAAGCTTCCTGTTATCTGCAGGAGCTGGATCTGAAGTCACTAAAACACATATTTCATTGACGTATATTTCCAAGGTTGCAATAGCGAGTAAATAAGTTCAGAGTCACTGAGCATGTCAGGCTAGTAACTTTCCACACTTCAGTTGTCAAGATTCAACATGTTCAAGAAAGATGTGAACATGAGTGAGTGCAAGACAGATGGTTCCCTAATATTGATCATGGAATAAGAGACTTTGTCTATAACAGCTTGTGTGTGGTGATTCTACACTGGGGTCTGACCATGTGTGGATGTGCCCAGAGGCTCATTTGCATTACTGTGGGGGCAACAGCAGTGAAGGGTCATCACCAGATGGCACACACGTTTAAATGCTAATTATAATTTTTATTGAAATAAATATCAAATCAAACTAATTTGTGAGCTCACTCTTCTTATTCTCGGTTCATAATAAGTCTTTACATTGCTTAACCACGTCTGTGGGTGTCGGAAAGGAAACAAATTAAAACTGATGATGAGTGATCCTGAAAAGAACAGAAATACACACACACACCAACGCACACGCTCACACCAATACAAGTGTGCAAAGTGTGGAGCCAGCAGGTTTTACCTGGCTTGGCTGCAAACCAACAACCTGCAGGGAGGCCAACATCCCCTAAACAAAGGATGTGTGTGTGTGTGTGTGTGTGTGCACGCGCGCGCATGCATGTGTTTGTGTGTAAGCGAAAGCATATGGGTCCATCAGCAACATTGCTGCTTGACCCATATTTTATAAATGCATATATGAACACTCAAATATACTTAAAAATAGACACAAATACACACATGCACACACACCTTATTGCAACACCTGATGCCCTGACATCAGTTCATTCCAATTATCATGTGCAACTCCCACATGACTGCTGGGATTACTGAGATTGATTCTGTTTAACGCCTTGTTTTTCTTGCATGTGTTCATGCACTCACCTTGACTTAGATACATGCATATACATTCCAATATTCTAGCTCACATCAGCACATACAGCCTTAAACACAGATACATTTACAGACAAATTGACATAGATATACATGTGTAGGCAAAAGCATGCACACAGTCTAGTCTGTAGCACTACACAGACAAACAAACACACACAGCCAAGCGATAATGATTAAGGTGAGAGGTCTGAAATTGAGCTGAGGTACACTGGTGCCTGAACATTGTGGCCCCGTGTCACTTTAACCCCCCAGAACAGATACTGAGATAGAAAACAACCCTGGAGAGCAGCACAAACACCTTCATTACTCTCTGTGTCTCAGCTTACTTCTATGAGATCCTGTTAGTGGCTCCCTCTCCTCGCTATCTTCCATTTGTTCTAATCTTTCCAACTTTTGGCCTTTTTCTCCTCTCCTATCCTGTCACTCCTTTACCAGCTCCCATGATTCGATCCTTAACTTCAATGTGTGGACCAGTGCACCGACAGCATCATTTGTCTTCCCCTGCATCATTAGAGGTACACACACACTAAAGTCCTATAACCACTTTAGTGAGTTAGGAAATAATAAACTTGACCGAAAAGTCAAGTGTACAGTTGCACTGGTAAAACAGATAACTTCACAGGGAAGGTTTAGGAAAAAAAACAACAGTTCAAAATGTTTGTATTGCCTTGCATGAAAGATTGCAGAGTTTCTGTTATCTGAGACTTCTGCCGCAAACACAGTGTAACGGAGCTGAACTGAGTTTGTAATATGCAAAGAAATCAAAGATTACATTTAAAAGCTCAAGTGCAGACTCTCTCCAATCTGCATCAATAGATACCAAGAGCAGTTTGGGATTTAAAGGCATTTCCTTCTGATTTGGGATTACTTACTCTTCAGATCTCGCTTCTACTTTAATGCATCAAAATGTACCAAACACTTTAAATAAATATACTCCCAAACCTTAGACATGCTGGACATGTAATTAAGAACCATTCAGCAATTCTTAAATAGCAAAAACAACCAATACATTTAAACTGAAACCGCTTTTTTTTTTTTTTCAGGATATATTTTACATACTTAAAAACTTATCATAATCACATTTACTTATACTCCGAATTCTTGCAAGTATTAAGTTAATTACAACCAATTTCCCTTATACATGTAAAATCGCTTGGGTGATAATGCCACTTCAATGCAAGAGAACAGCATATTATAAGGCAGAAAGGATCATTTTTACTTTCCCCAGTGCAACATTAATTGCAAACACAAAGCCAGAAGTGCACTGAATTTGATTTGTGCAGAAGTTGTGATATTGACTTATCAATCCTGTACCACTGGCCCCTGTGGCAATTCCTGTTCTGTTGTCTTAGACTGTTGGAAACAAAAACCATGGATGTTTATGATAACAAAACTACACTGGAATTCAACTTCCAAATGTTTATTTATGCTTCACTACTTCAAAGAAATACACCCGGCACGGCAGGCAGGATGTAGATCCTCTGAGGAGGAGTTCGACAGTAACAATTTTACAGATGAATGACTTAAGAAAAAGAAGTGCTAGTGTTGGCTGAGAGACTTTCAAATGACTTTAAGGAGATTGAATTTGATGATTAAGGAAGGACTCAGACAACTCTGAAAGAGAGCTTCAGGGCTGGAAGAATGCAAATATGCTACGCAATATACACAATTAAGGGGATTCTGGCAGACCCCAGCTATGCAAGTTAGTATTCACTTTTTTTCAGTTTGGTGATTGTATGCACTCTTCAACATGTACATAGTGTAATACCTTATGTACAAAATTATGTGAATACATACAAAAACCTTTTTGTAAAATCTTCCAAATGGCTTTTGAATGCTTTTGAGAGACATTCAGCAGCAGGAGATAACCACTGGAAACAGCTTGAGAGGAGCTCCGCACAGCGAGTGGGGTGAGGTTTAATCCAGAGGCTGCTGGTGGTTGATTGAGTATACAGCTCAAAGGGAGACTGCCAAGTGGACATGGAGTTTTTTTTTCTTCCTCTAAACAGTCTCAGCTCTCTGTGGAGTTCCAGTGAGAGAGTGTATATAGATGAACAAATGTTGTTTAAGGGATCAAGGACAAGAGCTCTTTCCCTGCACTGAATACATGCGAGTCAGAGACAGAGACACAACTAAGATTAACAGCTATACAAGAATGTTTGTGAATGGTAATGTGCCATGTATAAAAGCCAAATTTGGCAAAACAAATATCTAAGAACAACTCTAAAATGTTGCACAAACACAGTTTCATTAAAGGCTAAGTGCTGTTAAGCTGAATACCAGCAAGGTTATGAACCAGGACTGAGGCTGCATGCAAAGTTCAGAAGGTAAGTACAGCCATGCTGATATACAACAGCACAACCTCGAGTCTGACGCTGCTTTTCTGCAACAGTCTACAAGCAACATATTGTTGCAAACATCAAGAAAGATTATTTCCATTTGGCTCCACCAACACACCCAGTTCCCCTACTTTACAGTAACTTGACTGCTGCCTGGAAACACATTCATTCCCTCAACCCGTGCTACTTTATTCATGTCTTTATGTTACAATTCATAAATCAATGAAAACTGTCATCCATCTTTACAATACTAGATCAAGATAATGACGGTTTGCTGTAATGTTAACTATGTTGTATGTAATGTTAATTAAAGGTAATCAAAACACCTGAGGCAAATGAATACACATAGATACAATTCTGAGTGCTATTGTACTCTACATCGGTGCTCACAGTATGTTCATCAGAAGTTCATCAGTGATCACTGAACTTCTGAGTTCTGAAAAGTCAAATAACAAGTTTAATTTCAAAAGCTTTAAGTTTTCTTTCAGCAATTCAGCCTTTAATAACTCAGGGACACATTTTATCAGCACAATGTACCAAAAAGAAAGTCTTGACACACAAAGCACTTGTACAATTTGAAGAGTTGTTTCTATGGTTACAAGCAAAAAAGTTAGTTAGAGAGAAGAAAAGTTGAATGAGTGAGCAAGAAGACGAGAATCAACTTTTCACAAATGTAGTTTATAGTTTGTGAAAATATATCTCTATAATCACAGCGAGGTGATATTCCAACAAGAGAAAAGAGTCATTCTTACACACAACAAAACCGAGTCGTTACTGTAAATCTCAGTGTCAAGTGTAGATCACAGTTTTGCAAACACAAAAGACACAGTAGATTGGGATAGACCAAAAAACAATCACATATGTCTGATAGGTCTAACGCACAGAGTAAATATTTTCCTACCTGAGGCACCCTGTAGCGTTGCGCAGCACCTGGGAGGTATGAAGGTGGAGCTTTCTGTCGTCATGGTGAGTCGGAGAGGAGTCCCAGTTAGAGTGGGGTATGATGACGCTGTTAGTCAAAACGGCCAGGGCGTCCTGGATGATTGGCATCTTGAGAGCATCACATGACGACAGGTTCCATAAAACACCTATGTGCATACAGACAGTAGGAAAAACATATAAAGATGGCCGTCTATTTTTTAAAATCAAAATTACAGAAAATAAATTACAGAAGAAACAAAAACACTATTTTCTTCATGGCATATTAAAATGATTTAGTTTGTTTTAGTATTTTAGTAACTTTTGAATAATCCTGGCATCCTGCTTGGTTTCCATCTATAAGAAAAAACAATATAAATGACTTTTGTTGGATTTATTCTGGTTCATCATTAAATTCTCCTAATATGCTTTCCCACAGTGCACAGCATGATTCATGCCTTTTATTGTCTTGCTATTAATGCTCCGGTTAAATCTGTGTTTTCAGAATGCAGCAAAGTGTAGACATCACTATTTTCCACTCCCCACATCTTTTTACATGTTATTCAAAAACACTAACGTTAACCTCTTAGAGATGTCATGAGAAATACATTTGGCTGTATTTTGTGAGGTTGGATTGGCTTAAGTCTAAACTTTCAGCTGGTTTCAGAACACAACAAAAAACATTTTAATAATGTCGGGAAAAATGCGAATTTATGTAATTGTAAGTGGCAACTGTATTTAAGTACTCCAGTTGTTATGTTTTCCATGACTCAGAGTTGCTTTTGTTTTTAATTTAAATGTTTGGAAAAAGATTAACATTTTTGGTTTTCTGACTTTTTACAGTTTGCTTAAATACATAAACACTGTAATGGAAGTGACGCAATTAAAGTCCCCATGAGATGAAAAGTTAAGTTTTCCTGGTTTTAATCCAGTGTTCCGGTTTTAAATGTTCATTCACCTGCCATTATGTGCCACACATATTTTAATAAAGTGTTATGAGTTTGTTGTTGACAACATAGTATTTTCTCTTCCTGCACAACGTTTCAAATGTCTGATGTCTAAGCAATGGAGGACTTAGGAGGGAGATAGAGTAGAGGTTCGCTCACACACACACACACAATTGCTTTTTATCAGATGGAAAAACAGATGTCTCTTCAAAGACTGGTGACAGCACTGGCCTTCTTGGTCAGCAGTGACACAATAGAATCACACATTATCTCTCTCTCTCTCTCTCTCTCTCTCTCATCTCTCTAGCTTCATCTGCATTCTGGTATCCTGAATATGTTAAATAGTCCTTGCTGCTTGCATTGGTCATCCCTTTCTGAGAGAGCAAGAGATACAAACCAAATATAGTTACAAGCCACGAGATAAAAATGTGCGTAACTGAGGGTGACAGAGACGACAGACACAGAAGTAAAAATACAAAACTAAAAAGAGGGGAAGAGAGCTGACAGAGCTGAGTGATGTTTTAGGAAGACAGGGACAGATTGGGGGAACAGAGGAGACATGACACACATTTTTAAAATGACAAACTATAAAAAGCTGCAGGTTGAAGTTCACAATCTCTCACACATTTGATGTCAGCCTCCAGATGTTGCAAGTCCCAGGTGGCAGATGTCATTCATTTGCACAGTTACCACAGGAATAACATATGGAAAGAACTCAAGTTACTCATGTGGTCTGTGCGCAATGGTCCGTGTTCATTGAGGCTGTCAAGCAGCTAAAAGCAGCTATCTTGTTCACTCAGATTGTGCAATAACATATGCACAATCCAGTCTATGCTCAGGTCTAGTTAGGAGCTAATGCAAATGAAAAAAAGGAGTGAAACGGTTGTGCAATAAGTTCCTTGAAGTCTTGAGAAAGCTAGATAAACTTGGCCTCCTGTGTAATACATAACAAAAAGAGATTAGAAAAAAATGTTATCCAACTAAAAAGATGGAGAAAGGGCAAGGACAAGGACAAGTTGTGTCACTAATACTGCATATTCATAAAGCCTCACTTCAATGAATCACTGTACACAAAGTAGCGTGAAGGCATTGGGTGTTGACAAGCAGCCAGCTTTGCATTGCCAACAGCAACACCAGTCTTGATGCTTTACAGTATACTGCACAAGTAAGTGTCAGTCATAATAACAATCTGCGTATGACACACAAAGGGATGGGAGGAAAATCAGGTCATGGAAAACACATGCAAGGAGAAAACAATGATAGAGAATAACATCAGAGAATCGTAGATGTGACAGAGGGAAGAACAAATGGGTTATAAAACAAGACGGGGAATACAGCCAGTGACAGACAACACAGCAGTGTTAAGGATCAGAAAGGCTTACTCCTAATTAAAGTTGTTATTTTCAAATTAAACTGTAGGTAAGGTACTGTATTGTAGAGGGGTGAATTAATGAGAATCAAAAAAGGAGCCAAATTGTGACTAAGCATATTTGCATTTAAGAAAATGTGAATGAGAAAAGATGAAAAAAATAACAAAATAACAAATTGAAAAGGACCTCAAAGTATGTGTGTGTGTTTGTGTCTGTGTGTGTATGCATATGTGTGAGGGTGTGTGTACTAGATAGAGCTTGAGAGGACAAGATGAGGAGGGGGATAATAAGGCGATAACCTTGTATGTTGTTTAAAAATAATCAAGTGCTTACACTCAGGCTGATGTGTGACTGTGTGTGTGTGTGTGTTTGTCTGAGCGTTGGAACACTTGCCTTCCCTTTCACTAATCAGCCTCTTCTTTAACATATCAACATCTCTCTTTCCTTTCAATCTGCTTCTCATGGGCTCTTTTCAAACCAAGGTAAAAAGCTCAAGCATCTGGAAACACGCAGTGGCATCCTCAGAAAGGGTGAAGATACAGGACTTGTACAAACCACTTCACTTATAAACCTCAGTGTTCTGTTTCTCTCTGCTTCTGTTGTTTTTCCTGTGTCTGCCTCTTCCACAAGTGGGGAGTTTGATTGCAATCACTTTAAAAGCAGTGTTGTCTCCGATGAGCCGACAAGAACCTGTCTGTTTGCTTGCAAAAGGCAAGAAGCTTACCTCTCTTTGGTGTCTCTGTCCAATAAATCTGCACACACTATTATAAACACAGATCCTCACACAACACACAAAGGATTTGAGAGAGTGGGGTCATGGTGTTAATTTTTAGTAGACAGAGTGAGAGACCAAGATTGAGCAGAAGGAGCAAGAAACACAAAGGGACACACTTCTCTGTGTTTTCTAGGGCAAGGACATTGTGTCTGCTAGTGTCGAACAGTGGCCAAATTCAAGGCTGAGACACACACAAACCCACAAGCACACACCCACACCTGCCTGCTCTAGAAACATAGATCTGTAATGCTTCACTAAGCCCAGTGTCCTTATGGGTTTTACATCAGGTGACCATCAGACAATGACATCATACTGGAGCCTTTGTGTGGGTGCTCGCTGCCTCTCTCTCTCTCTCTCTCTCTCTCTCTCTCTCTCTCTCTCTCTCTCTCTCTCTCCTTCTTACATCTCATTCCCTTTGGACGCTTGATGGGCAGTTTTGGTGGAGCTAGGTGGTTTGGGGAAATGGAGAGATGATTGCATGAATTCATGAATAAATGAGAGTATGACTTGTAAGGGGAGAGTGAGGCCTGTTAGGCCTCAAGTGGCAATGTTTTATTAAACAGCCTTCATCTGTGTGACTGGATGTGAATTAGTTAGCCACAGGGTCAGAACCTGGTGATGAGTAAAGCCAAAGACGACAGATTACATACCTAATGTGTCTACAAAAAGTAATACTATTTTGGATGACATTATAGTTGGCAGCAGGTTAACAATTGCTGTATAACCCCTGGAGTCACACAACTTCTAAGCCTGCAGTAGGTTAGAGGAAAAACATTTGTCAGCACCAGGTAAAGTGCTGTATTGTGGGTAAGCTGTCACTGCCTGTACTGAGGGTTTCATTCCCACCAAGGCTGCCCACTGTGAAATCCAACAGAGACATTTCCGCAGGACAGAAGCAATTTTCTAGCATCATATGAGAAGCGAAATAAGTCTTCCTTGTGCTGGCATCCTGTTTCCACACACAAAATCCACACAATATGTTGATGGAGCTCTGCCCTAGAGCATTATAAGAAAGAAGGTAAAACATTTTGATTTAAATTAAGTAGCTTTAGCAAACGACTTTAAAGTAGTTGGGGCATGGAGATTTAGGCATGTACTCAGAGCAGTCATTCATTCCATACAGAAACAGAACAGTAAAGGATTCAACAGTTTTATTTTGTTGTTGTACTTTGTAAATTTCCAAAAGCAGTAATATATTCTTCACTTCAGTGAACCCTTGATTCCTCTTTGTAACAATTTCAAGCCTTTGATCTCCATTTACATTACAGCTGTGCTATTATGATGAACAAATTCGACACACGGAATATCAATAAGAACATTAGCCCATCCATACATTCCCTCTTTAGGTTTAAGTACATTAAAACTCTTACTTAAGAGGACATATTATAGCCCTCTTCTACCTTTTCAAACAGTCCCCTGTGGTCTAAATGAAACATCTGTGCTGTGCTTTGGTCAAAATATAACATGAATCAAGCACCAGAGGAGGTTTGTGACCCTGTATAAACCAGCTCTCTCAGAACGCTCCGTTTTGGTGTGTGTGTCTCTTTAAATGCAATGAGCCCCCCCTGAGTTTTCCTGGTAGACAACAATCCTCTGTAGCAAGACTAAAAATGGCGGACCCAGCGTCCATGGGTGGGGATATCAGGGGAGGGGAGGGCATTTGGTTTTTTAACAGAATCCAACTTGTGACATCACAAATTGAGCAAATTTAAAACGGAGCATTTGTCTCTGTGTTGTAAGACTTATGCAGTCCACAAAAAAAGGACTAGATGGATTTATTTTAAATTTTGTGGGTTGGTAGACACTCAGTTTACCCAAATATATGTTCAAAAACACTGCCACAGTGGATTTTCATAATTTGTCCCCTTTTAAGAGTGATAATTTGAAGATAGGTGCAGATAAGTCCCAATGCTGAACACATGACTAGTCTCAGCAGTTGCTTTTCAACTCATCACCCATCTCAGAGCAGGCAGCAGCCGCTGCAGCAGGGTCATGTCATGGTCCAGCGCCTCAAGGTGAACCCACGAGTAAGGATAGCATCTCCTATTGACACGCAAAGCCTCTGCATCGATCAGACCTTTACTGACAGGCCCGGAAGCCTCCACTCCTTCCTTTCTACCTCATGCAGAGACTCGGGAAGCCAATAAAGCTCGTCTATATCTAAGCTTTAGAACGACAGGGAGATAGAGTAAATTGCTGAGGGGAGTTTTTTTCCGGTCACAAAAAAAAACTATGCCTTGTTTCATTTACAGAGACCTAAGCAGATTCTTTAATCAAAGAGAATAGTGAAGTGCTTTGACGAAGCTGTCAACACAGAGGCAGTAATGAGGAGGCTGATTTGTTATGACTCTAAAACAATCACTTATTTTGAGTCCAGCAGTTAAGGACTGTCTATTGATGTAATGTAAGTATGCACCATTGACCCTGATGGACCTGTAGTGGTCACCAACTTCCTTTCAAGTCATTTAGCCACCAATTAATAATGAAGGTCAGGCTTTGAGGGGAATGTCATTTAGCCATGCAATAGATCTGATGCCTTCTCGCTACGTTTCAGTGCATTGGAGCTTACAAGTTTTTCTTTAAAAAAGCGAATTAAATGTACCACACTGTCCTGAAATCAAAAACTTCTACACGTTCACACAGTAGCTTCCAAACAAAATCACTATGGCTGGGAATCTTTGGGTGTCTCACGATTCGATTTCGATTCTTTAAGTCACGATTCAGAAACTATTTTCGATTCAAAATGAGGGAGTTTCATGAGGTAAAGGGGGATACACTTCAAAAAAGGCATCTCTGGCATCAAATTACTTGAAAAGTGGAGTTAAATGCTAAGTACCAGAGTTAAAACAAGGTAGAGTCATGCATGACACTGAGTCACTCAGCCAGCAGCAGTGAGAGTTAGACGGAGAAGGGCAAATACATTAGATATCAGGGTAAGGGAGAGAGAGAGAGAGTGTGATAGTGCAAGATGACTATTTATACAAGTCAAAAGCAGCATTACTTGAAGTGCATTTAATTTATTTGCTAATCTGCTATAGGACCACACACAAACACTGGCACACTATCTTCAGATTTTGTTTTTAATGGCAGACTCTCCAGCGCTGCAGTTGTGTTCTTCAAGGTGCAAGAATGTTCCTATAGGTAAAGTCTGGAGACTGTCCCCACTAGCCTGGAGAAAAAAACCCTGTTGCTACACCGCAGCAGGATTCTGTATGCTTGTTGGTGATAAAACAGCTATCTCTTTTCGTACTGTCTTCTCAAACTTTCTTCTTTATTCCTCCCCACATGTCTGCAGAACGTCTTCCCTTCTCTTCTGCTTTACTTTTAACCACTGTCCATGCACTCCTCACCAGTATTTACTGTATTCAACATCAATAGCTAATTTCAGGAATTAAAGTAACAGCACGTTCTGTCAATCTTTTGTCAACTATTCTACAATTGGATAGAAAAGTCTTTCAGTCATAAAGACTGTGCACTAAAGTCTATATAAGAAACAGGTTGCTGAATGGGTCAAAGACAGAGCTTGAATTTTGCACAGAACAAGAACACTGATCTCCTGGGTGAAAGAGCATTCTGTCAGAGAGCCTTGAAGGCAAACTTTGACGTGACAAGAACTTGCCAATCATAGCTCAGTAGGGTGGGACTTGGTGGAATCCTCTTGAGGAACAAAATATAATGTTATCATATTATTTTTTTTTTTATCTCCACCACTCTCCGGTGGGCTTTTATCAAGGGTCTGTGAAGAGAGAGACAGAGCTGCTCCCTGGCCTGCTGGCTGTCATTGTTGTGATCCTCCCGGTCCTCAACTCCCCAGAGAGTGGGTGACCTATGGGGATGGGTCTAGGGATGGATGTTTGAGCGTGCTTGTGTGTGTGTGTGCTGGGAGATGAGCTTCTTCCCGCAGAGGAACAATGTGGACAGAGGTCAAATTGAACACGAGGGGGCCCCACTGAATCTATCTCAGGATTCAGTGTGTGCCTGTGTGTTTCTGTTTGTACGAGTGAATGAGTGCAATTGCACTTTATCTTTGTGAATGAAGGAATCTACTTGTATGAGCTTGAACGTGTCTCTCTTATCTAAGCACTATCCTGGTGCAAGGACCTTTTGTCTAAGCAAAGTGTGAAAAACAATGGTGAAAAACTCATGGTACACAGTGCAGTTCAATGTGACAAAATAAACTGAACCACATAGATTTAGCATGTATTGATAAAAGATAGAGGTACAGTGTCGGGGGAAAAGGGAATTGAATACAACAGATGTATGAGAGAAGATAATTCGCATGAATGGAATAAGAGAAAAGGATTGCCTATGTTTTGTTTTGTCATTGGAGCAATTCACCATATTCATATGGCAGCCATTTTCAACTTACATCCCGCTAAGGATGGGAAGCTTCAATACTGTTTTAATGTCTTACTTCCACATTCTAGGCTTAAAGTTGTTTAAGCAAGGGGAAGCCTACAAACTGTCACAATTAACTTCTTCCAGCTTGATCAGCAATTTAAAAGACAGTTAAATAACAGGGGAAACCCAGACGGACATTTGGATGCTTTTAAGGTGGAATAACTTATTCGATTAGCCGTTAGCAACAATGAGGCTTAAGTTAGCAGTTAACTACTTAAACACACACAGTTAGCAAGATTATTCGTTGTTTGCTTTCAAACTGTGTAACACTACCAAACGGTAATGTACAGATACAACAATGGTCTAGCTTTTAGTAACATGACATGACATTAGTTATTTCATGATAAAAAATGATTAATTACCAATTGGCCACAGCTAATGTTAGCTTATGTTCCTGTAAGCTAGAAAGGTGGTGAGTGCTAGCACTAATGTTTCAAAGTGATACATGATACCATAATAAAAGCATGTGCCCCCTGCCTACCGTTCAGTTAGCTAGGAAGTGGTTAATTACTTTAATTAACAAATAGGCTGATGATTTATCAAATATGCTCTTTAAGTTTGAAAATGGTCCTATTTCCCTCAACATCTTGTTGTTTGAGCTTATCATTCTAGGATCATTGAACTAAAGATTAGTCAGATTTCTTATGTTCAAATCCCTAAGAATGATGTCAAACAAAAATGAATGCCATGTGAATAATGTCAGATACATGTACTCTTAACATGCCTAGGACTACTGCTCATTGGAACATCTGCTAGGCTGCTAGCATTCAGGCACCAACTTTTCACGTGTCAGAGCTCACTCAAATCATGTTGGAGTAAACTGTTGCTAACGCTCATTTTAGCCTGTCTAGCTTTTAGTGTATACCTTTTCTGTCCCTGTAGCAGACACTCATTATTACCAGCTGAATTCCACAAGTATAACAGATTTGTGATTTTATAGACCGAATGTTATGACATGTCCAAACAAAACTGACACACAAGTATGCACAGACACACAGAGGCTCATCATTATTACCTGTCCTGAGGCTGTAGAACCAATGTCAAGTGTGAAAATAACTGCCTGCACTTTTAGATTACATATATGCATGAGTTGGTATATATATATATGTGATTGTGTGTCTGTGTAAGGCAGAGAGAGATGCAGTGCATGTGTTAGTGTTTGCTGCAGCACTAAAGGGCCTCTGGTAGACTATTAAATCCTTGTGGGATGAATATTGCTAAATATTTCAGTAGAAATGGAGATCAAATTATAGCAACTCGTGCAATAGCTATTTACCAATGTGGGTGTTAAAATGTATCTATACTTCTTTTGCCTACACAGATAATTTTGTGTCTTAAAGACATGTACTGTTCATTTGAATATGTTTGTGTAAGTTTGGTTATGTATGTCCATTTCTAAGTTTGTGTGTGGGTGTTTGCCCTTCTGTATTTGTGTATCTCCAGTGCACTGACTGCACTTGCCCTCAAGTTTAAAATAAGATTGACCGGTGATTGTAATACAACACAATTGCTAGTAAAGGGGCGGTAAGGGCTTGAATTTATGATAGATTTTTTTTTTGTTGAGCTTCTTTATGCACCTTTGCAGAGGGAATTAAAGAGCTTCACAGCTTAACCATCTGCAATTTATGTTGAGAGGAAATGTAACAAATGGAATTATGTGTTAAAAAATAGTTGGCTACCTTTCTCCTTCCTCTGCATTCTTTCCAGAAGTCGTGCCTAGAGTCCTATTAGACTGTTAAGGAGAACTTGGATTGAATACAGAGTATATTTGGAATGTGAATGAGTGCACGGTGAACAGCCTTGGTTTCTTCATAGTGAATAATAACATGCTCGAAAGAATATTTGAGCAGTGAAAGTTAAATATACAAATTCTCCATGAAGTAAAATCTCTGCGCTAAATAAACTGTTGGCACTTTCGAGGACAATGCTAACAAGAACTTTGAGGCTAGGTGTGAACAAAACCAATGCCAACCAAGCATCCTTGATATCGGCTAAAATATGACATAGCAACCTCTGGGGCTGAAAAATGAGTCAACAAAGATGGTATAAAAAACTGCAGCTTCATGGTACCAAAAACTGAAACTTCCTTAGTAATGGGTTGTTTTTATTAACAATCTTGCTCTGCGTAATTGGCCAATCAGAATCAAGTATTTACCACAGATGTGTTATAAAGGTTTATATTGTAAAATCAGATTTCAGACATAAAGATTTATGTTTCCAAATTACCCATAATCATTTTAAATGGCATGAAGCATGCTGATTCTAAATCTCCACACACCAAGTCCTATCCACTCATTCACAATAGCACATGTACACACACACACAGACACACAAACACACCAGTATTACCTCACCTGAGGCTATCGTGGCAGAGTGATATTGGAAAATGACTGCAATTGCACCGTGCTAAACATCCAAGGCAGTTGGTGAGTGTGTACTTTTTTTTTTTTTTTAACATTAATACTGCACCTGTGACCAGCTCCCTAATTTCCACATCTCCAGTTTTCCTCAGCAGGCGGACCAAGGCAGGAATCCCACCACAGTTCTTCAGGGCAATTTTGTTCTCATCGTTGGCCTTGCCATATACCAGGTTCCTTAGGGCTCCGCAGGCGCTACGGTGAACCTCACTCATCCTGTGGTCCAGCAGGTCAACCAGCAGCTGTATGCCACCCTGTCTGCGGATCTGAGGATCAAGGAAACAAAATCAGCTGGTTACCATCTAAAAACTACATCCATGCAGTTGTTTATGAGTGTGTTTATGAGTGTGTGCGTTGCCAACAGTATCTGTCAGTCCTGCCAATCAGATTAACACCCCTAATTAATTACAATATGACACAGCTAATGCCTGTTCTTTCACAAACTGATACTTGATTACACAGATGATAAAGGAAGAGCTGTGCCACAAGCTTTGCTTATAATCTACCATCCTTTTCTGCCTCTCCCTTTCTGCTGTACCTGCTGTCTCATTCCTGCTTCTTATTCTTCTTCAACACGGTTTCTCTGTTCAATATCTGCCATCTTTGTAGTTTTACTATTTTACTATAAACCTGCTGCTATCTGCCTGTCCGTCTTTTTGTCTCTGGACTGACCCATTACTTCTAACACTTCTGCAAACTAAAATGTCAAATCTGTAGGCAAGGCTCAACTTTGAATAGATAACTATAGTGAGGCATATGTTATTGCTAGTCGAGAAAATCAGCTTATGATCCATAAAGATGCAGCGCCGTCCGCCTAGTGGTTAGTGGGCGCACCCCATGTACGGAGGCTGTAGCTCTCCATGAGGGCTGCCTGGGTTCGAAAAACAACCTGTTGCTCATTTCCTGCATGTCATTCCCCACTCTCTTTCTTCCCGATTTCTGACTCTATCCACTGTCCTTTCTCTAATTAAAGTCATAAAAAGACCAAAATTAAACCTTTAAAAAAATGTATAAAGAACACCAGCAAGCTTTAAGTCTTTTTATGAACGTAATATATAAAGTATACATAATATATTTGCACACATATTCTTCATCGTTTACTTTAATCATTGTTTGAATTGTTTTAGCATCTTAAGTTTTAAATACGGAATAAGACACTAAAATGAACATAAACTGGTAATAAGTAGCTGCATAACATGATATGAGAATACATAAACACCTGAGGGCCTTTTCTTAAGTTTGCCACATTGTCATTAACTTGTAAATGCTTTGTTAAGACAGACAACATTTTAAATGATAATCCATATTTAACAGTTCATTGAGGGGATTATTATATAACATGGGCATGAAGGACCGAAGGGAAACTAAAAGGCATATAAAAGGTGTTTTAACAGATGTCCTGACTTGTTTTTAAAGCCTGGAGGAGATTTTTCTTGATCTCCAAACTGCTCAATACTTATGTACCCACTTCATTTTTGCACAGTATACTGCTGTGTTCGCTATATAAATACACACAAGACACAGATACACACAGAGAGAAAACAAACAAGCCAATCAGCATAGATTGATTAGTTTCTGAAACTAGGAAAAGCTTAGGCAGGACCATCAGCCCAGTAGGGACTGCAATGAGGGCACTCTGGTGTTACACATTAAGCCTTCCCCCAATGGCGTTTCATATTATGCCTTCCCCCATGCTGCAACACATTGTCTTCTCCACACGCTTGCACTATTTAAACTCTTCCACCTTGCTTATCCACCGCAGGGATCTTCATTGGCCTTAGGGGGGGCGAGCAACCTGCGTTTAGTCCAATCACCAGGGAAGTAGTACTAATCACCACAACAAGGCTGCCCTGATCACCAGGATACATGGGATAAAGCAACTAGTGTGTGTGAGAACGAGAAAGCAAGGGGGGAGAAATCCTGTTTCCAAACCTTCCACTTTCAAGTCATCTCCAGGGTACTGCAACAGACAGAGTTACTCAACCATGTAACTGGAAAAAATATATCTTTTTAAACGTTTACTGAATACTCAGGCTTCTTCAAACCCTATTTTTATCCTCTATGTTTCACCCTGACACCTGAGAAATAAACTAATAGTGCAAATTCTTAACCCCTGTTAAGACCAGCTCTTTCATGAATACCTACTAACTTAATGAGGTCTCCATATTATTGATGATGATGATGGTAATGACGATGGTTTTTGTTTGATAACGACGACTTATAAGATGGTTTCTATACTGATTAGAGCTCTCAAGAACTGCCGTCAATGTTGTGCTTTGCCTCTGGTCACTTCCTGTCAGCACCTGTGTGTCCAATTAGACTCAAAGCTGATCGTTTGCTCTTACTGACATTGTTCCCTTTTTTCTAGATCCTTGCTTGTGTTGTACTTACTCTCTGATGTACGTCGCTTTGGATGAAATCGTCTGCTAAGTGAATTGTAGAATTGTTGAAGACTGGTGAAGATGTTTACCATGACCTTCCCAGTTATTTTGTCTGAAAATTGTTTTATTTCCTGACAAAAATTCAACCCTCTTCCATCAGTAAACAAAAAAAAATGTACAAGGTGTCTAAAAGTGCTGTTTAAGTTTGAAATCTTCAAAGTGAAAACTGAGAAAGTAGGTGGGGTGTAAAGAGAGTGAGGGTGAAAGGTCTGGAAAAAAAGAAAACGGAAGGGTTGAGGTGCTTGATGACACAGCAGGAGTTTATCGAGCAAAATGACTTTGCTTATCTATTCAATTAAAATGGATTAAGGGATGCAATGAATGGCAAACTAACCTTGGTCCATTGGCCACACAATTTCCTCAACCTGATTTACTGTCCCTTCTATGCCCTCCAGTCCTCACCCCTGCTCCTCTCCTCTCCCCCTGCCTCTTCCCTCCACCCATACTGATCTCTTCTCCTCTACCCTATCCTCTTTATGCTTGTGTCACACTTAATCTGTTATTCCATAAAAGCCATAGTGCTATTACTTTGTATTGCCTCAGAGCTTCCTACAAGACTTGCCAGCTCTATGCCTATTCCTCCATTCCATGTAAAGAAGATTAGAAGCACAGATTGATTTGTCTTTGTCTCCCACTGTTCTGCGGCGGTCACAGCTATTGGTAACCCATGGAGACAGCATTGCCGTGGTAACAGTTAGCGGTGGTGACAGCTGGGATTGTGGGAATTGGGAATCAGAGGTGCTGCCGGTGTGATAGCTGGCAGTGGGAGACACGGGTGACACATACCTGGGATGGTGGCATGGGAAGCTTAACAAGTGTGTGTGTGTGTGTGTGTGTTTGTGTATGTGTGAGTCACCACATATGCATCGCCAACGCTAATCAGCAGCACACTGTAATACGTTTACTGCTTACATAGGAGTAGGGTTGACAGGGTGAAGATGTGTCACACCTTTTAACCTTTCACACATGTACACACTCAGGCCCTCACACATACAACGGCTTTTTTTAACCTGACACTTACATTAGGGCTTACTGTCTTTGAGGGCTCTCAACCTTAGGCTGATTTAGTTCTTGGCCCTAGGCAACAGTTCCCTCTGGAGCATTTCAAACTGGGCCAAAAATGGCAGGAACCTTTTGTTTACTGATGTTATTATGAGGCAGAAACACAGCTAATTTTACAGCAGTATCAACAGCAGGATTAACAAATGTGAAAATCTACCCTGACAGATCAACTAGAGGCTTAACTCTATTGTGCAGGGAGAAAAGCGTAAAAGAAAACACAAGGCATTTCTCTCCTCACAGCAGGAGGCGGGGAAGTCCCAATGTGTGACTATGTTAGTGTTGATGAGTGGGTGGTCCACGGTAGTTTTATGCTTACAAAGTATAGACTAACATATTTGAATTTCAAAGGTTTTTTTTGTGTGCATATATGCTGAATTATGGAGAATGACAGAAAATATTGCCAAAAAAAACCCGATGGATTTGTCATTCAGAAACATTCTACAGACCAATGAGCCGTACAGAACATACCGGGTGTATTCTCCAAAGGGTTACCTGGAGTTTGGGAAAACCCTGAGGCAAGGAAAAACCCCAGTTTTGCTTAGGTTTTTGCATTTTCTGGAAATATGATTGTTAATGTTGAAAACTAAAAAGGCAATGACAGTTTTTTTCTTTAAATGAAGAAGTCATGGATGAATGACTCAGTATACTGTGGTCATGTTAAATATGTTAACCCAGCATTTACATAACTGTAACTGGGATTTACATTTAAAAAAAGTACTGCTGTAGCACTCACACAAAGTTTCTTACAATGACTTGATGTAAAATTAAACAGAAATGATGCACTGAGCATGCAGTTTTATTGCAGTACTTGCGGTGGATCATTTACTGTCTTGTACTCATCTTTCATGCTGAAGATAATCATAGCTTTCATTTTGCACAGTTCAACGTGCTAACATCCAAAACAGGATTTTATAGCCTATTGACTTGCCTTTTGCTGTCTCTAACACAAACTCTAAAACTGTGATAATACAGCGTAACTCAATATGCCAGAGAATATAATCCTGTCTGCCGTAACTGTGAGATCTTTGAGATTATATTATGCTGTATAATCATGCACCTATTCTGTGAGAAAATAAAATACATTAATTTGATTATGGATTGTAGCTGATTAATTCAGGTAAATTATATCTCTGAAATTGAGGAGAGGCATACAGTTACATGAAATATGTGAGGTGTGAGTTAAGCAAAACAGGTAGCACATAGAGGGAGGGAGGGGGTGACACAGAGTCAGGGGGCACGCTTCTATCCCCTCAACCGCTCTGTTGGATAAATGGATATCGACAAGGCTCCTACCCAAAATGAATTACTGATGTGACTGAACTTCAGTCAGACACTGTGTGTGTGTGTGTGTGTGTGTGTGTGTGTGTGTGTGAGTGTGCTTGTTTGTAGGTGTACCTAAAGGGGATGCATGACCTGACATGTCAATGGGCTTGTACCATCTGTGTGTGTGTGTGTGTGTGTGTGTGTGTGTGTGCGTGCGTACGTGCGTGTGTGTGCATGTGTGTGTGTATCTCTTGTGTATCAGTTCCACAGCAGCTATAAATGTTGCTGAAGATGAATTTGCCAAGCTGCCTCTGTGGCCAAATGTAATCTGAGCTAAGACCATGCCCTGCCACACACACAAAACCACAAACACACAAACCTAGTTCTCTACTCTCACGAATCCAAATGCACACACAGTAACGCAAACATCTTCCATCAGAAGACAAATTGTTACTAAATCATCTTGCAAAACCAACACACTGTATTTTTTGATACCTGCTTCAAGATAACAGAAAGCAACATTGTCTTGTTTTCTGTTTATTTTGCTTTCTTTCCCTCATCCATCCATGTTCCCGTTCGTCCCTCCTCCTCTATTTGGCCCTGCAGAGGGTCTCTTTAGCGAAAAATACCAGCCATGTTGTGGCTGTGTTTAGCTGCTCAGTGTGTCCCCTGCCATCTGTCTGTCTAGCTGACTGAAAATAAGACAAGTCTTAAGATGGTCATACAAAACGCTGCCATTATCATTCATAATATATATGCTCAGTGAAATGTCCCACTATACATTCAAGCTACACAGGGTTAAGATTTACATTGAAATATTCTCATTTAGTAAGAGGCAATACCATTCCACTATTCTTGTTTCATTGGGTTAATCAAAAAAGGCTATTAGTTAAATGTTTTATCTAGATTTTTATTGGTGAGTTGCTGTCAAATATGAAAGTAACAAGCCACTTCAGGCTGTGAATTACGACCTATTTTATGGAACAGCTAAAAGGGCTTTAGTTATGCCTCTAAGCAGCTCTATAATTATGTGAAATCATTGCTCATTGCCTGAAGATGACCAGTATGAAAAATATTAAAGTGACTTTAATGTCTGAAAATAGGGGGGACGTTTCAGTATTGACCAGTAAGCCAGCATTTTCAAGATATGATATAAGATTGCAAGTCACTCATTGAATATTACCATCATTTAATTTTATTTAGTGTGAAATATTAGTTTTTTAATATTCTATTTTTTTTTTAAATGAAAAGCATGAAAATGAAAAGCTGTGTTTTTTCACTGTGTTCAGAAGATGCCCACATGAGCCAAGACAATTTCCAACCAACTAAAGACACATCTGCGACACTAAAAACAAGAGCAACTGGCCCTGCAGCACACAAATACCTCATATATCCCCTTAAAGGAGCCCTTTACATGCACAAAGAATCAACTTGTCCTTTGAGACATCAGCCTCAGCACTGCCTATGAAAATGAAACACATTAAATAATCTTCTATGACATCTGCATTGTTATGAATCCCTTGGTAATAAAGCTGTCACAGTGTTTTCCAGTGACATGCATATTCAACTACAGCTGTCAGAGGTTATTTTTTAAAGAAGGTGACCCCCACCCTCACCCCTCGTAATGTGTGACATGCAAAAATTAACAATTGCTAGAAGGTTGCGTTACATCACACACACAGCGTGTTTCATATATTTTGAACCTATCTTTACCTTTCACACTTCCCTGGCATCTTATTGGAATAATGCCAGTGTCACCAAAAGTCAAATATATCCCCCCCGAGAAAACCATGATGGAAGTTAATTGGAATGACGGAAACAAGATACAATGAAACTGCCCAAGTAACTCTTTTTGTGATCTTGGTAGCCTTAATCAATAAAGACTTGTTTTCTTACACTTGTTTTTGCTCAGTGACAGCACAGAAGTTTTAATGAACCAATGAGGAACATAAATAAATATTGGAGACTTACCATCACATAATTCACAATAGTCCTCCTGAATTACAAAGAGGCAAGTTGTATTAAATGGCTTCCAATGGGCTAATCTAGCAACAACTGGTGCGTCTGTTCCTGTCAGAAGTAACCAAGCATTTTTTGCCACTGAAAGCAAAAGGTTAGATTTGATGTGATAAATTTTGTATTTCAACTGACTTTACGGCCAGGCCTGTGTTTTTTAGCCCTTGTACTTGAAATACGAGATTATAAAGACATTAAGTCATCTACTCTGTCACAACCTTAACGATCCACAGAGAAACGTAAGAGTTCAACTGAACAAATTGACCTTTTTTAAAAAATAATTTTCCCACATGTTGAAGAAACATCAATACTTAAACCAGCAAGCATTCATAGACTCTCCAGAAGGCCATGATGTGCGTATTCATTCTGAGACTTTCTTTTGAAGTTGCTTTGATGAAAATTGAATCAGGACTGCCATATGAAGAAGAAGTGAGAAAAAGATTTCAGTGAGAGTCAAGACGATTCAAGATGCTCTCCACTATTCAATGAGACACTTCTACAGTTCATACACACGCTTGTTCCATCGCCTCTTAGGGGGATCAAACATGGAATGATAAAAGGTGCTGTTTACTTTTGAAACTCTTCAGAGATAAATGGAGGAGGCAGAAGAATTGTTTTCACTCTCGGATGTGACAAGAACAATGTAACTCCTACACCCTGTGAAGAGAATAACGATTATAACGGAGAAATTAAAAAAAAAAAAGAAACACTTTTCTTAACAGTTAGGAGTTCATTGCTTTGTTCCACGTGGCTTTGAACTAAATCATATTTGTATTCATCATAACGAAACACATTTTATTAATCCCATGACAGTATAAAAGAAAAGCAAAGTGATGAGCATCACTATAAATTGTTAGTTCTAACAGTGGATCTCTATCCCAACTAATATCCCATATCTGGCCTGGAGATCATCAAGTCTATCATTAAAAGCTATTTAAGAATTGTGTGCATCATATTGCACATGCTACATCATTTCATTATATGTGGCAGTTTGTGCATGGAGATGTATGCATGTGAGTGTCGCTCTGATGTGATGCCAAGCGTCAATTGTGGTTTACATCTCTTCCAGATTTAATTTGTGTAAATAGTATTTAGCAGTGCCTTGGGCATCGAGCAAGACAATCAAACAGAATGATGAAGGCAGGCCAATGCATCCACTTGTCAATACACAGATGCTATTTTCTCCATTGTTGGACACCGCCATTCACAGAGTAATTACAGCCATTACAAAAGACAGGAACACTTAGGTTTCTTTCACAGATGAAGGTGTGGGAGTAGAATAGAGTGTGATGTTTTGTTATATTTGTGCAATTGCATTTTCCTATATATCTATGTGTGTGTGTGTGTGTGTGTGTGTGTGTGTGTGTGTGTGTGTGTGTGGGTGGGTAAGTAGGTTGGTGTGAATGAAATGAGTCTTGTCCTTGTGTTTACATGTTTAATTGTCTTCATAACAGAATCTTAATATTAATATTTCTGCTTTTTGTTTGCTTGTGTCTCTTTGTAAATTGGTGTGAATGAGCATTTTTGCAATGTGGCATCACTTTTTCAGTTAGGTTCTAGTAGCAGCCATTGACCGAACGCTGAAAGTAATTTCATAAAGAAAGAAAATTGATTGACTGGGAAATTGATTCGGAGAGTAAAATAAGGTTAGAAGATGTGTTTGTGTGTAGTTGTGTATGTGTGTTGACAACTATTTACAGACAGAGAAAAGGAAAGCCTCTGTGTAAATGTGGGTTTAGATTTGAGTGCAAATGCATGTGCTAATTGTCATTGTTACGAGAGCGTCTAGCCTTATTAAAGGGTTTATTAGAGAGTTCCAAAGGGGCTTTCCTCCAGAATTGCTTTTGAGAGACAACTCGTGACTTTGGAACTAATTGAACTATACTGCCATTAAAGACAAAACTCAATAGAAGACAGAGCTTAGGGATTGAGACTGCAGGCAGGTTTAATCAAGCAAAACATCAGTGTGGAACTGGTTGGTTAAATCACTCTGTTGTGAATATGAGTGCAGAAAAAATGTATATAAAAAAGTAGGATTAGTGTTGACTGCAACTCATCAAACACCTTAAAATGGCTTTTATCATCCGGGTTATAATCATTTCCTCTGTAAGAGCAAGGACCTCAGTCCAATACTCCTAATACTAAAAACACACACACACAAACAAACATATAGATCCAAACCTCGGCTTTGATCTTGTTGTCTCCGAAGCAGAGATGCTGTAGGTATGCTGCAGCATTGGACTGCACTGATGGGAACTGATGCTGTAACATCTGGATCACCTCTGGCAGCTCTGGATCTCTCCAACCGAACTCTCTGCAGAGAGTGAGAGAGAGAGAGAGAGAGAGAGAGAGAGAGAGAAACATTAGCTTTGATTCCTGCAGCACTGTACCAAAGCACCTCAGTAAAACACGGGAGACCACCTGAAAGAAGTCCAATAAAATCACAGACCTTCTTCCAAAAAAACCTACAGCTACACATATTCACTTGAATGGTTACACGGGGTAAGACAGACAGATAAAAAGGAAGCGTGTGAATGTGAGAAAGATTGAAATGTCAAAATCCACTTTGTTCTGTTTTGAAACCTTCTTATTGGGACAAGCTTTCTAGAGTAAGCTAAACAATGGGACAGAGGTTATGCAAATCTCACTAAATGCCCAATTTGCCAAATCATTGTCATTTCTATCAAATAACAGGCGCAGGAAATAAGAGCATGTGAGGATGAAACCAAGAGGTTAAAGCAGGATCCAAGAACACTTTTGTAGCAAGTGGGGAAAGAATACGTCTCAAACTCAAGAGGCATCGTTTTTTTTCTTTATAAATAATACAATAATGTATTTCAGTCCTTTTACTCCCCACGGCCTGACTTTTCAGTGTGTTCAAGTGTCATTGTACTAGAGATGGATATACACAAAATCACTGTAGTGTCTGTATACTTTCATGGACACATAAAGTGCTATCCAAATAATAAATCTGAAGGGATGAATCAAAGTGGTTATTACAGCTGTCCATGTTGAAAGGCAAACAGAAGGCCATCGCAGTTATAATACTGCAGTGAAGAACAATGCACACACACTTAAAAACAAACAAAGAATCTCAGTGCAGCCATTTATTGAGAATTCGTTTTTGAGTAAACACTGAAAAATGGGTAAAAACTTTGAAACTCTGCCTCAATGCTGTATGCAAGTGTGAGTTTGTGTTCTGTAATTCTCACCATTAGGAGTTTACATTCCTATGAGCACCCTGGACAAAACTAAAATAAATGTTTTGTCCCTTGGTAATTCCCAGGAAATGGTCTCCTTTATTGTATTATCCCTTCCTCATAATTGTTTTGCTACAGTGCCCCAAATGAGGAAATTATGAGTGTGCAAGAAAGTGTGGGTGACTGTGTGTGCATTAGAGTGTCTCTCCACAGTCTACTGTAATGTTTTCTCCGATAACCACTCTGTGAACGGTTTCTGTTACTTCCTCTCTCGCTCTCTTTCTCTCAGTGCTTTCAGAAAAATGTCAACTCTCAAAAAAACCTCTGGTGAAATTTTTGGGGCTTCCATCGATTGTGGTGTTTGAAGATTGATTTTGTTGTTTCTGCCTTCATGCTCACTGTTCTGTGCCAAAGTGCGGCTCACTTTAATCCCCATCACCAGTCGTGACAAACGTCTATTTATTTTGCCTCCTAGCTCAGCATTGCCAAACATGAAAATATGGTAAATATGAGACAATTGACCTGCCTAGAGTGTTACAATTGATGGGGTAGGGGATTGTGTGTGTGTGTGTGTGTGTGTGTAAAAGTGTGTAAAAGTGTGAGCTTGAAGTTTTTTGCAGCAGAAAATGAAGCCTTGACACCACACTTTCATCTCTGCTGGATCAAGCGAATGCGTTCTATGAAACATCTGTGAAAAGCAGGGTGTTCACGGGGAGTAAACATGGCTCTCAAAGATAAAGGGAGCTCCAGCGTGGACGGCTCTTTATCTACTGAATGATAAGTGTTCATTCAGCCATAAAGCAAGACTGAGGGAGGGAGCTATAGAGGAGAGATAGAGAGAGGGAGAAAGAGGGAGGGATTCCCAAGGCATTTAGGGGATTTAGGAGGAGAGACCCTCAAACAACACTCCTTAAATCACACAGCCAGATAGCATCAGGGCAGTTTGTTTGTGCGTGTATGTGTGTAAGTGTGTGGCAAGATTAAGATAGGATCATGATGTGTGTGTGTGTGTGTGTATGTGGACACAATTGCCTCTGAGTGTGATTGTGTCAGTCAGTGTGGGTGTGGGTGTGTGTGTGTGTGTGTGTGTGTGTGTGTGTGTGTGTGTGTGTGTGTGTGTGTGTGTGCACTAGCTTGTAAGTGATGTCAAATTCAGGTGTGTCTGTCTTTAAGGGTATGCATGTATATATTAAACTATGTGTTAATGGGCATGATTGTGAACAAATGTGTGTGTGTGTGTGTGTGTGCGTGTGTGCATGTGTGTGTGTTCATCCATCCCCGGCAGCCTCCCAGGTCTGTCAGTGTAGTTAATAGAAAGCAGAGTGATCTGCTGATAAGACAAGCATCATGGCTTGCCATTAATTAAAAACCTCTGGTAGGGAGAGAGACAGAGTGAGACCGAGTGAAACACAGAGGGAGAATGAGAATGAGGAAGAGGAGTAAAAGGAAATAAACAAACATTTGAATGCAATTGTGGGAACATCTGGCAAAAGGAAGCTGGTAGAAGATTGTAAAATGAATAATGCTTAGAGAAAAGGTAAAAACAACTCAAAGATGGAAGCCAGTCATGTCAACACAGGTGCTAATGAGAGCTCCAGCCTTTGTAGATTCACTGCCAGGCGACAGGGTAACAGCGTGATGCATACAAAAAGGGCTACAGCCCAAAGAAGAAGAGACCTGATCAAAGAGGCAGTGCCAGCTTACCTACCAGTTTTACACTAAATCACAAAATACTGACATAGCTTTAAAGGGGTCTGCCATACAATATGCTGCAGTGCCGTTATGCACCATGTTCTTTAGGCTCCCTTATTATTTCATGCTTTGCATGTTAGCGAGCTGCAAAGAACAATTCATTGCTTTGCCTTTTCTAAGTTCTGTGTTCTTCTGACGAAAGACCAGTGGGTTTGAGAATAAATAAGGCGACACCATTGTCACACAGAGCTCAGTGTTCCTGGTTAGACAGGTTACTTTGCCATTTCTTGAGGCATGCGGAGGCGTGATGCAGCGAAATACTTTCAATGGAAACACCGGGTATGGCAGCAGAGCGAGTCTGACATATTGAGAATAAAGGCAGGTGGCAAGGGGGTTCATGGAGGAGGGAGGGTGAGACAGAGTGATATAACTAGGACAAATGAAAAGACTGCTGTGTGATGGTGGGGCTTTGATGCAATCACTCACATGCATGAACAGGAGGGAGGCAGAATGTGATACATGGGTACAGCACATGAAAATACAGGGATAATCAAAGGATTTCCTTCTTTTTTTTATTTGCTCCTCTTTATATCTCTCTCTTTTGATGTCCATGTCTCATGGGACAGCAGGAATCCCAGCATAACCACTGGTGTACAATAGAGAGGATATTTTTATGCACTCAAACATGATGAGCTTCTAAAATCTAAAAGGAAAAACAAGAAAAAAACAAACAACTGACACAAAAGGGATAGTTAGTGTTTTACAGGGCTGATTTTTCACTCTGATTGTTCAACTGCTGTCATGTATAATTCCAGTTTCTTTTGCTTGTTAGAGAGAGACAGAAGGTGGAGGGAGAGGCATGACTGACAGCAACACATCCCCCCTGTGATGCATCATTCATTGTCATGTCCCCTGTATCCCTGAACTCAAACGCATGAAATGGCAGGTGAAAAGTTTGGAAGGATGAATTATGCAATGTAGTTTGTGATAAATAAAGACAGAGCTTAAAAAATGAGAAATTCAGTGTCTCATGTTTATGACGAAGTACACAGAGAAGCAGCTGAGTGGAATGGCCTTGGATAAAGTCAATCTAAATTCTGCATTTACAGGTGTTCAATACATTACAGTAATGATGATAAACACACAACATAAACCATGCGAGAAATCAATTGAGCTGCTGGCTGACACTAAAAATGAAACTGTCATATTCATACACACGGTGAATTGTGTATGAATATGATTATTTAATATTGAGGGACATAGTAGCATCTGCCATCAGGGTGTGAATGTGTGTGAATGGCTAGGTTGGTAGTCAGAAGTCTAGAAAAGTGCGACTTACAAACTCATACAAACTCAATTCCATTTACAATTAGTAGGGCTAGTAATCGGAGGTTACTCTTGAGGGGATATATGGCCCGCTGTAATGATAAAAAGAAATTACAGCGATTTTGCGATAATTAATATATTGCAAAACAACTTTTTAATTCAATAAATAATCACAATATCTGATTATCTGAAGAATATAACATGCCCCTAAAAGGTGAAGTGCAGGATTCATGTATTTATTCAATGCTATTTGGTGAAAGTTTCCCCTCTTATCTTGCTTATCTCTTAACTTCTTTTCACACCTATATGTTGTCTATGTATTCCTTTATCCTGCTGACAAATTCTTCTTTGGCTAATTAACCTTTGTTCATGTTACCATCATGCATGTCATAAAACACCACCTTGAGGAGTTGTGAAGTGGTGACAGTGTGCGTCAACGTTTTTTACTATGGAAGCGATATTTTGTGCAACCCCTTAGTATGGGTATCAATTTACAATTATGCAAACATCTTAGCTGTTCAATAAAAACTCTTCCATGGTAAAAGACTGACTTCAAACTGTAGTGAATCTTTATCATCTTATACTCCATCTTCACAACCTCATGCGGTGCAGGATTGTACACACAATTTTGAAAACTGAAGGATACATGATTTAGGTCTCCTAGCCCAAATCTCATCCATCAGCAGTGCCCACAATGCATCTGGAGTGACAGCTCAACACAGGAAGCCTGTCCCGCTAGCCCTAATCTGATTGGACAAGGCCTGTCATGATTCTTAACTGATTGGAGGGTCAGGAACAGAAAGACTGGCAGTGTGCATACGAGAGCAGATGCTAATTAGGACCTGAACATCAATCTTCATCACCGTGTTGGGATGAAGGGGGGCAGAGAGAACAAAGAGAAGGGGGGGTAAAGCAGCGTGGGAGCAAGAGGGTGAGACAGGACAGAGAAAAATGTAGGAAGTAGAGAAGAACACAAGGAAATTAAGTTTAGGGAATTTACAGTGCTAGTGATCCAATTCCTCTTATTACTCCAGAGAAGCTGTAGAACATTTTGACTTTTGTCACAAGAAAAAATGTTATACTTTTCAACAATGGCCATTAAATCCTGCTTGCAATTTAAAATAACATTTTCCCTCCTACTTCTCTCTTTATCTCTCAGCTTGTATATCCTCTCTTTCACTCCATCACTTTCCATCCTCAACATTTCATCCATATGGCTTTAGATGTAAAGAAAATAAGTAATGTTTAAATGCTTGAGTCTCGAGTATATTGAAAAATGCTTTTTGTCTTGTGCTTGCATTGGTTTCTCTCTGTCTCAATTCACATGTGTCTGCGTTGAAGTGTGGTTTGGGCCCGTCTGCACAGATGAACAGGGGGAGTGAATTAGTGAAGGTTAAGTCGATACAAAGAAGAGACTCCAGCGGCTCTGCCAATGAACTGAAGTTTTAAAATCACAGGTGAAGACGGAGAAACATTGACTCAAAGAGCAGAGCTGAGTCCCTTTAATTAAAAGACCGATCTAATTAAGATGCTATCCAGCAAAACGGCCAACTTTGTTGATTTTGCCTACTGACAAATCGAGATAGTTAAAGTTTCTCTTAAGCACACATAGCCTGAGTGGTGTAATGAAGACCTGAAGTGTTTGCACAGATTATGTGCATCTTTTTAATATTATAATTCCCAATATACATATATATATATATATATGAAACTTCAGTATAAAATATGCTATTAATATTAAAATAGCTTCAATTTCATTTAAAAAATGAAATATATAGGCAGGCCACCATGGCTGAAGGAGAACTTACAAAAAAGCTGAAAATTGACTCCAACACCTCTTATGGGCCATATACGTCTTTCTATGTTGCTCAGGGGTTTCCCTTCTGCAAAAAAATATCACAGTGTGGAGACTGTTTGAAGGAGGAGTACTGAAAAACAAATCCCAGGCACAGTAGGGGGGGTCAATGAAAAGTAGGGGAAGAGATTGGTGATGCTGGTAATAGCTGACCAGATAAATGGTAAGATAAGAGATAGGGGGATGGAGACTGGGATGGAACGCATCTAGAAATAAACAGTGGACAAAAAAAGGGGAGTTAGCTGCAATGAAAACAACTCATCTCCAACACCGTCCTCATTCTCCTGCAGCTCCTCAGTCAAAAGGGCAAATGGAATGACTCTGCTATTCACAGATCTTTGAATAGTGAGTTATATTTTATATCGAATGGTTAATCATAAAGAGAAAGACATTATAGTAAGAAGTACATTAAGAATAAGATTAACTTTATTGTCCCAGTGGGAAATTTGTCTTGGACTTCACAGAGCTCTGATGCAGTAACAAAAAATAACAAAATACATTCAGTTGTCGGTAAAACATGTCAGTTAAATAATCATAAAATGCCATACAAGTGAATTACTAAAACCATAAATATGTAATAGTTATGAAAAGTGATAACAGTGCAGGTACATCTACACATCTTCACACACACACTCACACCACCTCATACATGCACACGTATACACACACATAACAGCTTAGGTACTGTTGAGGGCTTTGATGGACAAGGGAACAAAGGTATTTCTGAAACGGTTGTTCCTCCCTCGGGGTGTCCTGTATCGTCGGCCTGAGGGGAGGAGCTGGTACTCAGGGTGAAGAACATGAGATGGGTCTGAGATTATTTTTTGTGCCTGTCTGATTATGGTTTGTTGAAAGATGTCTTGGAGGCTGGGGTGTTGATGAACTCCCATGATTTTCATGGCTGTCTTTGTGAGTCTGTTGATTTGGGCCTTTGACTGAACGGTCAAATTTCCAAACCATGCAGAGATACCATATCGTAGGAGGCTCTCTACTACTGCATGGTAGAAGAGAAGCTGCACTTCCCGGGACACACCAAAGGTCCTGAGTCTTCTCAGAAAGTGAAGCCTCTGCTGCACTCTGGAGCAGACAGCTTCCACCTGGGACTTCCACACTAGTTTATTGTCTATGTGGATGCCGAGATATTTGTAGGACTCTACTTGTGTTATGGTGTGATCATGGATGACCACTGGTGAGTGGTCGCCAAGAGACCGAGGGTCGAACACCATCTCATTTGTTTTTTTTTGTGTTGAGGAGGAGATGGTGTTCGTCACACCACTGCACAAAGTTGCTGATTGTTGATGTATATGTGTGAATGTCCGAGTCTGTTTGCATAAGGCCCAGGATGGCCGTGTCATCAGAAAATTTAACAACATGTACGTTTCCCCTGTTGCTGGTACACTGATTTGTGTAGAGAGTGAACAGCACTGGTGAGCTAACACACCCCTGGGGCGCTCCGGTGCTGATGGTTGTGAGCTCTGACACAGTTCTGTTCACTCTGACTTGCTGGGTGCGGTTAGTGAGAAATGAATGATACCATTTAATGATGAATGGATTGACCCTAAGCTGATTTAGCGTGTTAAGTAGAATGTGAGGCTGCAAGGTGTTAAACGCTGAACTAAAATCAACAAACAGTAATCTAGCGTAGGCTTTGGGATTCTCCAGATTCTATTCACAGATCTTTGAATAGTGAGTTATATTTTATATCGAATGGTTAATCATAAAGAGAAAGACATTATAGTAAGAAGTACATGATATGAGAAATAAAGTGAGGCCATAATGACAGCAACAGAACGAAGGAGAGAAATTATGAATTTGATGAACTGAGATGGTCGTAGCTTTACATGTGGCTTCTTCCTCATCCTCTTTACCTGCTTTTGTCTCCACACAACAACTCTCATTTTCTTCCACAGTCTCTCTCTGCCTCCCTCTCTTTCTTCAATGAGTCTTGAGTTTTTCCACCTTTACACTCACAAGAAATAAATCAATAGGCGTTCTTTACAGCATCTTCCAGCTGGGAATAGGACGCTCAGGAGGTTGAATAAAAGAAAATGAAGGACAGAGTGAGTAGAATGAGAGCTGCTGAATGAGAGTGACTAACATGAATGGGACAGAGAAGGATGCCAGAGGGACAGGGCTGCTGATGAAATGTACTGTTTGTCACCAGAACGAGAAAAGGAAATCCTTATATATTTGGATTCTGCACTAGTACTACTATAGATGACATATACATATATAAACAATTAAACAGGACACTGTAGTATAAAGTTTGTGATTGTCCATTTAAGTTTAAAAGACTTGTTCTCAAGCATTTGTGAAAGTGAGGAGTCGAGGACTAAATAAGGTGACAATTATTCATTAAAATCTCCTCAAGCTGATTGGCAAATAATTATGGGTTATCATAAAAACGACCAAAAAATTACTTCATTAAGAATTGGATCTGCTTTCTAGTTCTTGAACCAACAAAGTATTTTCTTAACAGTACAATCTATAAGTAGGAAAAGCAGACTTGATCAGCAGCTCTTGTAGAGGCCCTGAACTTGTTCCAGCAGTGATTATTCAAGAGAAACGTGTCAAATCTGAGTAGAAATCGTGTTCACCAGTGTTTCTATGGATTTGCTTGTTTCGTCAACTGTATTCACATCCACTGAGCTGCTCTACTGCTCAAATACTTCACCAATTAACAACATCTTATGATTGCTGCCTTATTCTACTCTGCCCTTTAGATAATTTGCTCTGGGTAAGTGTGTCTACTTGAAAACTAAAAGGTATAAAATGTCACTTATAAGTGTGTGTGTGTGTGTGTGTGTGTGTGTGTGTGTGTGTGTGTGTGTGTGTGTGTGTCGGTGTGTGCGGCTGGCATGGGTGGGACTGATGAAGGAGAACATTAGTGTGCAGGGCCATGGAGCGATTTGCCAGGCTAAGGAAAACACAAACGCCGCCACTAGTCCTTGCAATTAGCTGAACACACAGAATTGGAAGCCTAATCGAATAGGGCATTAAGCTGACAGACAGGTGTTCATTTATAAACACACCAGAGAAGGGAGTGCACAAACGCACATACATACACAGTGCACAGAATACACACACACACACTGCAGTATAGGAAAGGTGTACACACTCACAAGCACATGGACATACAATAAAGCACACTCACAAATGCATATTCACACAAGTGCACACCCTTGCATATTGGATATGCATTGAATATACACAAATACACACTTCCCTATCTACAAGAGGCAAAACACACATATTCACTCAGCTATTATCCCACATTTGCTGATCGGTAATTTTCAACCCGGTCGCACTATTCCCCCGTTACACAGTGCAATTACTGGATGTTTACACAGCCAAACAATAGGCCGGTGAAACATACACTCAGTCAAACAGTCATTAGACGGGCCAATAGAAGCTGAGGTGACCCAGACTATAATAATGTATCACACACTCATTAAGATTGAGCTGTGTATTCTACTGTATCTAAAGCAAGAATAAGGCACAATCTCATTACCACAGAAAATATATCCAATCAAAAATTAGTGTGGCTGCAGTAAGAGATACAGTGCACTACAATACGGTTTCAAGTTGACTTTATAAAGCTGATACCCTCATTAGGAATGACTTGTCGCCTCTAATGTGTCCCAAGGAAGAAGAGAACTGTAGTTTAGTTTAGCTGTAAATCCCTTCAAATAGGTTTGCATTCATTAGTGATGTTCAGGAAAACAATGCTGCCTCTGTATGACCTTCAAAATAAAGTATCTGTATTCAAAGTCTGTAAATATCACTTTGACAGCACTACTATTAATATAACTAGGGGTTAAATAAGTCCGGGGCTGTCAACAACTGGACACTTTATCCACATCAGTGGAAAGGTTTGGAGCCGTTACACACAAGGATGCATGTTTTTTTTTTGTTGCTCTTTCTTGCTCCATTCAGAGAGGAAGTTTTGTTCTAAACAGTGAAAATTATTTTATATTTATCAAGTCTGCCATCAAAAGAAACCCTGAAAAAGTGTCGCCTCCCCTCCTAGCTCAGGGTGTTTATTATGCAGCACACTTTGGAAAGCCTTTAACTCTTTTCATGCACTTTGAGAATCAGACAGTTTATCAGACTAATCTTTTCTGATTTAGTGGCAGCAAAGTAAACCCTGAGATGTAACTTTTGGTACAATGATATAAAACTGTGTGATGCTAGTCCTGGGTTTTTTTAATAGATTGATGAGAGAGTTGACATCAGTGAACCACCATCTGCAAATTCAGCAGTGATACAACACAAGAGAACAAATTGACAAATGAAATGCACATCCAGTGCACTCAGCCAATCACAGTGCAGGCAGAATATTAAGCTGGTGGAAGAAGACGAGCTTGTTGAAAAATTACAGCCCTATTGTCTCCTGATTTGCAAGCTGAGATGCAATCATGTCATCTAGTCAGCGCTGGCCTCTGCATGGCAAACAAGAAAGGTGAGCTATTTTTCACTGTGATGATGCTAATGAGGTTGCTAGCCTATCTGTGTGTGAGTGTGTGTGCATGACCAACAAGTACACCTTTATGCTCCATCCCTTATGAAGGTGATGCAGACTGTCAGTTTGTGTGTCTGTGTATCACGCAACCACATATTATCCTGAATTATTCTGCCATGTGAATATCACACTGATAAGGTCAAGCTAGATATTAGCACCGTCTTCCGCTCTCTGGTGTCTTTGTGTACGTGTGTATGTGTTTGATTGTGTATACACATGTGTGTAATGCATCACTCCACTGCCAGATTCACATTACAGAGCCAGACATTTACAATAGAGGTCATGGGCCTGCCCTGACATTAAACAAGAGAGATGACTCGCCAGACAACGTGTGCAGACTCGGAAACACATACACACAAACTTTTTGGGTTTCCTTCATTTCTCTCGCACACACAAACATTCACACACCTGTAACTCCTTCAAACTGCCCACAAACACTGGCGGTAAATTCACTTCGGCACAGCACAACCCACTTACAAAACATTTTTGTCACACACCTTGTTTTTATTTCTCTCCTCTGCGGTATTTCATTTTCATCACCACTTTTCCTCTAGTGCTTATCTCGCTCTTGTTTTTTTTAGCCCACTCTCTGGTATTTCAGGGAAGCTAAACCCAAACTAAAATACCAGGGAGCAGGATAAGTAGAGTCCAAGGTAAATGTCTGTTCAGCTCTAAATAACGGCAATGGATGGATAAAAGAAAAGATGAGGCCAGACAGCTGGACAGAGACAGATGTTCAGTGTGTTGGGAACATAATCTGTGCACACATGCACACAAAGAGATGCAAATGTCAATTTACTGAACAATGATCATGCTGATTTTTCCCTGACCTACACAGTTTTCACATTCTTTGTGACAAAGAAAAACCAACACTATGAACACTTTTCTGTTTTTATTACAAAGTGTTTGTGCATTGGTAACTATTTATGGGTGTGTTGAAGGATCACACCATCAACAGTGTTTGTCTGAGACTGTGGGTGGATCAGGAAACACGTGGAAAAAGTGGCAAAAATGCCCATAACTGATAACATCAAGAACCTTGTCATGCATACGTGTTATTTGACATTTGTAACTAGATGATATGAAACAATTCAACAGTCTTTTGTCCCTTTTCTATAAATGATGATCATAATGATCATGACATTTCTGAACAGGTAAATGCAGAAATCATCTGAAAAGCACATATTATTTAGTTTTTGGTTCACTCCCTTTAAAGGTGGCACATGTCAAAATAACTTTTCTTTGACATAGAAGCTCTGGATTATGTAGCCTCCTATCTCCTGGGCCCACAGTCCACAGGTTCATTCAGTCACTTTATGCTCCTGCAATTCAAACATCCAGAAGCAGTGGTTAGCGCCTTGCAGCCATTAATACCTTGGAATAATCACTATACTTTTTATTTTCCAACTCCTTAATTCAAGCTCTGCTATTGCAGAATTATTTCCAGAAAGCACAAACTTTTAAATAAATTCATTTTTGAAACAAGCAGGCATGTGTGTCTTATATATCTAACCACCATTCAATATTTAATTTAGATTGCCCTCTGCCCAACTTTACAGGGTAATTTTCAACTTAGCTGACACTTTACCTTGAGGTGACTGAACACTCTACTTGGCACTGTGTGAGTTTAGGTGTGACGATATTAATGTTTTAGTATTGCCTTGTGTGCACATTTTTTTTGTATGTGTGTGAATGTGTGTGTGTGTGTGTGTTGTGTGAGTATGTGTGTGTGTGTTGAGAGAGAGAGAGAGAGAGAGCGAGAGAGAGAGAGAGAGAGAGAGAGAGATTAGCTTACACACACCTGCTATTCTCATTAGTTCACACTGGGGCAATAACATGATGTATTTGCTAAAAGCTACACAGAAAAAAATCAGATTAAGATGATTGTGAAAAAAAAGTTTTAAATGATACAATATGAGGAGAACAAAACATTATGGAATGTATATAGAATAAGTTAGACAATGATGAGACGCCATTTCTTGAGTACTTCCTTTTGACTACACTGACCATTTCCAGGACAAGCATTCCCCCTGGAAGTCTGTGAGCACCAATGGTCAAAACCCACAATTCAGTTGACAAGGTATTTTCAAGAAGACTTTCTTCAGACCTGCAGGGAGAATGCTTTTTTTTACCATCAACTGTCAAAAGAACACAGATAGAGATTTTCTTGTCAAAAACACCAATCGCACATGTACAGGACAAAATCAGCAGAGAGATAAGATGTACCGCCTCGTCGTCAAGAGGCTCCAAAATCCACAACAACTGAAAGTTCCTTGCAGATTCTTCATATAGCCATACATCTGCTTTATCACATACACGCTAAGCACATCAAGTTCAACCTTTAAAAGCTGATTAAGTGAGATTTATAACAGTCATCCACTTTAAATAAGACTGGAAAAAGGAGAAGGAGGAATAATAAACAGACCTGAGCATTAGAATCACATGCAGTTTCGGCTCGTCGTGGGTTGTGATGTGACAGAGTACAGAACGTATTAACACTAAACATAAAGTAAAATGAAATATTTTACAGCAACAAGTTAAACGTCCATGGTTAACATCAGCGACTTAGTTGAATTCAAATGACAGCCATGTTTTTGTTCCCCCAGCCTTTAACAAGTTTGATCTCAGGTATCAGTTTGTTTTCTGACTGATATTCACTGAGCGACTTGTCGATGACACAGATGGCTGCAGTCTCTGCAGTGGTACAATTTTGTAAAAAAATAAAAATAAAAAAAGAAACTCTACATATCCACCCATCCTTGAAAAATGATCGACATGAAAGTAAAACCCATGATGGAAAGGGAGAGAAATTATAGCTCAACCTAGCTCAAGCAATTCTTGTTTGACAGCTCTGTGACAGCTAGAAGAAAGATGAAGACGAGTAGCTCAAATTGCCCCAAATAATTTGCTTTATGCGTTTTTGCTCAGACCATTTTTAAGATTTACCGCACTTTCCCCCCCCCCTTTTTACAAATATCTGTCGTCTAGACTCCACTGTTATGCTGCATTTACAATGTAAGCACTGCAACTGAACCCACTAGTACCCTCTTTTCCCTGAGATATTTAATCCTGACAGTATTAAATGCAACATGGCACAAACTGACACAAAGCTTACCCATTACAGTGATCTATCTTGACGTAAATATTAGGTCTGCATTTTACAGGATTCAGGCCTTGACACTGACAAATGGCATTTCAAGACTGCAAAATCAGTAAAGTGATTGAGGGAATTACACAAAAGGTACAAAATATGCACCGGGGAAAGCAAAACTGGAAAAGCATGAGTGCACATGTTACTTACTGCAGTGTGTCAGTGCCAACGCCCACAGAAACACACACACACACACACACACACACACACACACACACACACACACACACACACACACACACACACACACACACACACACACACACACACACACACACACACACACACACACACACACACACACACAAACACAGATCACAACACACACACACACACACACACACACACACACACACACACACACACACAGAGATCACAAAGAGGGGTAAGACAACACCAAAAACCTTGTCAGATGAGTCATTCAAGGGCTGTCCTGCATCTATCCCCAATTCTTTATGCTTCTCTCTCTCTCTCTCTCTTTTCCAAACTGTTTCTCCATATCCCTGTCATCATTCTACTAAGATTCTAAGATTGAGCCATGGTCAAAATGAGGCATCTGTCTGTCTTTCTGTCTGTCTGACAGTGCAACTTTTTTGTGTGATATTAAGAACCTCCGCACACACAAACACTGTAAGCCCAGACATAAATGCAAATTCGGATGCAAAGATACACAGGACTATCATCATCAGGGTAAGCACAGCCCGAGGAACCACTTCATGCCCCTGAGGTGCAAAGGGGGAGAAAGATTGATAGGGGGAGAGGGAGAGAGCTAGAATGAGTGAGACAGGCTGCTGTAAAAGACATTAAGGACAAGAGGGGAGCGTAAGGGGATTCTGTGTTTAGACTAAGAGCAAGAGGCAGAAAACAGTGTTGTTGCTGGATGGGTGCCGACATCTCCCAACCCATCATCAGTGTCGAGCCTTTGCTAGGAGTGAGATGAGGAGAGAAGGAGGAGAGAGAGAGAGAGAGAGAGGTGGAGCGATAGATGCATGATAGAGGAGTGTTTCTAAATCGAGTCAGCACCCTGAGGATGCATCAGAGTTATTTTGCCATTACTCGTTAAAAAATTAGACTGACTCCGCAGATCACAAGCAGGGGGTCTGTGATCAAAACAGGAGACTTTCCCAAGGTGGAGATAAATAATGAAGGAAATAAGAGACAGCCAAACACCTATTTTTGAGATAGGAGTATTTCTCTGAATAGTAAATAACTATTCTGGGGTTCTTGACAATAGCTACCATAAGCACTGTGTTGTCAATGAATCTGCTTGTCTGGCTTTATTCAACAGAGAGAGCTTTTGTGGACATTGTTGCTTCTTGAGGAATGCCCCACTCTGGGAGTTTCAAGCTCTGCTGTTTTACGTTCCTATTAAGATTTATTCTAACAGTCTGGTGATCAGACCAATGACCAGCCAGTCATAACCTTTTTCTCGACATCCAGCAGTAGTACTCCAGTTGCTGAGCTGTATCTATTTCAATGAATCTTTAAAAAAAAAAATTTATTAAAACATCTGTTTGGTCCTTCTCTATTCTGCTACACTATCGACAGTCCTTCCACTTTTCAAGGGCCTCACTGGAAAATGTAAGTGTTACTCGTGTCAAATATGTTTTGAAGAGGTTTTTCTCAGCAAACATGAAAAGTGAAATCTAATGAAAGTAAGAGGAGCTAAAACAGGTCATAGGGACAGTATTTGACCAGTGTTTCCGACACACACACAGAGACGATACTCGGGCATGCCAAGTGTTTTATTTTCGTAAGCGCACTTCCGCAGCAATATATTATGAGATGACTGGAACATGCAGGTGCTTTAATACTTTTAATCATGGCAAAATGTGATCACCTAGGACAAAAAAAAAATATGTTTTTGGATCAGCACTACAAGCAAATCAAACCTTACCTTGCCTTACATCTTTAAAAAAAAAAATCAAACCTCTGCTGAAGTTACTCTATCTTTAATAAATCTCTTTTCCTATTTAGGAAAGCAGATTTAGACTGTATCCAACTGATTTTTACCTCACATTTTGTTCTCCTGTTCTCCCATTTACAGGTTTATTTTAGCTCTCTGGTCATTACTTAGTCCCGCTGGATGCAATAACAAGCACTAAACGCTTGATTTCTTGCAAGCAGCTCAGCTGAAAGGTCAAGATCCCTCTCCTGCACATGAGATATACAACTCACTGACCTTAACGTCCGCAGGCCCACAGAAGACTGAGCCTTATTTAAAGATAGCAGGACATGCAAGACGTACAGCTACTTGACATCATTGTCTGCACTGGATGTTAATAGAATAGGTAATTAAAGACAAGATACATTTCTCTGAGTGTGAGGTCGATAGGGCTGACTTCATGTAAGACTGCACTGAGGTCAAGAGGAAAATCAAGTCTTGGTAACACCGCCTCATGAGGGTAGCTACATTGATAGCACCGGTCTACACATGTTACATGTATCTGCAAGCATTCCTTGTCTATACTCAGACTTAGCTAAATTCAAATTGGGAATACGGTTCTCAACCAAAATATGCATGAATCATTGCATATGAATAAACTTGAGAAACATATTTGATGAGACCTGGTCTCTTAAGAGCTGTACAGACGGCATTCAAACAAAAAATTAACTTTTTCTATTCTGCCTGAAATGTTATAAATAATACCTGTGCAAAGAACAACCTCTATGCAAATAATAAGACCACTAACTTGTAGTTAAAAATGCAATTTAATATTTTAAGATTGATTCAATACATATTAAGTTAAGATTGCAGACAATAAGCTTAAATTGATATTGGTATTTTTTAACTTGATTTCTGCCAGTGTTCAATTAAATCTGTAGATAGTGTTTGGTTCTGCTGTGTTGCTTTAAAGTATGAGCTAGAGGAGAGTAGAGGAGAGGTGAAGTGAAGTGCGGCATGGGAAGAAGGGAGGATATACAGTAATTCTGCTGGTGTGACATTTTCCCATAATCCCTCCCAAATGCCTCCAGTGTCAGGAGACAGAGCAGCAGAGAGGTGGTGGTGGGAGGAGGAGGAAGGACAGAAAGCAGCTACTTCTGTTGAGTGTGAAGCAGCTAAATAAAATTCATACAGTAACCTTTTTCTGCTACCCTATAGATTAGTTTCTAGTGCTGAGTAGGTGCCTGTGCATGTGTGTGTCTGCTCCAGTGAATGTGTGTGAAAGGTTTGATGGATGATAATCGAAGAAACATTAGTGGCAGTAATTTAGATAAAAACAATAACGCAATGAATTGATTAAAAGAACGTGACAGATTCATTACCGAGTGTGCATAATAGACTGTGTACACATAAAGACACACACATACAATAAGCAAATGTCCTCCATACACTGAAATAGTTAACACAGCAAAAACTTCTGTGTTCTGTTCGCTCACTACCTTACATCCAAACATAATCTTACTGTTAACATGAGTCATTACTTAGCAAAACTGATTTATTTGTTGTTTTTTTTCCATTCCTCCAAATGCTTAAATGTTAATGTGTTTAAGTGTCTGAGTGGTTCCCCTGAGGCAACTTAATTCACTTTTATCAGTCTGTCTGTCTCTCTTTGGTCTATCCTTCTATCTCCCTGGCCTCAGATTTTAAGAGGATGCTCACCGTAGCAGAGAAGAAGGCAGACACACGGGGTTGTTATCATCGCAAGGTCACACATACATACACACAGGCGCACAAACAGATAGGCCACCTCAGAAAAGGAAAATAACTACAATGGGCAATTTACCCAGAACAGGCAGGGATGATGGCCAGGGCACAGATGCACACACACACACACACACACACACAAACACACCCATACACAAACACACACACAGCTGTGCCTCAGGGCCAAGGTTCTGGCAATGCATCATTACCCTCCCTTGGAGGTAATTCCATATCCCAGCATGCATTTCTCATGTGGAGAGGAAATTACCCCTGGGCCGTGCTGAGAGCCAATAGAGTGTGTCCTCTCTCCTCTATCCGTCTCTCCCCCTTCCTGTTTTCTCTTTCTTTAAATCCCTCCCTCACCCTGTGACTGCCTTTCACACCCTTACTGTTTTCTCTCCCTTGGTCTCTCTCCCTGAGTCACCCTGTTACTAAACCATTCTTTTATCTTTCAGTCAATGCCATTTCTATTTTTTACCTTATTCCCCGTGCCTTTGTGTTGTGTAGAACACAGATTAATAACAAAGGACAAAAAAAGACCGACTGGCCTTCTGAATTTCTGTCCCCGCTCTCTCTACCTTTTGTCGAGCTGCTGTTAATCTTGAGGAAAAACATGCACGTTCCCCAAACACAGCTAACCCTCAACTAAATCTATGACAGTAACTGTCTTAGAATTAGAATGGGTTTTTACAGAAGAAAAACATGTTGCGACTAATGCTAGCTGTCTTTGATAATTTTAGTAATCTTTATTGGCACCAGCAGTCATTTTTATAGTCTTGTGACTTATATGAGGTTATTTATAAGTATGTTTGCAAAATGGTTGCCATCATGATACAGAATGAATGCAAGTAGTTATGTTCAGTTTGTAGTTTTTACTATGAGGCAGGGAGCAGAAGTTTTATTACAGTCAGAACTGGACAGAATCTGCCAATGCTGGATGTCTGATCTGAATGTGCTTTTGTACGCTGAAACCTTTAAACCCTGTGTATTGTTTCTTAAATTCAGTGAATACATATGTCTCTGTCCATGGTGCTGAAGCCTTTAACCTGGTGTAATATTCTCTCTCTGTCCATGGTGCTGAAGCCTTTAACCTGGTGTAATATTCTCTCCGTTCATTGTGCTGAAACACATTGTATTTTTGTATCGCTGTCCATGGTGCTGAAATCTGAATGCCCAGTACATTGTTGTGTCTCTGTCCATGGTGCTGAAGCCTTTAACCTGGTGTAATATTCTCTCTGTCCATGGTGCTGAAGCCTTTAACCTGGTGTAATATTCTCTCCGTTCATTGTGCTGAAACACATTGTAGTTTTGTATCGCTGTCCATGGTGCTGAAATCTGAACGCCCAGTGCATTATTGTGTCCATGGTGCTGAAGTGTTGAACCCAATGTAATACTGTGTCTGTCTGTTTAATGAAATGTATATGTTTTGTGGTTCTATTCATGATGGTGAATCATTAAAGCCAAGTGTTATATTTTTGTGATTTTTTTCTTGAGCACCAACATTTCATCCCCATGAATCTTTGTGTTTCTGTCCATGGTACTAAAGTATTCCACCCTGCTCCCTTCTGACTCCAAGACAGACAGACAGACAGACAGACACACACATATATTATATGTGTTATTATTATACACTAGATAACATTTCACTTTTTTCTTGTCTCTTGGATAAGTTAATTTAGCTACTCTTAAGACGATTTAGGGAAAAAGGGGAAGCTGATTGACTATGTTCATGCAGTGAACATATTCCTATAAGCGTTGCCAAATTCTTGTTAATATCAGCAAGAACACGACTTAAAATGGAGAGAACTCCTCCAACGAAGTACACAAAAGCAAATCTTGTTTAACTTTACACAACACGTCCCATAGGGCACCTTGTGCTAAACTGGAAACTGTTATGGGAGTATTGTATCAACTACAGTGAGTACCAAATCTCCCATCTGTTTATCATCCTATGGTCTAAAACCTACCACACAGGTTCACATACACATGATGCCAGGGACTCAATTTCCATTTAAAGCAGGTATCCTGCCAGTGAGTCATACATAAACCATATGTTTTCATGACAGAGCAATTGCACTTACACAAACAGACAATGGATAAAAGAAGGGAATAGAAGCGCTCTTTAACTCTCTTATATGCAAGTGAACATTAATAAACACTGACACCAGTGTCCAACTGACAACAAGAGTAATAACTGCACAACAAGTCTCGCTCTCTTTCTGTTTGCTTAACACGCACATGCTCATACACACATACAATAAGATGTCATGGTCTCTTAGACTGTGACACATTGGGATTGCATTGTATATAAAAAACACATTAACAAACACATCCGATGTCAGAGTCTCCCTGTCTATGAACGCCCTGAACTTACAAACACCCCATTCTCCCACACACACCTCATATGTGCACAGGGTCACCGCTGACCACTGCACATTTTCATAAATAGAGCGAGGTGTTCAGGCTCTGAGCCAGTTTACAATGTCAGTGAATAGCGAGCAGTGACAATGACATGTCACTCCACATCACATCATATCAGGCTCCTGTAAATAGCAATTCCTTGTCAGCAGCTCTACTGTATGTTGTACACAGTAAAATGGGGCGATGTACAGTTTATTTCACCTTTACAACGTATGTTTGACATCTTTTGTGGCAGTGATTTGGCTTCAACCCCTGAATGAATTTCATACAATTATAACAAGATCATTTTAAAGCCCCGGTGATGAGTTTTGAACTGCTTTTGAGACAAACTGAAATTAATAGTGATTCCTTTTAATGATCTACAAAACCAAACCAAATCATCAGCAAGATTTTACTTAAATGCCTGTAACCTCTGCCACTGAGTAAGCGTCAGACAAAATGCAGGATGACCTTTTTTTGTCATGAAACTGTACCTACACATGCACAGGACAAGAACAGCAAAGAGATAAGAGGAATTGCTTTGTCCACGGGGCCAAAACTAGCACAAATCGAAAGTTCTTCACAGAAGATTTAACATCATCAAACACAAGAACCACTAACTCCACTCTGCTGGGTGAAAACATCCTGGTTTTTGATGTAAATGAGCAATGTTTGATTTAAGTGAGACGAGTCTGATTTCTCTTATCTTGAAGTGCTGTGTCTACGTTACAGACTGATTGAGTGTTTGAGGAGATAAGTCAAGCACACCTCCACAGATGAAAACAATACTCCAGTCCTGTATTTGACAATCGTTCTACTTTTCCCCCTCCTTTTTCCTGTCTTTCCCTATTTTTTACCACAATAGGAATTCTCCACACTCACTGCCAGTCTACACTTGTGATGTTTTATTTCCACATTGCACTATCTACCTAACCTCCCAAGCTTTGTAACCTGGCCCCTAACATCTTGGTCCCTAACTCCCTGAGCTAATGTTCATTTCTCTATCCTCCCTGTCCTTGCTCACGAACCCAAACTCAAATGTCTTTCATTGTTCCCTCCCTCCTTTCTTATTCCATCTTCAGCCCCTCAAGGTATACCCTCCCTTATTCCCCAAACAAATGTCTCTCTTTGCTTCTTCACTCACTTAAGATTATTCCAATCCTTTTAACACGTTCTTTCTCTTTTCCTTTATTAATGTTTTTTGACTTCCCTTACACACTCTCTAGTTTTATTAGTTCTGTAGGACTGTGTTTAATATTTTATTTTTTTATTTTATGCCATGCATTGTTTTTACAACTTAAGGAGGAGTCACCTACAACATGCTCTGCTTCTCCTCCCATCTCCATCTATCTATCATCCTCCATCTTCCCCCTTTCTACTAATTTCTCCCTCCTTCCTTCATTTCCCCCCTTCTTCCGCTGTGTTTATTTGCATCCTTCCTTCAAGCATCTACAGCACTCCCTCTCTTCCTCGTCTCCTTCCGACACTTTCATCCGTTAGCAGTTATTGAGTTTTCTCTTTGTGTCGCTGTCCTCACCTTTGCTCTATTGCACTCACTCTTCTGCTACTTCTGCAACAACAATGGCCTCTTAATGTGTTACTAGCTCAGCCTTACACACAGACACATCCACCAGCACATAATACAGGAACATACACAGTCGAGTATCAAATATGCTGATTCATTAAAAAGTGTAACATTCTTCTCAGAGACACACGCTGCACTGTTACTTAAACTTTGACGCACACACACATGCACACACACATAACCTCTGCCCTCACTCAGAGTGTTCCTTGTTTCTAATTGCTGCTAACTCATTTAGCACTTCATGTTAGCTCAGCTAGATCCAATTAAAGCAAGAGAGAGAGTCAAGTCTGAGTAGGAGGCCATTTAACCTAATGACAAGGAGACATGCTCCATTTAAATGAAGTGGCTTGTAGCTTACAGATTTAAAAAAAATTATATTGAAAGAATTGAAAGACATTATAATTCACGGTTTAAAAACCAGACCATTATAAACAAAGTGAGTTAAATCAGTATATTAAGAGTTTTTTTAAGAAAACAACAAGAATGTTCTCACCACACAAAGGAAACGTTTTCATATCTGATGAGTTACAGTTTTATTTTCCTTTAATGTGTTTTTGAAGGAGGTCCACTATTTTGACTAATGCTAATAATTTATTATCATTGTAATCATTATTACTATTTTTATTGTTAAAAGAAACCAAAGAGATTCATTACATTAAAGATACAAGTAATGGTATTATTAATGCTTACATTCAGCTGCAAAAATATTTTCTGTCATTTTTTCAACCGTTAATACGGTTCAGTAAAAGTAAATCTCTTAATGGTCAATCATTCCAATTTAAAATTATATAAACTATCAATCCTTTATTTTGCTCTACATTGATTGCACATATTTAAAGTTTAAAGTTTCTGTAAATATAGAACACAAATACCATGGTCTGAAACATTTTAAATAGTTATTTTTGTGCCTTTATTGTAGATATACTACAGTGAATAGAGGGAAATACTACAGGGAGGGAGAGAGAGAGTTTGAAAGGAGCCAAAGGTCAGATTCAATCCGGGCCGCCCACTTGGAGGACTACAGCCTCCGTACATGGGGCACGAAAACCAACCACTACGCTGCCGGCGCCCAGCTGTAAAACTAATTGAAACTGTTAACTGAACGAAAGCATGATCCAGATGTGATAGAAGGGAGTTTTAATGTTGAGTAAGATTAAGTATTTCAGTCACTTTTAGGTGTATGTGTAATTTTATCCTGGTTGTAAGAGAACAATGGATTCCTATTTACTGGGAAGCCATATTTGGGACTTGGATAAAAAACTCATTACTGCAATTTCATTTCAAGGCTTTATGTACTTTGGCTTCCTGTGGTTCGAACAGACTTGGAGTGAATGTCTAGCTTAAATTAATAAAAATAAAAACATGCTGAGCTCTTCAACAGCACCAGACTGCAGCGAGTAAAGTCTAATTTTTAGAACGGTCATAAAAAAACTTTGTAACTTTTAATTAAATAAGGTTTTATTGAACTCTGCAGGGTGCAGTGAACACACAAAAGAACTCGCTGAATATTGGATCCCTGAACAAAATGGCTGCATTTATCTAATAGTGGTTCAGTGAGGTTTATTGTCTTAAATAAGGTGTGAGAGGAGGAAAAACAAGATGTCTTTTTGACTCTGTGGATATGCAGTTATATGAGTCTTAAAGCATTAAGGGAGGCACAGCGACCTCTTATGTGTACTTGTGATAGAAAGTTAGAGTGCTAATGACTCCAATGGGCCAATAATAAACACTTTCTTGCAAGTACAGAAAAGATAATAGTTTGTAAATCTGAGTGTGTTTGTAAATTAAATTAAGTTCCTATAGCAGCGTATATATGGTCTGCAGAGCTTCTGTTTTTAAAGTAAACAAAGTAATAAGAAAGTATGGACATGTAGCCTTCTGTGTCTGTCGCTGTTCACTTGTAAAACATGAAAATACTTAAATCTGCATCCATTGATTTTCATGTCTAAATGAATACAAATGACTTGCTGAAAGTATTTTCATTTTTTTAAATCTGCTTCCATCACCAAAGATGAAGAAATATGTTGAAGAGTTTTTCGGAAAACATTTCAGTTGGATGTGATGTGAATGTTGAAAGCCATTTTGATTTTGATCCATGATTTAATAAACTGAAAAACAAGTTGATGAGACTACATTGACTTCATATGCAATTAAAAATAATAGAGATTTGCAATTCTGCATTTTGACTTAATAGATGCAACTAACTGGCAATAAATGTTTATTAATGACAGAAAACAAAAATGATCTATAAATATATAGATCTTAAGAATTAACCCATGGTGCCATTTCAAATACCAGACTGTCTGATAGTCGTAGTTTTTCATGTTTTCACAACTCATAGCCCTATTATTATTCAGTCTCAGTAGGCAAACATGCACTATATGTCTGTGTAACATTGCAGAGTATGAGACGGTTCTTTATCTGGGTGACCTGTGCTCACCTTTTGCCTCTTCTCTCAACAGTGTCTCTTTGTTAAACTTTATTTCTACCTTCTGTTGCATCTCTTGAAGTTGTTGTTGTTGTTGTGTGACTTATGTGCCTTTGGAACAAATCTTGCTGGTACATATTCTCCTAAAAAAAATAAAACATAAACTACTTCTTCCGCTCTTTGTGAATTCAGACAGATTTTCTGTGTGTACACACAACAAACTGCGGCAGTACAAACCACAAAGGCTTCCTCAACTTCTTAAGAATATTAAAATTGAATTTTTTTTTTGCTTTTAACAAAACGAAAGGGCAAATGTCCTTCCATGAGTCATCATTAAGGTGTATGTTTTACACACCCAATAAATGAATAAAGAAAATACACATTTTTAGAATTAATTTTCATTCACAAAATTAAATCCAGCCTTCTCGTGTTTCTTCTTGAGTAGACATCAGAGACAATTTGTGTTTGTGTGTAACAAAAGAAAGTCTTAAGCTAGTCCTTGAGATAACATTAATAATAAAATGCCATAACCTCATTATAAACTTCACAATACTGAAGAGTCTTAAGATTGTTCATTCAAAAGGCTGCGCACAAGTCATCTGCTCTTTTTTTATTGCTTTTCTCTGTCATTGTTCTTAATCATTCTCTCCCATCCTCTCGCTCTTATTCTGTCATCCCTTTAAATGTCTCTCTCACCCATTCTCTCTGGCTAACTTTCTCCGGCTCCCTCTCATGTGATTGACAGCTGCTGCTGAGACTTGATCCACTCGCGTCTCAGGCCCTTTTACTCTGTAATTAAAGGAATTATACATCAAGAGTTCTGTGAAATATATATAAATAAAGAGGGGAGAGACATCCTTGCTTAATTGTGGCAACAAGAGGATGGAAGTGATCACAGCCCAGTGGGATTCTTTCAACGCAGCATGACACTGAAGGAGGTGAAATAAAGCTTCTAAAGAAACCAGTGCGTAAAGAAGAGAAACAAGGTCTTTCATGAGCTTTTTTTTACATCTATGTTGTTGTTTTTTTTAATTGTGTCTGATGAAGGGGGCTCAGACCAATATATGTAGAGCTGCAAGATCATCTGCCAGCATACACAGTGGACATTTATTTATTACTGTAGCAAGCACACATTCCTATTGCTTTTCAGAGTCTAGATGACGATAAAGCGATTGTTGTTGACATGTACTTCTGGGAGTAATTTAAGGTCACATATCTTGCAAAATGCACTTAACCATGGTTTTCTACAACTACACATTCTGTCTACAAATCCACCAATTATGAGTCCATCCTCTTCGTCTTTACCTGCTCCACTTTTCAGAAAATATGTGCTCAAACAGGAAATGCTCCTTTTCATGACATCACAAAGGGCAGTAACCCCTCCCCCAGGTGAGTGACACTCCCACAGCTAGGTGTTTGTTCTTCCCTCTGAGTCTGCCTTCTCACCGTAAACAATAGGACATGGAGCAAGAAAGTCCAAGCCACCCAAGACCTTCCAGAGAGGGGCGTAGTCAGACACAGCTCATTTGCATTTAAAGCTATAGACACAGAAACAGCTTGTTCTGAGCAGGGCTGAAATAGAGGGGTTTATAGACATACTGAAATACAGGATCAGAGTGATTGTTGGCAAGCAGCTTCAGAGACATGTTTTGGGGACCTCTGAGACTTATTTGGTTAAAAAGGAGTAAAATATGTGACCTGTATAACCCTTCTCAAAGCACTATAAATTACTAAAGTTATTAAAGTCAATAAAGCCTTTTGTGATTGTATTCATCCTTATACCTGTAACAACATGCACACACTAATAACACTCTTTGCATATTTTTTGATTTACGATTCTTATGGTGATTGTTTACAGATGTTACTGTTGAAGACAAATGAGGGTTCCCAACAGCCCCTGTTGGTGAATATACATTGCAAAACGTTGAGGATGTTTGCAAAATATTTACTGGGAGCTTGTTTGTATTTTTTCAAGATGTTTTTTTTTAGCATCTATGTGATTCAAATCGACGTAAAAGATAAGTGATAAACTGGTAGTTGTATGTGTCTGATGTGGTGACTGATTAGCATTTGCAATCAAATCATTTAGTCTCGCTAAATCTCAGCTTTCAAAATGCCATCAATCATCTCATGGTTTATAACGTTACACATTAGCTGTCCAGTGTGTGCCGACAAACACACACACCTGCACATGCAAACGCAAAACACACCCCCCACACTACTTCCATCTTACCTGGGGTCTTTTTGAATGGAGTCAATGGAAGGGGAACGCTGCAGGCTGCCTTCTGGTGGCAGGGCAGGTCCAGACTTGCTGTAGGGCGATTCCACCACCGAGGGACAGTACTGCAGGGTGCGGTAGGGGTCCGCCACATAGGGGTCTGAGCCGTACAAGTCTCCGCCTCCACCGCTTGTGTAACCTGGTCCCACTGTAGCATAGTTGTTATTCCCGCCACGGCTGTAGTTTCCTGTGGCAGTACCATGACTGCCTGTGCGCTGCAAAGGGGCGGAGTCGACACCAGGGGAGGAGGGAGCTATGGTGGGAAAGTAGGGACAGAGGACATAACTTAGGACCTGGTCATGTACACGCTGGGTCAGGTCTACAGGTCAGAGGAGGGAGAGGAGGGCAAGGGAGGATAAGACAAAAGGAAAGGGGATAGGAAGAGGACAGGATGTAAAAACAGAAATGATGGAGGTAGAAAAGTCAGACACAGAGATGAACAGGTTGTCGGGAGAAGACGACCATGTTTCCATATGGACGGATAAATATCAGCCACATGCCCAGATTAAACAAGGACCAATGTTCAACAGAAGGAAAGGTTTGAAGAGAGAAAAGAGGAAACATTAAAAAAAAGAAGCAGACAAATCTTTCAGATCATTTAAATAACTTCTTAAATGAACCTGTAAGAAAAAATACCCTGAAAATATATTACAGAATTAACTTCTCTTATGTATATATTGACACGTCTCGTTTTATTGACAATGTTAACTAGTCCACTCTTGTTGAAACATATCATTTGATTTCTTTCACTATAACCAATGATACGATAATACACCTCAGCTATCTTTACAAGAAATTGACCTCAATTAACAGAAATACTTGAGACCAAAACAGAAAAAGTATTATTCCCATGTGAAGAACAGCAGTCCAGGAAAAAACCCACTCTCGAAGTTTCACAACACTGAGGGATTGTAAACAGTTTACTTTGTCACTCAATGCCTCATTAGCAGCTCATTCCCATGCAATGAAAAATGGAAAGTTTGCAGGTAAGGGAATTTGCAGGTAGCTAGAGGACAATTTCAGAAACTTTTTCTGCACGATCAGATATCTGCATGGTGAGCTATAGGGGACTACAGAAATACATTTAAAAAGAAAATAATGATAATAAGTAAAAAACTTGATTGAAATGAAAATTGAATAGATTCACAAAGGGATGTTAGCAGCCTGCAGGGACACAGGAGCTGACACATTTTCTCCCGGTTGCGTTAGACTAGCAGATTGGTGATATATATTAAGGTGCTAATGTGAGTCTAGGGGCCTCGTTTCTCTGGCTGTAAAAACACTGAGACAGACGGTGTGGGGTGGATCCATCTCATATGTCATTAGGACCAAGGTATGTGCACACAGAAAGCCAAACATGCAAAAAAAACAACACAATAAACGTGTTCTTTCAGGGGTCTGCAATAAATCACAGAGCCTTGAAATCAATATGAGGCCTTGTGGCAGACTGTGGCTATAACACAGGCCTATACATGCCTCCTCTCACAGAGAGAATTAGCTTAACGGTGCCTGGGTGGAAAAATGAACGCAAACTAAAACACACATTTTACATTTACACAAGGGCACGGACACTTGCATTCTTAGGCACATTTACACATCATATGAGCCCGATCAGACATAAACACTAAATGATAAAAGGAATGGAGGTTATAAGAATGAAAGTGTGTGTGTGCTCAGGTTGACTAGCTCATCATTATGTGACCAACAAACTTTGCTCTTTAGTGCTGTCTTGAGTGGTGGCATTTACTTGACCTTCACAACCCTCTTATCTCTCTGCTTTTTTATCTGTCTCACCACTCAAATACACACACACACAAACACACCTGCATACACACATGTATAAAAATGAGTGATCTGTCCCACCTATTTGAAACATTTTGCATAAAACAACCAATCCTGAAAAATCACTCTCCAAAGTTCTTATTTAAATTCTTCCCACCAAGTGTGCTAAACTCCATTAGTCGGCCCACCAGAGGCACAGGGAACCTTTTGGATGATGTAACCACATTAGCATATTTTTATTTCCGAACTCTAAAAAATCAGGTTAACAAATATCCTTTGCCAGCCAGACAGGGAAAATTTCAACTTTCAGACTCTGCCACGTAAAGCCCAAGAGGCTAAAGGCTGTGTGTGCTCCTCTACTGATGCCCCAAATTTGACAAAGATCCAAAGAATTAAGCAGCGAAGGAGAAACAGTGAGAGAGCCTGGGAAAAAAAAAGAAATATTACTGAGAGGGAGGAAACAAGAGGCGAAGGAGTTAGCAACAGTACAGCCTGTTAGAATAGAGGGTATAGGAGGGTAATGAAGCGGAGTTACTCCCATCAGAAGCAAATCCCAGTCTTTTCTCTGCTCTTTGAGTGCTGTCTGTGGTTTTTCTGTCTTTCTGAACATCTCATTAGTAGCAAGTGCTTAAGGCTTACACCACCAGTGTCAGTGTGTGCTCACCGAGAAACTTGACACCCAAATAGGACAAACCCCAGAGCAAAAGGGGTGTGGAGGAGAAAAGGAAGGCAAACACACTCATAAAAAACACCTGTCAAGTTAGTGTACTAGCCTCAGATGGGGTCACAGAATAGGGATTTCCTTGGGTACAAGTTGAAAAAGTAACGGGAAAGAGAGCAACAAAGATGGAGAGGGATTGCTAAGAATATAAAGACAGAGAAATCCCCAACAATGTGTAGCCAAATTTCTCATTCAACCCTGTTCTTTTGTTTTCACATTCTGTTACAGCTTCCTCATGCCTTTTTTATGTATTCCACTTTCATCCTCCCTCTATCTTTGTATCTGCTCTCTCTCTCTATCTCTCTCTCTTCTTCTTCTCCTCTACCTTAAGTAAATGGAGTGCTGCTCAATTTATCATTTGTCCAGGTAATGGTGTGTTCTGACTGATGACTTGACCTTTGGGGCCATTATTGGCTCGCTAAAAGTCATTGTGTGGGTGTCTGTTTTCAATACATGTGTGTCAGAGTGTGTGTGTTCTTGTATTCCTGTCTTACGGAGAACCAGAATTGGATTTTCTACTTTTTGAGTTTTGACTTATTATTATTTTTAAACGCAGCCATTTCCTGGTTCATTAACTCCTTTCGAGTATCTTTCTTCTATTTTGCACGAGTCTGAGTTTAACTGTAAATGCTAAGTTAAGCAGAGGTTACCTTTTAGCTTACTCCACACCACAACTCGAAAAAGAAGCCTACTTTATTTTCTTAAACAATCCAAAAATAATTTAACTATGATGCTTTGTAAAAAGTAAAAATGGACGCTTTGTCAGGTCTGTTCTATGCAGTAAAGGAAACAACTCTTAAAGGGCTTGTTTGTAGAATGGAGGTCATCTTTTCTGAGCTGATATCGATAATGGGGAAATGCTTTTTGACTGATTAATAAATCTAGTAATATCAGCGCATATCTGTGATAAAAATTAGCCGATACCGATAGTCACTGGCCGATTAATCGGTAGGGCTCTGAAATAAAACCTTATTAGATTTCATTACACAGCATCAAGTTGATTAACTAAAAATGACATTTTTAATCTAGAAGAGATCGTTAGCTGCACTTGCAGATCTGTGTATAGAAACATATAAGGCTCCGTCAGATTACAGCCGATAAGTGCAGGGACGTCATTACGGGGGATTCCATTCTGCCTGCTTTTGCTTTTCAAAAGGAAAAGAGGATTTTCTGGCACAAACAGCCATACTACTATAAATATAAACTTCAACAAACAGAACACACTTCTCACACCAAAGTTTAGCCCCCAAATAAAGATGTTACATTTCTGTGTAGGATCTTAAAATCAATGTTAGGTTTGGAATAATCGAATAACATCAAAATCAAAAGTTTGTCTCAAGTACAGTAAGAGAAAAGTGCATTTGAACGAGTGTCAGAGGGTTGGACTTTCTTTGATAAAGACCAGCATTGTGCTGTTTCATGAAATATTAAACGAATGGTGACTATTCCTTTTGTGTACCTGCAAAAACACACAGATACATAAACAGCCACACATGCACGCTCCACTAATACCTCCGGCAGCATGAAATTGTGTTTGAGAGGAAATAAAAGGGCGGGTGTGTCTTTGTATTCCCCGGCTTTGCCTAGAGTAAACAAATCGCGGCTGTGCTCCTGCTGGCAGATTAGCGACAGGAAAGGAAACTCTATTAGTCATTTGACACTGTGATACCTCTGCAATTAGCTGGCCGGCTGAGGGGATGGCTAGCTTAGAGCGGGGCTGAATTTTTTTCTTTGGGCTGCTGAGATGAGAGAGCTCTCGTTGAATGTACAAGAGATTGAGGAGAAAAAAGCAGAGGAGGGAGGGAGGGAGGGAGAGCAAAGAAAACTAGGAGATCAAACCAATCTGCAGAGCTTTCCGTGTCCATTCTCCCTTCTTGTTCTTTCATCTCTGCCTCCATTTCTCTCTATCCTACTCTGTCTCTGTCACTGTCTTTTTCTCCATCACTCCCCTGCCCTTTTCTCTCCTTTACTTATTTATTTCCCCCTCTAAATGTGTCCCTTTCTGTCTATACCTCCATCCATCTTTCTTTTCTGAAACCTTCCCTTTAATTCCCTGACCTCAGTCTTTGCTCTAGTACACTCTGGCTCTGCCTCCGTTTTTTTTTATTGTCATCCCCTCTCCATCACCCATCCATTTCATGTTTTTCTCTCCCTTTCTTCCCTAACACCCTTCTGTCTCACTATCTCTCCCCCTCTATTGTGGTTGTAGTAGACTATGTGATCAGAGCTGAGGACATGTCCTTTTCTCTCGACACGCTTCAGCGCTCAGCACGATTACACAAAACTCCCTCAGTACAGTCTCTATTGCTGTCACAAACACACAATCGCATAGACAAGCGCAAGCATACAAACAAGGATTTCTAAATATGCAAGTGATTGACACCAACTACATATGTACCTGTATCGCTTTCTGATACTTTAAGGTCACACAAAACACTCTGCCTTGCTTATAGTAGATGTTGAAGAGGCAAACACACACACACACACACACACACTACTTGGATGTGCAGAAGCGTAAGGATTACTTTCTCCCTCTGTTTATCCCTAGGAGAGCCTCCTGGCCAACATGCAGCTCTTGATGTTCTTGAGCTTGAAGCGCTGGACGACACACATGCAGTTACACAAACACATAGTGTATACACACACACACACACACACACACACACACACACACACACACACACACACACACACACACACACACACACACACACACACACACACACACACACACAGATGCCCTCCTTTGCACTGTCACTAACAACTATACAGAGTTGTACAGTGTGGGAGCTGTATGACACTTGTCTCTATGAGTCGAGGTGCCATGTCTTTCTCCAAGCGTGCCACTTAGATACAGCATGGGCTTCTGGCCAATGGCTGCTGCTAAATGTTTCGAGCTGTGAAAGGACAGTATGGAAATTCATAAAATGATGAGTTCCTCTTACTCCTACTTAAGGGTCCACCATAAATACACAGCATACAGACACAGCAAGTGGAATATTCATGCATGGAGAAAAAAAATATTTCATAAACATTGTAGTTTAAAGGCTGGCAACTTGCTTGTAACTTGCTCTGAAACTATCTGTAAAAACTATTTTGAGAACATTACTATAATACTTTGGAGATCAATGTGTTTTACTTTCATATTTCCCTCTTTCTCTTAAATATAGTTTCTCTTGATATATTGACATATATCAATCTCTTGATTGATATATGTCTAAATGCTTTTTGTCTGGTATGAAACTTGAAATCGCCTTGTTAATAATACGGGTTACACAAGTTGCCTTGCACTAGATTAGCATAATATTTCTTCACAGAATATGCATCATGATGCTATTTGTGGCTCATTGGGACAACACAAAGCTTCACAGTTATGGAAAAACATAAAGGCTCAGTTCTTAGCGCTGTTGCCTCACAGCAAGGATTCAAATCTGACAGCTGCTGCCATTCTGTTATAGCTCGCATGGCATCCCGTGTGTCTAAGTGGGTCTCCTCCAGGTGCTCAGTTTCCCACTGACAGCCAAACAAACATACAGGTTAGGTAGACTGTACACTCTTTAGCACCCATGTGCAGTGTGAATTTCTTCTTCTGCATGTACTCTGCCTCTTGCACACTGTGTGCTGGAAAAAGCTCCGCTGTGAACCTGATAATGATATGTTGGTATGAAATGGATGGTTAGATATCAAGCTTAACTTCAACAAGACTCACTCACAAAGCCCATGTAAGTTTGACTCAGTCTATATTTAGTCTTGATGGTTAATAAGTATTATGAGAAAGGTGGCTAAAATGTGCTTTTGAAACCTTTCTCAGAGGAATTGCTTATTAAAGATCAGGTACATGTTATACATGTAAGATAAGAACAATAGGTAGACAAAGGGGAAAACAAAAGTAATGCATACAATGACTTGAGAATCAATGAATGAATGAAATGTGTTTTAAACAGCAGATATGAATGTTCCTTATTCATTTGATGTAGACCATCAACCCTGCATTTGAGCTGACTTCAAATTCATCGGTGTGATCTGAGGACAAAAACAAACAAAGTGAATGTTTCTTTCTACAGTTATGAGTTCATTACTGCTGATAAGACAGAGGCTATGCTAATCATGTAAACTGAGACTGCATGAGACAAAAGTTGAATGTGTTTACGTGTCAGTGTTTCCAGCTAAGTGTTTGCAGTGTCTCAACAGTGGCCATTGGTGTGTGACTGTGTACGTGTGTATATGAGAAGGTGTTGCTGGGTGCCTAGCACCAACTTGACAAAATTTCTGCATTTATGAAGTGCCATATGTTTTCGCAAGGGAAAGAATTTGTGCTGATCTGTAGAGTGAGTCAGATGCTTTGAGCTGGTAATTAAAGCTTTTTGAGGCTTCAGCAAAAAATACTGAACAAGTTTGAGCCATAGAATGAATCACCTGGATTAAATTTATACATTACATTGTTGACTGTTAAGTAAACTAGGACAGTAGTTACAGTTAAGTTCATCGCTTGGAGAACACCCTGTCAAAAAATAAAACAACATTAACAAACTAATCAAATTCCCTTTTCTATTCTCCTTCTGTCCATCCTTAGACTTCTTACTTCCTTTTCATGTTTGTTCTCATGTTTAACAGTCACATTGATCCCAACAAAACATGAGACACTGTCTTCTAAAAGAGAACTGGCAGTCATAAACTGAGCATTTAACCATGAGTGAGTATTTTCTCATTGTATAAACCCCGTTGTTCAAATGACTGTGGGTTCATTGAAAGACCAGCAGGATCAGGGGCCAAGCCGAAATTGATCTTGGCCATAAAAAACTAAGTCTAACCTGGACAGACAAAGCCTGTTGAGTGACACACTGAAGTGAGCGGGGAAATGTTTCAGCTGAAGAGTCTGACATGCTGCAGGGCTGAAGTTTCTTCAACTGAGGTTTAAAGGGCACTAATTGATATCAAGTTAAGGTCTCCATGGTCGGGCCAATTACCAACGATGAAAAGGTCTGCATTTATCTTAAGTATGTAAAACTTGTTTCTAGGAATCACCTCTATAACGTCACATGGACAACTGCTGCGCTGCATTATATCAAAATATACCGTTTCATTGTGTGACACCTTAGGTAAGCATTCAATGTGTTGTGGAACATGTCATTAGCTAATGTATTTAAAAAGCCATAAATATGAAGCTTTTTTCATCATTAGTAGCCAAAGCGCACACATTCAAAGTGACCATAGTTAGTATTATAAACCACATTTAGAAACCAGAGGATGTGTGCTAGATAAAGTGAGCTTTTCCCTTTCTCTTCTTCCTTTTAAAGGGAATGTCACTTTTTCTTTTAAAGAGATTCTGTGAACTTTTCCTGCCTCCTGGTCTGAAGACGCGGAGGTAACTGCAAACTGTCTCAAGTCCTCTTCCATTTTATCCTCGTCCTGTCTCTCTTGGGCTTGTTTTTTTTTTTTCCCTCCTCTCTCTCATCTCTCTCCTCTATTACTCTCTTTGTACTGTCCCCCGCATTAGGATGTCAGATCTCATTACAGAGGGAAGACAGCAGATTTAAAGGGGGAGAACAGATTGGTGTAATGGTTTGATGCAAAGACTTCATCCTATTTATTTCTCTGCACAATTAAACAGGCAAAAGGGACAAAGAACATGCTATACTTCAATAAATATTTACCTTAAAAAAAGCTAACTTTTGTATACACTTCAGAATGTTTTACCTAAAGTAAACTTGCGGACGTCCAGCATGAGGTTTGTTAATTTAAGTTTCTGGAGTGGAAGCAGAATAAAACGGTCCAGAGAGCTGTCTGGTTTCTGGGTGATAAGGCTTAAGCAGTTAACAAAACTACAGGATTGGCCAGCCCAGTATTTCTGTAGTGACAGATAGGTGTTGTTGAGTGTATGTCAAGTGAGAAAAATGCTAATTCCAAAATGTCCCATACCGTTCTGTATCATTTACTTATTTGGCTCTTCTAATGGCTGTAAAAATACAACCTTTATACATTTTTATTTTGCTCAGTGATTCATGATTACAAAGGAGTATATGTCTGTCTTTGCAAAGATACTGCAGAGGGAGCGATGTTTAACTACATAACACCCCTTATCAACAGCAATAGTTCAACCTGCCTACTAGATGCACCTGACAAATAGCCATGGCAGTAAATGTACCCATTCTTACTGTCACCACCTGAGCTATGTGCAGGTCTGATGATAGGCTATTAAAGAGAAAAAGTACCACATCCATTCAGAGAGGCTGTTATTCCCAGTGGTCAGAGTCATTAATACAGGCCAAGGTGGCTTTCATGAAATAAGGAAGGAAGGGAAAAAAAAGTAAGAGCAAAGGATGAAGTAGAGGAAGAGAAGCAAGGAAGGCAAGTAGGAAGGTGAAAGAAAAAAGTGACATGGAAGGCATGAAAGACTAAAAGTTAAAGGAATAGTTCCCTTTACCTTTTAAATGGCATTGTATGAGGTACTTCCATGCATCACTCTACACTGCTCATTTAAAATAAAAGGCATTTCATCGTTGCTTTCAAAAACTGTTTAAAACTTGCAGACCTGTTGAACAGCTGATCATTAAGCTGCAGGTGGAGGATCAAAATATAAATATGTGTTTTGTTGCAAAATATTGCTCAAACAAAGCAAAGTAAGCCTGCCACATATAGCACACACCTACCCGGACATTGGTACAAGTGGTAAACTTGGCCCTGTCTGCTGTGATGTAAAGCACTAGCTTCTATGCCAGCACCCCGAGCGGTTTCTCAATAAAGGGGCAATGATGACCGGCATCTGCTGTGGCTTACTTTTTTAACAGGTTCCTCATATAACCACACTTAACAAAAGGTGAACCATTCCTTTAAAGTAAAAGATTTCCCTGATCTGATTTAATGTAAACAATGATAGATGAGATTTAAGATTTATGAGAAAACATAAAAGAAAGAGTGGTTAGAAATATTGATATACAAAAATTTACATCTGGAAGCAGAAGACGGAAAAAGAGGGAGAGACTGATGTCAAAAAGTAGGAGAGAGAGTAAGAGAGAAAGGAGAGCATAGTGACAGACTGCAGGCTGTTTTTAAAAAAACACACAATGTCTTCTTGGAAAAACCAAACAAACAAATGTGTAAACTACATCCTGAGGCTTTTTCTTGCTGCGATGCTTCTTTGAGCCAGAATTCATGTGAGAGACGCTATGACCGTGCAGGAATAATCGCTTGAAATAGGCCACATTAACCTGCAGTCCTCTGGGGCGCTGGCCTGGTTTAATCCAAGAAAGAAATACTGCATGAAACTGCCTACACACATGCACAGTGCTAACACACACACACACACACACATACAAACACACACACACATTCTGCTACAATAATATTGCTTGAGTATGGATATGTGTAGTAGAGATTGAAGGGTATCACTGCAGACAGTGAGTAAATACAGCAGGGGGATTGCGTGCTAAGGGGGGTTCATGCAGGTGGAGCAGATGTTTAGCAGCAACATGTTTTTTTATATTTCCTCAGTTTTTTTAGATGTAGTGACAGTGATGTTAATGTACAGTAACACTCATGCCAACAATGGACATAGAAGTGAGCAGAGCTGTGAAGGGTAGGGAGCACTGGCAGGCAGACAGACAGGTTAAAAAACTGGACGTGACTGTGTTGTTGTTACGCATGTTGTCAAACTGTTGTTGACTGTGCAGCACAAGAAAGAAACCGGCAGACTTCTGATGACCACAGATCTTTGTGTTTACTGCTGTTCTTGCTACATGCGTGTGTTTGAGAGCTGACACAAAGCACCTCAAAATATTGCGCAAAAATAAAAATGCAGTAAAATGTGCACAATTTGGTTGGCCCCTTTAAACTTATCAAAAAATAACCATGCCCCCACTATGTGTCTGCTTTTCCGGCCTCTTTTGTGTCCTGTTTTCTCACATTCTCCCTCCTCCCGTCTCTGTATCCTAAATTGGACTAGGAAACAGCCACTGTAAAAACCAGCACAGGTACAATTACTGTCAATTAAATTGTTTCTGTCTTATCAAGCAGCTCCTCTTCATAGTTAAGTGTCCAGTTAAGTAATGTGGTGGCCCACGCTCTCAATGAAAACTGTGAGCTTCATTGGACTGCTAGTGCCTCGTTTAAATTGGCCTTGAATTAGCCTGACTCTGTGCTCCGTATAGACCTACCGGCTGCTGCTTTGCAAATGTTTTAGTGGAATACCCACACAAATGTCTCCCTTCTCTTTTCAGCAAAGGGATGACTTATAGCATTAATTACATTGATCCATGCCAGCGTAATGAACCAATAATGTGTGCCTGCCATTGCCAAGAAAAGGCACAATGACATAATTAATGACTTACTGCTTCCCATGACAGCACAGCTCTTATCAGTTTACTACGGGCTATCATTCTGGGCATTATGAATCCTTATCAGACAACCTCGTAGTCCCTGCACATACCATTCACGTGCCTTTTAAAACATGCTGCACCGAGGCCAAGCCTTAATTCAACGCCTCAGTGACTTCAAGGTGCGGTTCATCTTTGGTGTGTTGATTTACCTCTGTAGCTACATGGGCAACGCACAGCGGGGGTAAAATTCTGTATAGGGTAGAAAAAGACTCATGCTGATATCCTCTGAAGTAGAATTTACTTCAAACAACATGAGACAATCTATTAAAATACTGTATTATTGAGGAAGCCTATTGTAAACCTCAAGCGTTACAATTAAATGAACATGGTCTAATCCACACTCTATTGATTTTTGAAGCTGCAGTGCAAATTTTCTTTTATGAGCTTCCTTATACCAATCTATTGAAACTCCAAATACAAGACACAGTAAATTATGGATAACCGTGGCTCCTCTCTGTACACATCTGAAGCAAATTTATTTAATTAACTCCGGCTTGCTAAGACAATCCCACCACTGCAGCACTGTATACAATTGCACCATCAGTTATCAAAGCTGCATCCCACAAGAATCAAAGCAAACCTAATGACCCTGAACTCTGAAAATCTGCTTCAAAAGCTGAACTCTGTGCTTTAAAGCACTTCTCGCTCCTTTCAAGTGAGTCAAACTGTTCAAGTCAAATGCAGGTCTGGAGTGGCATATTTACTGCTAGGATTCTGACCCAAATGGTAATGATAGCTATTAAAGCTCGGCTGTTTAATGACATCGAGGGAGCTATGAACGTAGCGTGACCGACTTGGGTGTTTTCATGTGGGTATGATACGGTAATGGGATTAACATGGCGTACCTAAACCAGCACTGAGATAAGCTCAATGAGGCCCTATTAAAAACACATTGCTGGCAACAATGGAGTTACTGGGGGAGAGGGTGAGAATGAATGTGTGCAACTGTGTGAGTCGGATTGAAAATTGGCCCAAACTGTTCTTCTGTAAAAGCTAGGAAACACAATACACAGTGTACTTCTTAACAACAGAAGGTAGTTTATACATTTTTCTCTGTAAAAACTTAATATTCTTTACTATGTGATTTTAGTCAGGTGAACCTGTTTGAAAACTGTGGGAATGAATAACAGTAAAGCCAATCCCAATTAGACACCAAATTTGTCTTGCTAGCCAGATGTGGCTGCATGTTTGATATATACAGTATATATAAACACTAGTCTTTGTTAGAAGCTGGCAGGCTCACATTATTGGATACCTCCTTGTATTGACAGTGAAGCTCGTTATTTGTTGTTTTCTTAATTTCAATCAAACGCCACACCTTGCCACAGAGAAAACAGTCCGACCAAAAATCAGGAGAATAAGCAGCAAGACCTTTCTGGGTTGATCCCAAGAGAATGAGAGAAAATAATAAAGCTGAACTTAAAACTTCTGTAACTTGGGTCTAAAAAAACTGACCAGACTGTGTAGTGGCCAGAGGAAAGAGGTAAACAACGATCTAGAGCTTTAACAGTGAACATGGATCCACAGCATGCGAGCACTGCATCTCAGAGTATCCTACTAGTTGATCAGGATGAAGACATTTACTACACATTGAGTAACAGGAGGGACTACTTTGCTGCTTGTGCTTACTTTATAGATAAAAAATCTTTAATTTGTTAAGCAAGATCTGTATGTGTTGAACAAAGAAAAAAATGCTACATATGGGGCCTAACTTGAGTCCTGGGTCTCCCTGTCCATCTATCTACTCTGTGTTGTTGGAGGGCCGATGTGGTAGAATAAGTTGTATCTGCTTTGTCACTTCCTTGCTGGCTCGCATAAACGCGCCTAGGTCTGTTTAGGGTGGCATTGCTGTTATAGTTGTGGTGGTCAATAAGTGCCATGTGGTGGGTTATGTGACAGATCAGAAGGGTATTAACAGATAATAGGGAGGAGGGTGTTTTCTCTGAGCAATTATCCTTTCCATATGGGCACAACGTGTTTTATTTCAAACGATTCCCTTAAACAACCTCTTATGCCTACATGTTAAGCCTACACAGCACCTGTAAGTGATTATTTTAACGAGGGTTGGTCTCTCTATCGCTATATCTATCTTCCCCCCTTTCTCTCTCAAAGGGTTGGCCTAGACGTGCTGTCTGGCAAAGCAAGATCAAAATCAGGATTTTGACATGATATATCTTTAGAAAGCGTAATTTTGTAAATATTCAAATGAGTTCTAATCAATAAAAATGTAGTTTTTCAGATTTTCACTGTATTAGAGTTTTGTCTTCTATTGAATAAAGGCAATTTGTCTGCATGTATTGACACAAATAAAAGCCTGAACTATAAATTGAAGTTTTATGGTACGTCTTGCGCTGGGTAAACAAGCATAAAATAACATAAATGCATGCTGTGTGACTCATTGACATAATTAGGTAAACTGATGCAGATTAAGCACCCAATAAAAAAAACTTTCAAGTCCTCATAGAAGTTCAAAATATCTCTATTATGAAGTTTATCTTAAATCTATAGTTTCTAGAGGGGAAAGGGCTCCCACTGCTTTTGTTTTTAAGGCTAGAAGAGCATGCCTTGATCTTCTGTGATGTTATTAGAAAAAAAAGCATTTACCTTTTACATTTAGTTTCATGGGTGTTAAGATGTAGAAGGCAAAACACACAGTAAACAAAGTGAACAAACACAAAAATGCTAAAGGAAACTGAAAATAGAACTCCTGTAGCCTTACCGGTGTTGTTGCGATAAGGGCCTGTGTCGGGCCCCTGGCTTTGGCTGAGACTCCTCATGGGGCCCTTGTTGTGGTAGACACGTTCTTCATAGATGGGATCTATGTGGTGCTCTGGGGATCCCAAGGGCCGAAGGGGCTCTTGACTGTGCTGACTACTGTAGGAGCCACGAGAGCCTGGAGAAAAGAGAGAAAAAAATAAAAAGATGAAAGGAGGATGAGCGTGAGAGGATGGAAGAGACAGGACTAAATAAGAAGGAGGCAAATGAGAGACAGGGTCAAATACATGAGCTAATGAGAATGGGACAGCAGAATTGATCAGACAGAATTTAAAAGGGTAAGGACAATAAGGGAAATTATTAGAGGGGAGCCACAGGTTGGTGTGGACACAAAGGTGAATGGGTGAAGTACATATGATAGGAACCAAAGAAGAGGAGGAGGAGGAGGAGGAGGAGAGTGAAGCAAGATAGCTTCAATGACCCGAGAGAGAGAGAGAGGATTAAGAAATACATACGGACAAATGGATGTGGAAGAAGATTGATGGAGATGCAAGAGGGAAATGGGACAGGTGTGGAGATTATAGGTGAAAGGCAGTACTCAAGATTATTAGAAGAAAGATAGGAAAGAAACACAGAACCAGGTCATCAAAAAGCAGGCCTATATGACAACATGGGCCTTCATGTAGAAAGTTACAGAGTGTCAAGTGACAGATAGAACACTTTTTATATCGTGGACTGTTAATGGGGAGGGTTTTTGCATTACTTGTATGTGTTGAGAGACATTCAAAGCAGAACATGAGATAGGGAGAAATGGGAAGAGATTGAGAGAGACGGAGACAAAAAAAATAGCGAGAGTGAAGGGTGCCTCTGTATTTCATTTTTTTAATCTCCATGGGACACATTGCCAGTCGTCAGCTATAAAATAATGAGATGTAGTGTCCCCCCTCTTGCTCCCTGTTTGGCAGGAATCCCAGACACAGGGCAAGGGAGACATTGACAGCAGGCATTTGTTCATATAACAGAAGAACAAATGTCAGGTCTTCCTCTGAAAACACAGAGAGCAAAATTACATTCAGAATAAACTGAAGAAAAGGAGGAGGTTCAGCAGTGACACGGCGGAAGATAAAAGGAAAAAAAATTGCAATGCTCATGTATGCACACACACACATTTCGAAAGCTATGAGCGAGTGAGAGGAAACAGGAGACGGTCTAGTGGAGCTAACTTTGTATCGTATCACATTAGCTCCTAGTCGATGACAAGTTGCGTGGCTTTGATTTTCCAGTGCATAAAGGGGGGCAATTGTAGTGCTGCAAGGCTATGAATGAAACCTTCGAGTGAATCCACCATCAACTGAACACAGTCAAAACTCCTGAACCTTTCAGATCATATCAGAAATCAATGCATGTGAGGCACTGAACCATCCTGGTTGGATCACGTGCACACAGTCGTGTGGTTCTGTGTTGGTTTGGAGTTTGTTGCAGCTTAGCATTGCTGTGCCAACTTAAGCCAAACCAGTCAATGAGAATTTCTAATGCGGATAGTAGTGAATTCTGAAAGAAACACACAGTGGGTGTCTGTTATCATCAACCTCCTCTATCAAACTATGTATTTGTTAGAAATGGGGATGAACAAGAGCCAGTCTGCACTCTCTCTACTATGCTTTTGCACATTGATAAGGCAGTGGTTTTGCCTTATTATGCCTGTCTTGAGCATGTCAGTGGAAAAGAGGTTATGACACATGATGCAACTGTGTCCTCCTTTTGCCAGCATGGGTAACTGGCTGGCCTGTTTACCTGCTTCGCAGCAGTCACACTCTGCTAGCCAACAGTAGCCAGAGAGTAAATTCTGAAAATATCAGAAATCAATGAGGAGAGTTCACATTTTGGAAACTTAATTACTAGACTGGAATAAGATTAATTTAAGGACAGGTGGATGGAGAGAAAAGGAGCGAGGAAAGCAACAAATTTGGTCAGAATATGCATGAAGGGGTGCTAATTAGAGTTATGGACACACCCATTAAAGGCATGACTCATCGCAGCTCCTTCTGCCTTCATCCCTTTCATCTTTGAAGTCTTGGTGAGTTGGTTTTATTTCTTTATTCATTTTATTTCTTGCCTCACATGGGCCCACTTGTGTAAGAACTGACCTCTTTTTTTCAAAGGGAGAAGGAACTTAAGAGGAGAAGATAGAATGATGCAGAGAGAGAGAGAGAGAGAGAAAAATGCCCTCCCATCATGTTTCAATCTGTATAATATGTTAAGAGGAAAAAGAAAAAACAAAGTCTTCTGGTCCCTAAATGCCTCAGTCCTCTTTGTGTAGTTAAACACAAAGCAAACTGAATATCAACCACATCAACAGTAAAAAAAACAGAGTGAATTCTCTGCTTTTTTTGTCTGTTATTGGCAGTACCTCCTGTAATTCTATCAGGGAAGGCTAGTATACTGTAAGGGTGGTTTCAAACTAGGGACCCAAAGCCCGGTACATTTGATCAGTGTGAACACAAATGTACTATACTCATACTGTACTTGGGTACTGTGTACTCGAGTATAGTCCCCTAGAGATGTGAACGCATCTGTGCTTAAACAAGGAAGTGGACTGCTATATGACTTAATTCTAAACGGCTCATGTCGCTTCAACCTGTTGCCACATTGATGATGATTAATGATCAATGTAGCAACAGGTTGAAAGGACTGGTCAATAAAACATACTCACTCTTGCTGTAAAGCTACTAAACGAGGCCACTTGTTTTTATCAATATGAGTCTTTTTAATCTTTTCAAACATTTCACTAATGCTAAATAGTCAACCTGTGGTATGAAGGCTGAAAAGAGGCAGTTCTGCTTTTGCACGATGCTCATTCTGTGTAGCTACAGGCATAGAAAAGAGCTAAATGGTAAATGGACTGTACTTATAAAGCGTTTGTTTCTAGTTTTCTGACCACTCAAAGTGCTTTTACCCATTCATACACATTCACACACCGATGCTAATGCCAGCAGTATCAATTTGAGGTTCAGTGTCTTGCCCAAGGACACTTTGACTTGTGGGCTGCAGGATCTGGGGATTGAACCCCCCACCCTAATGGTTTAGAGACAATGACTCTACTTCTGAGCCACTGCCGCCCCGAAGGTGAGAATAAAAAACTAAAAGTAGTTGCAGAAGAAGAAGAAGAAGAAGAAAAAGATCTGGATGTGGATTTTCAAAATCCTTAAAACCCTTGAAAAAATACCTCAGACAAATAACAAAAGAATGTGTCTGTACTTTCATGAAGAGCAGTTAAGCTGCTTCTCATGCTCTGAAGCACAGGGCACACATTTGAGTAAAGCCAAATGAAAGAAGAAGGCTATCTCAAAGTACTTTTAGGCTGAATGGCACTTGTAATACAAGCCTTGAGAATTTAAAGTTCTTGAAACAGTGGGTTATCTGCAGTATTTAATTAAAACAGGAACAAACAGCCAACCTCATATAACATTTTACACAACTATGGACCACAGTTTCCACCACACATTTAATTTTCCTGCTTGACATTCAGCCAACTCAATTTTGTATAGTCAAGAGAGAAAGCTATTAACCAGTCAATGCAACAGTAGAAGGAAATAAAAGTCTCAGTAAGCCTTAATGCTGCCTGCACTAAGACCAGTGTCATCCTAATACATTCAGCCACCAGACACATATAAGATCTTATTGGAAGACACAATAAGAATCAGAACCATTTTCAATCCTCTTAAAGCAGGTTTCTGTTTGGTAGTCATCACAGCCCTGCCTATAATTCACAAATGCAATCACTGAACAGCTAGTGCATTCATTAAGAAGTTATTCTCTCTAAGGGGAAGACACAAAGATGCTCTGACACTGCTCGTCAAGTGCTGTGATAAAGACAAGATAACCCAAACATGAAAACCACCAACACAGTGATGTGATTAATCAAATATTTGCTTATTCAACCAGTGGAAATGTGAGACTTGACATTACTTTGGAAGGCAGCCTCTTGCCTTGTAATGTAACATGCCAACCCACATTTTAGCACATATGCTCCATTGACACATGATGCTGGAACAAAACCATCACAAAATACTTGGATATATGAATATTTTAAGAGATCACATTTCTTCCCACAGTACAGCTGATGTAAGAACAGAATAATCAGAAGGAAATAGGGCCAGGTTAAATGACTATGATGGAGATGCACAGTAGTTAGGTCGATGTTTATGTGTGTGTGAATGACAGGCTGCAGGAGTGTGTGAAATCCCACCTGCTAGACTGCCAGGCCTCTGCAGCGTAGCTGTAGCGTAGAGCTCGTGGGAGATCTTGTACTGGTCTGAAGCGTGGTGAGCTGCCAGCCGTTTGGGAGACAGTGTGGCATAGCTCCCTATGCCTGAACTCATCTGCAAAGACAAGTTTTGTTTTTTTCTTTTGAATCTTGAAAATAAGCTCAGAGGATGAACATGGTGAAAGCTGTCGGAGCTGTTGTGTTATGATTCATGTAGTTCAGATGAGAGTTTGTACCTGCATTCTTTGAACGACTTTTTTCCTGAGGGTCTTTTGTAAAATGGACTGTAAATTGAAATACATTTAAAGTGGTGCTATGTTGGCATGTCAAACCACTTAATATAGAAAATATGTAATTTCTGCTGAAAACACCAATGTGAAAAAATCCTTCTCATTATGTTTCCATCTGAGATATTGGATAAGATCAAACTAATGTATCAAAGAAACCAGGGCTTAGAAGAGCTGATATTGACAAATATAACACATTTGATTAAGTAAATCTGAGTTTTATAGATTTTCTTACAGATATGACTCAACATGTTATTGCTCTGGAGCTTCTTTCATTATTAACGATCTGATAAAGTGGACAAGAATATAAGCCCCCCTGTAACACCCAGCCGCTAGGTATCAATCAATAGTATGACCTCATTCAATTGAACGGTAGATCAGTTAATTACAGCTCTGTTCAAAAACTCAAATGATGGAAATTACCACAGAAGTAACTATTTTAAATTTTTTTTTTTTTTTTCACTGTATGATACATGTATGATATGATATATTGCTCTGTAATAAAAACAGTATTTCAGTGTGAAACTTTATGATGAATAGACATTGGGTTTGGTAAACAAGGTCAGGATTGTATTGAGAGTGAGCCAGACAAACCTGACAAGACAAATGGAATTTTTTTGGTCTGACAATCTCTTCAGCTATAAAACAATAAGGTTATGCTGCACAAATGTTGAAGATTGATATGTTTCCAAGTGTATTATGTGTTACTCCTGTAGTCTTTTTTTAAACGAGTTTAATTAGACTTTGAGGAGCAGTGTTGAAGATTGTACTTCCATAAGTAATGTTCCAGCTTCCTTAGTTTCATGTATGACGTTCTTTTTTGGCCAATAGCATTTGAATACAATTTGAATTGCCATACATTGAACACATAAATACATTTTATTCAACAGGTGTCCACATTCTGAGACTCTTTACCTGGTGAAGAGGAGACAGTGATGAGCTGGCCCCTCCCCCTGCTGCTGTGGAGTTGGGTGGAGATGCTACCCTCAAGGGAGACCCACCCCCTCCTGCAGTTGTCACAGCAACTGTAGTGCTGCAAGAAAAATGGAAAAGAAATATAGTTTTGTCTGAAAGATATTTTTGTCAGCATATTCATTCTAAAACAGCAAAGATAGAAGACAATGAACCACCAAGGCAATGTTTCCCTTCCATTAAATAAAATCCATTGATGTTAATCATTATTTATTTTTCACTTCTTTCTTTCAAAAACCTACCTGTGAAAATAATGTGTGAAATACAGTGGGCCTGATTCACTAAGAATGCATTGTGGACGCTAATAGCTCGAAAAATTGCCCTCATTTGCTCCGGCTATCTGCTCATTCTCAAGGTCTAATTCCCTAAGCATATAGCGCTAATGATATTCAGGCCCAAACAAAGCCGAAACGCTGTCCTGCTCTGCTCCGTAGAGTATGCTCTTGTTTTGTGTCTGATGGTGGAGAAAGCCGTCTGCACAAGTAGAGGTGCACCTATGCTGACGGAGCAGTTTTGTCCACATAAAGATAACGAGCTAGGAGGGGGGGGTTAAGGGTTTATTATGATGCCAGACTTGAAAACGGTAAAATTCACTGTTCCCCCTGATTAGAGCAAGAAAAAGCACCTCAGAAGAAAAAAAAAAGCGTAATAAGGAATGCATTTAACCCCATGCGTATGTTGTGAATTACACGGTATCTTTTTGATTAAGTTGCCCAAGTTTAGCGAGTGTAAAGGCATCACAATCCTTTTGTGAATCATCAAAATCAATACCAATGTCATGTCACTGCAGCTCTTACCTGTATGACTTGGCAAGTCGATTAGCAGGAGATTGTTTGCTGGGAGAGGAGGAGGAGGAGGGCAGGCGTTGAGTAGTAGAGTACCCTGGTGTGTCGGATGCTGATCCCAGGCGTTGGAGTTTACTGGGGGAACCAGATCCGGAGCCTCCCCCTCCTCCAGACAGGGGGGAACTGACACGTTGGGCGGGTAAGGTGGAGCTGGAGTAATAGATACCTGGAGAACAAGGAAAGGGAGAGTAAAACTCAATAAACACAGAAAGTAAAAGACTGAGCTAGAGTGTAGTGAGGCTGACATCAATGACTTGAAAAACCATCTACAGGGATGTCATTTAGAGGCAAAAGCCTGACATTTAACAACAGAATGAGAAGTAAATATGTTAAATAGACCGTTTTGTTTTGTGCCAGGACTGGGTAAGTATAAATGTGTTAAACAAAAAGTCAGAAAGCCTGTTTAACATAACAGTAAATCAGATGGAAAAGAACTATTATTCTAGTATGTTTATCCAGCCCTTAGCCATATCTCAGTGAATCAATATTCAATGTGTACTTAACATTTTGGAAGAAGAGTACAATCTTTATTTGCGGATTATAGAAAGTAATGACCTCTATGAATGCCTCAGTTTTTAATTCATTAATTTGCATATACTAAACAATTTAGTATGTTAGAGTTTTCACCAAAACACAAGAGGGCCCCTTGAATGCAACCATGAGTCACTCTCCGCAGTGAAATATGTAATCAGGAGTCGAGATAATCATGCCTTTTTAAGTCTCTGGTTGGGGTGCTGAAAGGGGTTTTGGTGTGAACCTTCAATACTTGGGGGGGAAAACTGAAGAACATTTCCTTTACAAAAGCTTCACCCCAGCCACTCCATACAGTAATAACTAAGTCTGACTAAGGATACTAGTCTGGCATCAGATCAGGCTGCTTCCTGGACAGCTTCCTTTGGGCATATAAAGTTGTTTACTTTGGAGTAAACTTTGTTAAGGAAAGCCTTGGGATCCCCCAACAGGAGCTAGAAGAGGTTGCTGGGAACAGGATGTCTGGACTTCATAGTTTAGTGACAGAGATTTAGATGGATGGGTGAATATATTTTAATATAACTTATCTAAGTTAATAAATACACTTTGGAGAGATGGATAAGTCAACTAAAAAAAACGTTTTTTAAAAAGGCCTTAAAACCAAGTTGGATACAGAAAACAGTTATTGTACTATACTGCACATGTATCAGACCAAAGAGGCTCAAAAGACAGGAGGAAATAAAGCTTGTTGTATATTAAAGCAATACAACATATGAGAAAACTATAGATACCACAGGCCATGAGAACATGCTTCTAGTTACAAGGTTTTTATTCCAATTCTCATGCCTGTCCATCAGTGTCTGCAAATGTCTTCTCTGCCTATCTGCAGCGTTTCATGCTATGTCAGACCAACTTATCTTAAAACAACTGCATGCAGAGAAACAGAGAAGAGTAAAGAGGAGAAGGGGAGGTGGATTCTTACCTGACCCTGCTCCAGTTTGTGATTGTTGCTGCTGGGCTGCACGGCTGGATGTCACCTGAGGGTGTATAGGGGAGAACACAGAGCAAGTGAGGGAAGAAGAGCCATGACAAAATAGGGAGGATGAATAGCTGGGGTGAGTATGAGGAGGAGGGAAAAGGTTGGGAGGAGGTAAAGGGGGATGCTGAGTTTAAAATTCTGGGTAGAAAGGGTAATAATGATTTGTGGCCCCAAAAACGTATATGCACAATGAGCTCAGTCAAGCCTTTGAGGAGTCCCCAATGAACCCAGAGGAGCCATTAATGAAATCCCCACTAGAACAGAGGGGTGACTTAAACAGACTCATCGAAGCAGACCATGAAGTCCTAGTAGCCTAGCTGACTGAAATAATTTCATGTAAAGCCTTTTTCGCACCACCTACTCAAAGTAGAAGCCAGGATTACACTGCCAGTTGTTTTTTTTTTTATCTTAATGTGTATCAACTTTTGACACATAAACCCTAATAAAACTGAGAACTTGGAATCACTGAGTCTAATCAGAGTAAGACAAAGTACCTTGCTTTAAACTTAATTATAGAGATATAGTTAAATTAATGTAATTACATTCCTGCAATGTCATCAGACATCAATGCCACCAATTTAAATTTGCAGCCAAACTACATTAAAAGGAAGTCATTTAAAATAAATTGATATTTTTGATCACTCACTAACCTGCTACCTGCTGCTTTACCTGCAATTAATTAAATTCAGACATGAAGTCAAGTGACAGTTTATCAGTTAAAGTTAGAGCATACATGCTGGTTGATCCTAATACATTCACCTTAGTCTCCAGAGACAGTAGGTGGGAGCATATGCTGCTGCTTCATTGAGCCTTCTATAGCCGTATGCTTAAGGCTGTAAAGGTGATTCAAATACATTATTACCAGCCTGACATGGCTTCAGTTGTACAAGGTCACATTATGCAAGCACACAGTCACTGAGTCACCTTGGAGTGTTGTCATCACTACCTATACAGTTCTTATTCAGGACCTCAGAGACTCCAACCTTGTTTTATAGCACTCCAAATTTTATAACGCAGCAACAGAGAGGAGAGCAAACAAAACACATTTTGCTTGCTTCATTAAGGGTTCAAATAAAAGGTTTGGAAAATCAACATTGCGAGAGAGTCATGAAATGTATTTGTAGGTCATATGTCTGACTCTGTTTCTGTGAAATTGTATATTAAGGTACAGACACACTTGACTAAGTATACACTTATGTAAGAAAACACAATGTAAATGACTGCAAACATTTCCTCATCCAGTAAGCAGAGTCTCAAAACATGCAAACACACCCACACAAATATCTACAATCTGGAGCTATGTTAGAAGACTACACTGGTATACAGCAGTTCCAGGTGTGAATATTTTGAAGCTGTATGATTGCACAGAAACACTGGTGAAGTATGCCTGCTCAGAAAAACTCTCTTTGCATATCTTAAGCAACTCACACAGGCCCACATTCTCTCCTTATGTTCTCAATGGCAATCTCTCTATATAGAGTACATCAAGATTAGTAGATTTCTACTTAGTTTTAAGTCAATAACTGCCTGCTGCAGACACCAGGCACTTGATTTCAGCGTTTGGTTTACATAAGGGCTGAGCGGATTTGTTATCTGACTTCTATTTCATGGAGGCAGAAAGGTAGAGTAACAGAGTAAAGACGACACGTCAAAGCACTGACAGTATGGAGAACCTGTGAAATAAGAAACAGGCAAATAAGCTTTTAGTTATTTAGCTTTCATGTGTATGTTCTTGACTCTATCATTCAGCTACTTTGTGCCTAAGTTCCTGTGTGAATGTGGAAGTGCTTATGAAAGGGTAGAGTCTACCATTCAAGCTTGAGTTGCTAGATCTACCTTGATCTCAACACAACAGAAGTAAATGTTGAAGGAAGATGTATCTTAACTTGGCAGTCCTGTTGGGTTGAATTTTATTCTCTAAACAAATGCCACATATACTGCTGCAATTACTGCTACAGTCATAACCTGTGGCCCTGAAGCTAGTGATAAACATTTGTTACTTATTGCATTTCTATATTATTGCATTATATTTTTACATTTTTAAATTGTACATTATATATATATATATTTGTAATAGCTTCTTATATTTTATTATTTAAGTTCTTGCTATTTTTGCTTTATTTCCTTTGTTAACTGTTTTTGCACCAAGACAAACTCCTTGTATGTGTAAAAGTACTTGGCAATAAAACCTGATTCTGATCCAACTTCAATTCTGTCTTCTTTTTCTATTACATAAAAGCTTTCCCAATTTTGTTGTAATGACCTAACAGTTGCACATTTCATTTTAATAGACAGAAATACATTTTTTATTTACTTTACTGTATTTTTGTAAGTGGGTGGTTTAGATCAATGGCAAAATGTACAAAGTGCAGGACAGTCACAGCAGAGATTCAGGTTAAGTTAGAACTTAAATCTGCAGCTAAATTAAAGTAATCTAACCACTTTAGTTGAGTTCATTTAAAGTTCATTGTCTTGGTTAGATTTCAGTTTAAAAAAAAAAGTCACATGTCACATCTGAACTGTTCTGTATTAAATATAAAAATTGTAAATGCATTAACAGTTAATATATTACTAGTAGATAGTATATTGACAGAATGCTTCATTTGGTGTGAAAACCAATAAGTCATCAAGAAGGATGTTACTATGTTCAATAGAAACTTTTTTTTGAATCATCAGGAACATGCTATGACAATTTGTAAGTTTCTTGAAAGAATTTCTGGAAGACAGGGCTGTCCATGTTATCGATTACACAAGCACATTTAACGGTCCCTTATGACACAGACATGCAGGTTAGAGAAATGATAAAGGCTTGAATCTGGTTATTTCATCCCGGCTTAGCTTAATTAAAGGCTTTATATGTGATTTTTCACACTTAAATATAATAGAAATCAAGTATATCCTCTGAAAATAACTCTGTGAGTAATGACTGTCTACAATGGGTGTAACACCCGAGTCCCACTGTCTGTGATGTTTTCAGAGTTTTCAGAGTCCTATCTTCAGTTTGTTTACATCGTCGGGACGGCGGCTGACTCCTCCCCTCACGTATAAAAGTTGTTTAATTGAGGGACTAGAGAAAAGAAGAATAACATACTGTACTCACTGCTTAACTGTGTTTCTAGATCACGCTCATTTCGGGTAAATTAACATGCAGTGTGAAGATACGAGCATAATAAAGATCGCTAGCATTAGCATGCTAACACAACAATGCACTGCGAGTTGTTTTGGTTTCATGCTGGTGCTCAAGGGCGACATTTGCTGGATCAAAAAATCGCATATAAAGACTTTAATGAACCGCAAAAGATCAAGGTGAATGTCAACACTGATGCTGCACCTACTCTTGGTAACTTTAACTGTATTATGTCCTATGTTGGAGATTAGTCGTTCTTTTTACCAAAATTGTATTGTTTATATCTGTATTTGTTGTTTTTGTTTTGTTTTGTTTCTATACTTATGAACGCATGTTAATGGATTACATTTAATTCTATGTCGCCAAAGAAAATCTGGCAAAGGGACAGCTGAAGAAAATTAGCCTTTGTGTCAATTTAGGTACATTTACATCCGTCTGAACGTACACTGTCCCTTTTCAAATAAATAAATAAATGGCGGTTCCAGAAAGCCATATAAAATATACATAAAAGAATCAGCTTTTTTATAAATAGGACCACTGATTACTTTGATATCATGTTTTAAGTAGCAGTGTGAAATAAATCCAAGCTATCCAAACCTATTGTAAATGCACATGTAATGTTTAATGAATGTAATGTGATCTGCTAGCTTGAGATCACAAAGAAAGTGTTAATAGAGATTTGATTATTAACAGTTTCTATGAGCCTCTATCCAGAACAGAGTGCACCATAAATCTCCACCATAAGTCCCCTGAGTTAGTTTAGTAGGTTACTGAGCCAAGTGAGAGATCTTAGACTGATGAGGTGCCCGACACAGTACAGAGCTGAGTTTTTAATGCATCAGATTACTCTACTGGGTTAAACACTGCAGATGTTCTACTGATCGAGATTTAAAATGAAAAACAAATGGACTTTAGACTTATGAAGAGGCGAGTAGATAAATGAAAAGATAAACAGATAGATAGGTGATTCACCAGGTACAAAAAGTGAACATTATAGATAGTGTTTTGCTTCATTAACTAATGGATAGAAAGTCTGCACACTGTATGATAGAAAGGACTTTCTCAGTCCCATTCTATGTCTTGTAGCAGTGCTGCTCTTTTCCTCCTCCAGAAAAACACTGGGATGTTTGAGGTGCCATGTATCCATGCATTATTAAAGTAGGGCCTCTCAGGGTTATAAATACCCTACAGAGGAGCAGCAACATGCTGGACCTTTCACTCTCTTTCACACTCTTCCTGAAACAGGCACTTGTACAACTCAACAAATGCACCGGTGCACATAAAATGGTTTAGGGGTGCATTATAAACACCCCCATGTGCAAATGCATGTGCACATGCCTGCAAGTGCTTCAGCCAAAACCTGCATGTACTGCACACGCATGCACACTGTACCTGCTTGCCTATCTAGCTGCACTGGATTGTGTAGAGCTATTCATGAGCAACAAACCCTGCTGACAACACTGGCCCCATTACACTGACAAGCCAAAAACATCAGAGAGGAGGACACACACACACACACACATGCACACACAGAACATACCCACACTCATGCTCACATAGACAGAGATGGTGAGCAGAGAGGACAGGGTACGAAGAAGGGGTGTGGGGTGGAGGGGAAGACAGCGCAATGGTAGAGAAGAGGACAACAATTACTATATACAGACAGAAAAAAACTCCCTTTGCCATATCTGTCCATCCATGTATACCGCAGTCTGTCTGTTTTTCTATTTTTCTGTCCTTGCCACCTGCATTTCTTATTTATTAAGCAATGGAATGGGAGCCTTCTTTAATCCGGGCTCTGAAATTTGTTTTTGAGAATATCGGGGGGGAAATGAATGAATGTGTTTACAAAGACCGATTTCAGACCTCATTCACCTTTCTCTTTCGAAAGACACATGAGAAAAGCAAGCACACACACACACACACACACACACACACACACACACAGAAGAGAAATTAAAAAGCACAAACCAAAGTCCTTTCAGGTCATGGAAAGAGTACTCAAAATGTGAGCAGGAACTTGCAAAGAAAAATCAAAGATATCCTAAAATAGTCTCGATCTCATTTATCTGATGTACAATTATTGACTTAAAATATTTGCCATAACTTTTTATCCATAGCTATCCATCACAAAGGGAACATTTTCCCCATACACCAGCAATATCTCTTCATGGAGCAGTGCAGCTGCTCAGTGATGTGTGGGTTTCTATCTGAAAGTAAATGTGTGTGTCGGCGTGTGTGTATTACCATTGAAATTAAAGGATGTGAAAATTGGAAATAATTTGCTCCTGTAGACAGGAAAGTAATTTGGTGGATTTTCCTTTTCATCAGCAAACCGCTGGGATGAATATGTGACTTTGTGTGTACCTTCATTTTCCAAGTCCTTAAAAATAAGACACTCGCTGAGATCTCTCTGTGTGCACCTAATCACCGCCTTATTTTGGTTATTGAGCGCCAACTTATCATTAACTTTGAGGAATTTGTCTAATCCTGCCTCTCACATCCTCCAAATTATATAGAAACTGCAATGGATTGCTTGAAGATCCACTTGAGGTGGCTTGATTAAAGCAATTCAGCAAGGCTACTTAGACACAAGTCTGCCTTAAAATGTGCTTTTTAATTTGATGAACAAGATTCATCTGCTCTTAGACTGAGCCAGGGCAGTGTGAGTTACAGTTTCATGTCGACAGATTTGATATTCAAGATGCATCTAAAAAGGGGGATAGAGGAAAAGGCGAGCGATGTTCCCTGAGTCTGTGATGGTGAAACGAGGGGAAGAGAAACTGAAAACCAGAATATTCAATATACCTTTACATTCCTCTCATTCTCTAATGTGTAAATTCCTTAAATAAGTATGATGCAGTTGTACATATAGACTGAAGAGAACACTTTTCAGTTCAGTCTCCTGATTAGTCAAACTCCACTGATGTTGATCATTTTTCTGGCCATCAGCCTGCTGGAGAAGTTTCAATAACAAACACTTAAAGTTAAAGAAATGTGCTCCTACAGTCTTTACCGCGATCGTCAACACTTCCTTTCTAATCAACATCTGTGAGCAGCAGTGTTTCCTACCTGGTTGTAGCTGTGCACGGCTCCTCCAACCTGCCCGCTGCGCTGAGGAGTTGCTGCGGAGATGCTGTCGCTAAGGGCGAGGGTCTGGTTGCTATGGTAGCTGGCAGAGTACTGGAGCGAAGCCTCAGGGGTGGAGTTGAGCTGCAAGGAACTCTGGGAAAGAAGAGCCGGTCCTACCGATAGAGGAGACAGGATTGGTGTGTTGTTTGGTGGGAGGTGGGGGTTGAGTTAAGTTTTTTTGCGTGTGTTTGTGCGCATGTGTGTGTGTGCATGCATATACAGGGAAAGTGAGGAGTGAGAGAGAGAGAGATTAAGAGTGAGAAAGAGAGGGGGCGTGAAGGGGAAAGATTGAGAGGCGAAGAGTGAAATGGGGAAAGAGAGAGAGAGAGAGAGAGAGCAGCAATTTAGAGCAGATAGTGCAGCAGTGCAGCTCTCCGTGAGTTAGAGATGGCATACATAATTTATTAGCAGAGGGAAAGAGAAACAGAGGAACAGAGAGAATGGGAATAGGAGGAGGAGGAGCAGGGAGATGAAGAGGATGGTAGGAGGAGGGCAGAATAGAAGAAAGTTGTAATAGATGGAACACCTAATGACTGGATTTGTTACCTCCCTGAACGTGTTCATTTTTTACCTTGTACTCTCCACTTATGGAAAAGTTGACTTGACCCCTTATGTAAGGATCGATACTACTTTGAAATGAGGATTAAACATTGTTTTATTTCTGCTGCTATTTAGTAAGCTTTGCACGATTGGTGTGATGTAGCTGCATATACCCCAATGGCTCAATTCACCATCTGTATACATCAACAGCCTATAAACTGTTGTAGTGTTAAGACAAAAGACTAAATGAAAAAAAATATGCTTCACTAAACGAGTATAGCTGTTACAACACATGAAACATAAAAACATGCCAACTAGGGATATGCAATGACCGCAAATTTCATCTTTATCTCGATATGAGCATTCACAATAATCATAATGCAATAAACAAAAACATTATAACATAAAGAATCAATGCTTTCTCACTCAGCAGCATGCACCATTTTTAATTGACGGAGGCCTGAGTATAATGGCCATGCACCTTATGTGGAAGTCAGACGACGTTCAAGTTAGCTCTCTGCTACCCTTAGGTAATTTCATGTCTATCAAGTGGTGAAAAGAAATTATTCTGGGGCTTAATTTTGGATTGATGTAGAAATACAGCTATTGTATAAAACATTAAGAACAGCAGATAGAAATAAAACCTGTCAGTTATAACTCATATGCACTGTTACATTTTGATGAATTTATCTCATTTCGTATGTTTTTGCACAAAGGTTTTTTTTATTATTCTATTTTGTGCTGGCCCACCACATTACAAAGGCACTGTTGCTGCATAAAATTACAATCCCTTCGCTCTGATATCGATTTGGAATAAGTACATTTTAAAACTGTTTTTTTTTTAGACAGCCTCTCTAAACTGTGAATGGGGCTATGAGGTGAACCAAAACAAGTTCTTATAAACCACTCATTAGTCTGAGTGGTTCTATAGGTGATTGAAGAGCAGTTAGGTCTGTGACCTGTTCATTCTGCTATGCATTCATATTTCATTAGGTTGCTATTTTTACTCTCGCTTTATTTTAAATATTTAACCTGAGTAGTAATAGTTGAATATGAAAATACATAATAAATGTTATTTTTTCATACTTTCTCCATTTCTAAATATCATGAATATGTACTTTAAATATCTACAATAACTGTCACCCCCAGAGCAAACAGCCATGTTAGTTTCTTTTTTCACCTCAAAATAACAAAGCTCAGTTCTTATTCCTCTCCCATATCTATTCCACTGCTCTCTCTCTCTCCTCCCCCAGAATCCCGTCTCCCTGTGAGTCTGTGCGCTGTGAACCAGGATCAACTCCTCTGCTTCTTGCCTTCACAAAAGACTTGTCTTCTCTCATCTCGATTCATCCCTTACTTTTTATGAATTATTAAACAGCACTTTGTGTTACGCAGACTGAGTGGGAGCTTCCAAACTTATCATCGCTCTGCCTTGCTGTTTTTGCTACACTGCGTGTGCACTGTGTGACGTTTGTTTCAGTGTTCAGATGTGCCACATAAATGTTGGCTGGAAGAAAAATATCTGCATTTCACAGAGTTCATGTGTGATAGTCATTGCAAACATGTGAGTGCTTAATGTGTGTCTGCTGTTTTTGTGTTTGATTATGTGTGTATAACCGAGTGAGAGGGTGTAATGAACAACACTGACGCTAGTAGTAAGGCAGCCTAAGTCCTTGTTTTTCTATTCTGAGTCTCCTTAAGTCTTAAATGTTAATATTCAGAAGCAGAGTCAAATAATACATTTCATATGTGATGTTTCATACCCATAAAGCATTTACACACAGCTCACATATACACACAAGGTTTCCACCTATACCCAGAGTCACACATAGATTGCTTTGAGAGGTAAACTTCATTTCATGACAACTTAAAGAGTTAGTTTGTGTTTTCTCTGAATACCCATATACGTGCAGAGATGTTTGTGTGGCTCTTCTGCGACACCTTACAAACCACAGTATCGGCTGAAAGCAAAAAGCCTCCCTGTTTTGTGCCACCTTTCACTGAAGACAGCGACATGTCACTATGCAATGTATTTACCGCTAAGCTATTTGCAGCGCTACTATTCGGAGGGAAATACACAAACATCCTCAGACAGAGAAAGCTATGTGGAATTTATCTGCACCCACACATTGTGATGCTCTCGGTAGAAGCCCATTTGCAAAATAGGGAAAACAGCTGTGAACGAAGCAGCCACAATAAGAGCGCTAACAAAGAGGGAGGCATCATCTAGGACTCAAATAAAGAAGATATGCGGGAGAATAAGGGACTTCCTACCAACATGATACGAATTAAATTATCTGACATGTCTCTCCACTATTGTGCATGTGCCAAAACATGCAACCATGTTTCCCCTTATATAAAAGGAGAGCAGAAAATGTAATAGAAATATTCAAAACCAGCCTCCTAAATCTAATCCTGTCCAGCTTTTGTGCTATCCTTGATACACAGGTCATACAGTAATCTCTCAATACTGTATGAGCACATTTATACTTAATATTTTCATCACTGTAGCTGGCTCATTCTGATAGAACTAGAAACAGCACATGGTAAAACATATTGTCCAGCATGTGAGTAAACTCCTGAGAAACATGAGCAGTTTGAGTTCTTAAAACGACTTCCATTACAGCGATATCAACCGACAAAAAGGTCAGCAGACAATAACTGAAATAGGAATGCAATGATCCGCAACCAATGACCTGCGAAGAAAATGCCAAGCACTTTTAGCAAGACGCCCTTCCCAGGCCAATTTTTCATTCATTGTATGAGTTTGTTTCTCAGAATATAAGACCATCAGAATGGAAAAGCTGCTTCAAATATGAGGGTTAGTAAAGCAAATCCAGAATGTGAATGTCTGTGTATGTGCTGCCCGGTTGTTATCTTCTTGTTCCCACATGAAAAGAACAATTCTCACTATAGAATACTTTGTTTTGAGTCAGTTTTGTTTACAAAGGAACTATGCAAACCACTCAGTGATAAACGACAGCTCTAATTCTGCCAAGCAACAAAATGCATTTCTCTTACCTTGTTCTTTTTCAGATATCCTACCTTCTTTATTATACCATATTCTTAAATGGTATACTATTTTAATACTTTCACTAAACTTAATCTACAACAAAATCCTCCGAAGACTCGTTGAATTGAAATGAAAAGTGAAAACTCAATATTAACACAGGGAATTGCTGCACTAGATAACTAATGGCCTAAGGGACTAATAAGAATGCATTTCCGCCTTTAATTTCAGGAAAACAAAAAATAATTACCTAACAGCACACACACAACATAATCCTCCTGTATCAAACCAACCACAGGTCTAGTTTTTAATAAGATCGCCTGGATATTCTTTCCCCCTCAGTCACTCTGTGTGAGAGTCACTGAACAACAATTAAAAATGAAATACACATCCCTTTTGAAACACAGAAAGGTTTATTTACACTGCTGAAGAACCTGATGGATTTACACAGACCTTGATTTAGTTCATTCAGGTGTTGAATTTTGTGGAAGAACACCTAATTTCAACCTTGAAATAATATCTTCAAGGAACAAAAGCGAGAAGACATAAAATCTACAAACTTAGAAAATGAAAATTGTTTGCTTCTTACTTCGAAGCTCTCAAGCTGAAGTAGTATTTTGTTTGGTGATAGAGTTGCTTTGTTGAATATACCGTTTATACTTATATTATTATATAAAAGGTACACGATATGTTTATATTGTTTTAACTGGAGGTTATATAGACACATTATATTAAACTGTTGAATCCCCCTGTTACTGTTGACCTAACCGAACAAAAACAAACACACAACGTAAAAAAAAAATCTACTTACGTTCTCCACTGTCAAGTATTCCTGATTCCTGTAGGGACCGAATGCAGGAATCCACAAGCTCCAATCCTGTGGTCAACTCATCTTCAATATCCTTGTGTCCATCCACTGTGAAGGAGAACGGAGCATGAGGGACACAGAAGGATCAACATTAAAAAGGAAGGGGAGAAACTTTAAAACTACCATGAAAAAATGTGAGTTTTTTATCCTGAGCAGTATGAGTGTGTGTGTGTGTGTGTGTGTGTGTGTGTGTGTGTGTGTGTGTGTGTGTGTGTGTGTGTGTGTGTGTGTGTGTGTACAAATATTCAGGGTGAACTTTACCTTGAGCGTTCCAGCGAAATTGCTCATCAGTAGAACTGCAAAATAAGATGACAGGAATATTAAGAACACACCCGTTATAAACATTTGTTTAGGCTTTGTGTGACATTTTGCTGAATTTACAAATAAAAGCATAGAAAATAAAGTAATCTTAAGTGATATTTTAGTTGTAAGTCAGCGCAGGTAGACCATTTTTTAAACACATACACAGAATGAGGCACTGTGCACTAAAGTAACTTTGTTTCATTCAGGAGCTGCACATGGACAAGAAGACATTCACACACAAACAAGAAGTCCTTTCTTTGCTCTTGATGACTGTCAATTGATCAGTGATGGATGGGGGGATTACACTGAAAGAAAAAGACAAACAGAGGCAGAAGGAAACAGACGGGCAGAAAGAGAAAGTTAGAGACGAGAATTGAGCCGCCTGCTGTATGATCAATGCAGACACGGACAGACTAACTGATACATATAGACTCTTTCATCTGACTTCATCTACACCATTAGACCGGCTGTCTGGGCTGCTTGCCCGGTGTCTATGTCTGTCCCATTAAGAGTATTTGGTATTCCACACACTCAACTTTCTTTATGCATGGTGGCAGTGTGTGGGGCTTGGAACTTTTGGTTAAAAATTGGTTTCTAAAGTTCTCCCTAAACATATATTTAGATGTGTTTACCTGGTAGCTTGTCTGGTCTGCTGAGATGGAAACACTCTTTCAGACACACCACAATCATAGAACCAAACTAAAACCACCTGTATCCCAGAAATGCCTATTTCACGCGTGAAAAATAGCAAAGATCTTTACAGAGCCTACAGCAGCAGACACGCGTCAGCAATAGTTAAACGCAGTCAGAAGGAAAAAACATTTTTTATTTCAGTTCCATAAAGAATAGCTGCAACTGTTTAGTATTGGGGATACAGTGTTTGGAAAGTTAGAGGCTATCATAGAAAATGACTGGTGATGTTTGCCCTGCAGGCTGTGTATTGTTCGACTGACACCGACTGACAAGACATCAGTTCAAAAAGTTACATCCAAGTGCAGTTTGAGATCAAATACAGAATGACTGCAACTTCCTACTATGTAATCAAAAATCTACTCATTGAACCAAATTTTAACTTAGTCCATCATTTTGTGCGTCTGATATTTTTTACTGTCTCTGCATGATTTCTTCTTGTTTTGTCTTCAGGATGCAGCCTTTTCTGTGTTTCTTTGAAGTGTACCGTAATAGTTATTTATACATGTAGTAGTAATTATTGTAATATATATGTGCAACAAGAAATGGGGTCAAACAGAAACAGGAAATAGTCGTAAATAACTGTACAAACTCTTCTAATACTCAAATCACAATTCTCAATCTGACAGCTAGCAATGTCATCCTTTCCTATTTTAAGACACATAACTGATGTGAACATGTGATCTACTGCTTTAACAGGCTTGTAGCATGATTGGCTGATGACACGTTGTCATTGTCGAGGCAGTAACAGCCTGAAGGATAAAAAAAACAGTGTTGTAATTAGCAGGCTGGTTAAAAGAATCATAACTAGGCAATTACACTATACTTCTCAGATGTGTTTGTTATCGGAGTGTGGCTGCATTATGTGCCATTTCTTCTGTGATTTATGTGATCTGTGTGCAACAAATTTTCCTAGAAAATCTTTCATTGACAGATAAAGTTTTAAACAAAAGACTCATAAGTTTGACATTTGTTTATCTGCTGCCATGGGCCAGTTAGTGCTTCAAACACAGATATTTGTTTGCGACTGTGATCAGGGCTTCATTTGTGCCAGATCCTTCTGGAACAATATCCAGCACCCCTCGATCAGGGCCGGGACCTATTCGATCCGATTCGCATTTAAATCACTGGGAATCTCTTTGTTTTCCTGCTGGTATGCATGAGATTTAAATCTTGTTTTTTTTTTTTAGACTAAGAGGTCAGATCCCGGTCAGCTCATACAGGGATGCCTGAAGCGGGAGTTTTGTGCACGTCACAGATGTTTCATTATCTGCATTTTTTTTTTGCAATTTTTTAAAGGCAGAGGGATAAATTGTTCTTTTGAGGGCTTTTTTGGCCAAATAAACAGGTAGGACATGTTTTTACTGTCATTCTCTGCTGTGCTGCTGTGTAGTGTTGATACTTATTTAGAAGAGTGACGAGTGTGATCATCAAGTGTTGCTGTTTGTGCACGGAAACAGGAAATAGGTGCTGTAGGTGCTGAGGGTGTTGCTGCACGCCCTAAATCAGACACAATTTAAACCATCAGCTTATTAAAAACATTTAGACTTAGGAACTAAGAGTTCCTGCATAGTGAAGGGCCTACAACTCACAACAGGTCAGAGCTTTTCTATCGATGCGCACACATTGAAGTGTCTTTGTTTACAACATGATCATAGAAATCAAAGATGTTTGCCCACCCTGTAACTCGTTACCCTCACTAGTCTGTTTATTATTAAATATAAACTGGTCATTTTGGTCACGTCTGTGTGAACCTTCAGTGTGAGGTTTGTTGGCTGTTGGAGTATTTAATGTTCTAAAATTGATATGAGCTGCTGTTAATACTAAGTATTCAACCGAGGATCAAATGTGAATTCATGCAGCACCAAGTATGGCGTCATCATGTAGAATGACTTCTCTCAAAGAGTCAACATATCGCTCAGAGAGAGAGAGAGCCAGTGAGACAAATGCACAACGTGATTCTATGCTCTTCTCTCCAGTTGATTTTTAGCGATTATTGTGAATGCTCTGGTGTGCCTGAGGCTCTGTGCATTTTTTATGCATTTCATGTTTTGTCTTTTTTCTCCTCCTGCCCCGCCACAACAGCTCTCTCCATGTTTCCGGACCTCAGAATTTACAAATTAACCACTGCTTGTGATACTGGAGGTTCAATGCATATCAAACCAAACCCATGTCTCTTAGCAAATTCCAAGTTCTTAAACATTAGAGACATATTTAATAACCCTGTAATTATCCACGTACACAACTAAATAGACATCTACAAAGAGAAAGGTAACCAGGTGGTGGTGGAACGTCATGTAGCTACAGGATACAGAACAGGACAGCAGTAGTTAAAATGATGTCACTGAGTAACTTCATTTGAGAGAGAGAAAGTGGGAGGCAATGAAGAAACACAGAACTTAGCATGAGACACTAGAGACACTAGAGACAGGAGAGAGTGAGAGAGAAAGAGAGAGAGAGAGAGAAAGCACAGCATCTTTCCACAACACTGCAAACTATTCTGTAGTGCCAGAACACCAGGGAGGCAGAGCATGTCTCTTAACAGTGAGCCTGCGTTAGACACACATTTTGAATTCACCACTCAGCTCTGAACCGTCACACAGCGTCCTCTACTGTTTCCATTCAAATCAACATGTAAGCATACACACACACACTCTTCTTAGCATTCATAAATGTATAGCCTGGAATAAAATATGGCTTTTTTCTGCATATGCAATGTCTCTTGGGAGTCTGGAGACTCAAGTGAACTTGAACTAATATATTCAAAAGTTTGACATAAAGAGGCAAACTTTCTGGTATGGTAGCCTTGTGGTGAAAATGTTGTTTACCAAACAAAGTATTATTTAAACATGCAAGAAAGAGTAAAGTGTGTGTGTGTGTGTGTGTGTGTGTGTGTGTGTGTGTGTGTGTGTGTGTGTGTGTGTGTGTGTGTGTGTGTGCGTGTGTGTGTGTGAGAGACTTGCATGTACTGTATAAATGCAATTATTACTTTACCTTAAGTGTAATTCTGCACCAGAGATGTAAAGCTAAAAATACTTACGGGTGTGACATTTTCGGTGCACCAATAAAAGCCAGGTAAATATTTTGTTAATGCGTTTAAAATAGTATGTAGCTGTCCGGACAGGAATCCCAGCAGCCACATCTTTCATGAGTCATTAGTCCACAGCTTGGAGAGCATTACTCTGAAAGAGTTACAAAACTGCCACACACAGTTCTGCTCAAATCCTCCAGCTGCCTCCCTTCACAGATAGTAGCACTTAAGAACACTTGCCTGTCCCGATAAGGCTGTCAGCATGGATGGGTGTGTGTACACTGAGCGCGCACAAGCACACATCTACAGTTTGGTTCTCACATGATACAAGGAAACACACAAGCACATTTTCTACAGTGAAGGCAATCAGCTGGATATTGTGGACGGAGTCAGTTTCAACAGCATTTCAGTCACTAATATATACACACACACACACACACACACACACACACACACACACACACACACACACACACACACACACACACACACACACACACACACACACACACACACACACACACACACACACACACACACACCTACACACACCTACATACTGAATATGCGTCAAATTCACACAAACATTGAAGTTACAGTGCCTTAAGTCTTTACTAATTGCTATCCTGTTGAGTTGGAGAGATGGAGAAATGAAAGGCTTTGTGTGGGCTATTTCATTAACTAGCATTAAAAGATGCCTAATAGACCATATTTTCTGGTCTAACGGATAAGCCTGATGTTTTCTCAAACACATTCAGGCCTTTATGAAGAGTGGAGGGAAGCTTAAAAAAGCAGTTTGAGTGGCTGCTGTTCATTGGTTATTGCTGTTAATGGCGTCTGAAATAAATTGGAATAACAGATAATCGTTCAAACTTAACAAGGACAAAGCTGGATGGTATAAAGCTGCTTCTGAGTTTTATACTGTTATTAACTTCAAACATGGTTAACTGATTGAGAAGCCACACAAACTTAGTATTAATGGCTTTTTAGATTTATATATAAAATGGACTTAACTTATACATAGCGCCTTTTAACTCTATGGACCTCTAAAAGCTTAAAAACAGTGCATGTAAACACACCCCTACTCACAAACTAATGCCATGCTCAACAGGATCTAATTTAATTAACAGCTTCACACAATCAAACACTGATGGCTCGGCCTCTGGGAGCAATTCAGGGTTCAGTATCTTTGCCAAGGACACTCTGACATTAGGACTTGAGGAGCCAGGGACTGAACCATCACTCTTCCAATAAATGGATGACCTGTTATGAGGCACAGCAATCCAAATTTAGTAAATGACAAATAAATTAATAATATCTGACACAAACAAGTTATAAACATTCTGATGGACATTCCTTTGAGTATATTTGTCTTCATCTGTATATTCATGGAAACGTTGTAAACTTCTTCATCTTGATTTACAGATAAAAATCATTTAAAAAAACACATCAATACTACTTGAACATTCAGTGCGTTTCCCTCTGAATACAATTCTAATCAAAATCACCAATTTAGATATCTTTCACATTTAACTAAAAGCCTAGAGTAGCATGACTGGCATTATCGTATTTGCGCTTTGCCTTATTTGTGAAATCTTTACAATGAGGTTCACACGTTGAATGTTCACCAACAAGCAACCAAAAATCTTGCCTGGGTTCTACTCTCAGCTGGTTTCCCTGGTCTCTTAGTTCTGTAAGAATGGCATAGATTTCCATTGACCTGAGAATAATTGTAATTCTTGACTGAAGAGCAGTCTGCAGACAAATACTAACTAAGTGTGCAGAGCGAGGGCATGATATGCTTCCATGTGACACAGCCGATTATTTTCAGGGAGACTAATGCAAAGTGATGTAGTACAAAATCGTGCCAACTCACTTTAAGGCATCAAGCTGGTTCGTTGGAACACAGTCATTTTTGTGGATGTTTCGGTTGTATGAGTACATATCTACTGATGTGTGTGTGTGTGTGTGTGTGTGTGTTGGCTTCATGTTGGGAATTGGTGAAATATTAATGTGAATGAAATATGAAATGTACACAAAACTACATCGCACACAAGTTACAAAATATGTCAAAACATTGGGTTTAAAAGGCAAAATGTGATTTTGTTTACGTGGATGCATGTATGGCAGGTCTATTTCGGCAATATATACGTGTGTGTGTTTGTGTGTGTTTGTGTGTGATGCATATCCAAAAGAGAGCTCTCTGATACTCTATTCAGAAAGCAGCCTTTTGTGCTCACAACAAGGCTGAGGACAAACTTTTTGTGGATATGACAGCTGAATGACAGTTCAACCGTCGACTGGAAGAGAATTGTCTAGTCAAAGCGTACACTGAAATGACTTCTAATGTCTGAATACTGACAGCTGCAACAAAAACTCTTATTCCTACAAACAAAGAAAACAATGCACCATGGTATTGACAGGTTCAATAGAGTTATTTAAACTCTTTTCTTCTTTCATCCCTCCAATTTATCTCCTTTCAAGTCCTACACATTCACTTGCAGATGTTTAGCCTACAATAATGTGTGTACATACTTAAAGTCTGACTTAATGTATGTTTATTTGTAGGATTTTTATGCCTGTGTGTATGTGTGTGTGGGTGTACTGATGTTCCTGTCCTGGAAACTCTATTTGCAGATTAGTGTGATGAAAAACCCGGCCAAACATAGTCATCATGCAGCTTTTTGCTCATTTTACACTCACTTGCACATGTAGGTTAGACATACAAACACCAGACATATATATTTGTCAGTAGAAGAAATATAAAAGGAGCTGCATGAATAACAAAGAAGCATAAGGTTATCACTATTTCTGCAGGCACATGTATCAATCAATCTCAATCAATTAATCTTTGTTTGTGTATAGTGTCAATTCATAACCACTTTTATCTGAAGACGCTTTACAAAAAGGTCTAGTAGGTCGAGATCTTACTCTTCGTTGTATTATTTACAAAGGACCACCATTAATCCACCATGAGCACAGCACTAGGCAACATTTAACAAAGTTAAAGTGGCAAGGAAAAAGTTTCTGTAAGAGGCAGAAACCTCGAGCAGAACCAGAGTCATGCTGAACAGCCATCTGCAAAAACTGTGAGGGAGATGCAGAAAGAGACATACACTGTATTAACACATCTGCATTTCTTAAACTATTTTTAAAAATCTCTAGAGATTCTAAACATTTTTCCTGAACAAAAAAGGTAATAAAAAATGACATTTAGATATTGCTATAGCATGCCTTTTTTCTCAGTAAACATTGACATAAGAGGATTGTGTAGATCCTGACATATCTAAAAAAAAAAAAAAAGACTGGGCTTATCATTATCTGTTTCCTCAAAGAGGACTTCTTAGTATCTTCAAAAAATGATGTCAGACGTATTTCGGAAAGCCCCCTGCAGCAAACAAATGCATGCCATTACTGACTACAGGGCTACATTCTGTATGTGTCTGCTTGCTTTGCTTGAACACACAATCATACAGTGACTCGTGTCTGTGTATTTCAACGCATGCACAAAATGCTGGTTCCCTGTTGGTTGCACTATTTGAGCTCAGAAACATCTGCTGTGTGTGTCATAATCATCACCAAGCTATTATAGTTATTATGATAGGTGGACTATCGCGGTTTTGCACTGGCACAGATAATGACAGAATATTTCCATGCATAATTCACCGGGGACGGGTGGCCTGACACCGGGTGTGCCCCGTATTATTGTACTCCACAAAGATAAGTGCTGTCAAATATTTATGCTCATCTAACAAGGCTTACTGCAAGAAGACTGCCATGACATGTTATTGAAGTAGTGATTTAAAGCTTTACTGCACATTATGAAAAGTTAGAATTAAAGTTCCACTTTGGGAAGAATACTGAACAAACAAAGTTTGAATAATGACTCAAGATTGAGATTAAGAAAGTTCACTTTGACATCATAGTCAATTTCAAATGATGAGATTTGCTCTGTAGATGCACACAGATACTAGCAGTGAAATATGTTCAACATCGTGCAGTTAAAGGGATAGTTCGGTCATACTGAAGTGGTATTGTATGACTCACTTGTCATTCGTAAGTGCATTTACAACAGGAGGCTTAGCATGGCCAATTAAATGATAAACCTGCCAGAGTTTCTCAGTAAAGGGGCTTCTGAAAATCATTTGAAGTGAAATAATGTTTGTTTTTTTTATTAACATTTATGTTGCGGCACATGTCTGCAATGTTTTTACATTCAAATATTGCTCAATAAGGTTTCCGCACAATATAGTTTCCAAACTACGCCTTTAATAGGTGAGGCACACGTCATACTTTGTTGTAGTAAAGAAAGTTACTATTTGTGAAAAGTGAGCAAATACACAGACAGTCCATGCAACACACATAGATTGATGATTTTCTGAATGTGATAGCTACTGCCCGAAGAATTAACTGACTGTAATGAAACTACCTACAACACCATGCTTTGTGCTAGAACATTTAAAGGTTACTTGCACTTGTCTTGTATCCCTAATATTCATCTCAGAAAACAGCTGCCAAGAAATAAATGCTTTTTTTTCTAAAGCCCAATATTTGTGAATACACTCAGAGTTAATAAAGTTTTCAGTGGTATTTTAGAGGCTCAATTTTTTTGTCACCAAAAATGTGTTTCAAATGTTGCCAGCTGCTGAATAGCAGATGTAATGTCTGTGTTTTTGATACAGCTGATTATAATAAATCACATATTACAGGGAGTAAAGGTGAAAACTCCTGGCTGGAACCGGGATCATTATTTGTCAGCTCTGGTCATGGCTCAGAATAAAAAAAAGTTTGGCCTTACCCAATGGGAGTCCCTGATGATTGATTCCAAGTGTAAAACTGTAGTCCATCATCACAATGTTTTTTTTTATCCTAGTTGTGATTTTCACAAAAATGAATTAATACGAAAATGATAGCAAGTCTGTTTCCCATCATCTGTCCCTGTGTTTGCTGTTACATTTGTCTTCTGACCAAGTTTCATGATGTAAAAGAAAGAGGGTTTGTCTGGAGGAGAACTTTCAAATCACTGCAGTTGTGATGGATAACTATCATAACTTATTTCAGCTTTCTTGGGTGCTAGTCTTAATTTTTAAGTCATTCAAAACATTTCTCCTACAAACATCTTCTCCTTCAGAGGGGTGGAAAGAGGAAGGTCCTGTTTTTAAGTTGTATCCATTTATTTGTGCAACCATGCGATTACCTCAGTCACATATATTTTACAAGTAAAATATCCTCACCATCTGGAACTCGTCTGGCATATAAATTGTAATCTCCTGCAGCCCGTCAGCCACTGTGATCCCATAAACACACATCGATACAACGCAGACACACACAAATTCACACTCAAGGGCAGTAGTGTGATGTCATGGGTGGATAGGACATCTCAGAGCTTTGGGGGCTGAAGCAGTCAACAGTTTAAATCACTCATCCCCCAGAGGATAATCTAGCCAATGATTTAGTGGGAGTCACAGAGTCACTCTCAGCAGCTTCCACTCCAGTGGAGGGATATATTAGAGTGTGTGTGTGTGTGTGTGTGTGTGTGTGTGTGTGTGTGTGTGTGTGTGTGTGTGTGTGTGTGTGTGTGTGTGTGTGTGTGTGTGTGTGTGTGTGTGTGCAAGGGGGGGGAAGAGGTTATTCGCCTTACAGTGTCTCTCTCTTTGAGGCCCCCATGAGACCAATTACCAATACTATGTGGCTTCACACACACACACACACACACACACACACGGACACATTTGTAATCTTACACCACATATGAACTGTCGCTGCTTGACTGTGTGATCAGCATAACAGCTCAACATGAGCTTCATACTGTCAATATTCATGATTCGGGGAGACCACTTGAAGAGCAGATAGTGATTACATAAAAACACAAGCACACACTGAGATAATTATACAACTCAAAACAAATTAAGCACAATATTCAACATGACATACAAGTGAATAGGGGAGCAAATGTTAACTAAGAAAGCTTTTGATGAAACAAATACTTTGTAACTTCTTACAGCTAATCACGAAACGATATCCAATTTATTTTTTTTATGACTAAAGAAATAAAGATTTAAATTGAATGCTATGTTAATCTAACAAACATATCTACAAACTCTTGGGTATACTATAAACTACAAATAAACTGTAAAATGTAAAACATATTGTGCATTTTGAACCTGAGAACTACAACAATGAATTCATTGAAAATTGTGAAGGTGTGGTACATTTTCGACTTAGCTCATTAGTAACTGGAATGTCTTTTAATTTTTCTTTTTAAATCATGTCCAATCAAAGTCCAATTACATGTTCTAACATTGGGAACATGTCTGCAATGTTGTGACATAGAAATATTGTCCAATAAAGTTTATTAGAAAAAAGCTCAGCATGGAAAACAATTAGGTATTTGATAAGCCTCTTCATATTTATGTCTTGTTTAGTGAATTATAGTGGAATTTAAACTAATCTAATTACAGTCTACTGGGAGCTTTGGATGCTTGTTTGGTACTTAGCTTGATTTCAAGAGTTTCTGGTCACTTAGCACAACTCCACTGGGCACCATTCTTCTTTTATTTTAAGTTCAACTATAACATTAGACTGTATCATAATTAAATTAGAACTAGATTTGATAGTATTGAAAGAAGCGATCAGACTCATTGTAATCCTTACAAAAACAAAATCTTGTTAGGCAGATCATTTTTTTATAAACCATTCTTATTAAACCAATTCCCTGTCTGAAAACAGTAAAGTGGGCATGCAATGTATATTAATGCTGTTGTTGGGATGCTGCCCATTTTTTATCTGTTGTAACCTCTTTTGTAATTATTGCTACAGACAGCTAGTGTTTTACTTGATGGTGGCATGGCCTCTTTAGAGAGAGAAAAAGTATAATGTGCATGCTCTATTACACAAATAACATGGTGTAGGTGGTGTGTAGGTGTATAAAACAATGAGGCGGTGAATAAGCCAATATAAAATCAAACATATAGCACGTGGGAATGTATGCATTTATAAGTATGATGGATTGATGAGAATGATGTGTTGTGACATGCAGAGGGGCCTTTGGGCAGAAGTTTTAATTAACTGGTAGGGACGGAGCTGGCTGGTCCGGCTCTCACGATATATCACCATGTCTTGCCCGCAGTGACTCAAAAGCATCCATCTAAGACAAGATGCCCTAACACTCTCTCTCACGAACACACACACACACACACACACACACACACACACACACAAAAACCAGGGAATATGGAAATGTTGAAAATCTGTGTGGTTGTTTTGCTGTTTTGATCAGGTTGTTTGAAGATTATTCTGTTTACTGCTCAATTACACGATGACTGTGCTGAATGAACAAACCTGCATCAACAACATTTTCATTCACGAGAAATACACCTACACTGATATTTTAGCCTGTACGTGCCTTATAAAGAAGTTTGGTTTATCTATTTTAGTTTCTGATGATGAGAGAACAAAATACAGTAAGTTAAATATTCCCTAAAGCAGGTATGGCAGGATCAGGCCTTCATTACCTTTATGTCGTTTGGTCTATTTGAACAAACACACTGTGTTCTGAGCTTATTTCTTTACCCACATCCATGAAGAATAAGATTTGACCATCCATTTAAAGAAATGGCATTTCTGCTCTCCATAACTGAACAATTACAAAGACAAACAGAAGGATAATGTTTGCATGTCATCCCGCTCTTTAAAAATGATTCCCTCATTTTACAGTACTCACATTTGAGCTTTCTTTTACTTTGATTATTCTTGCCTTAAGAGTACAGAAAGGAGAATATGTATTATGTGTGGAAAGTAGCCAGAGGAAGTACCTGAGGGCTAGAAGCTTAGAGCAGATGCCAACTTTAGCACTTTAAAGCTGGCCATAGGCCTATTGGAAACATTGAAAACACACAAGCAAACATTCTTTTCAAAGTGAGACTATCCCTGACTCCTACAGGTCCACCGCTGTGATGTGTCACATGATTTACTTTTTTCATTTGTCGATAAATGACAGAAAAACACTATTTATAATGTCAATAATTCAGTATGCAAGTTTGAGTTCTTAAAGTCAGTTTTCATGAGTGGTCTCAAAAAAAATGGAGATAAAAAATACAAAATGAAAAAAAAAAAACGGGTAAAAAAAAAAAAAAAAATTCATTTATTTGAACCACCAATGAAATCTGATGGGGTGAGACCAAATGTTTTATAGATATCCAATGTTGAGAAATAAAGACATATTTGTACCTGCAGTAAAAGAATACAAAGAATACAAATAATAAAATTGAAAAAATGAAATGAAAATCGACTTTAACACCAGCATTCATACTTGTTGCTCTCAAACTCCTTTCAATGCTCATACACAAGCTGAGATCTGAAGACTGAAACTCTCTGCAGGAACTCATCTGGGTGATGTCAGTCTTAAATCATCGGGTGACGCTCAGCACCCAGGGTGCCATCTGACTCATTGGGTTACAATGCAAACAAAAATCGATTTTGGAGCATCCAGAGCGGGTGATAAAAGTCACAATGAAAAGTGTAATCACAGCCTCCAGTACTGGCTCTTGGGAGGACTCTGCCCCCACATCCTGCCCCTGGCCCACAGGAAATAAACGGGCTAGCTTTATTGTGTTAATCCAAATCCTTTATGAAGTCATTGTGGGGATATGGTGCTTTGTGCAGCCCAGCACAGCATAGTGTATGCACTGCTTTACGTCTCAATGAATGAATCCAATCAATCATTTGTCCTGTCTTCTTGCCTGCCTTTAAACTGCTGAAGGCTTTAACATTCATGTCGGCAGCAGAGGTAACGACGCAGAATAAAGGCTCAGAGTCTAAACAGACAGTTTGTCTTTTCTGTCGATTTCTGTCCTTTGGACACTGTCGCTACACATTAATGACAAAGGCGTTTGTGAAGTTCACATAGTTGAAGTAAAGAGAAAAGAAAAGGCTGGTGAATGGTTGTGTGCATTCAGAAAGCTGACAAAACAACCTTACCTGAACTGTATACGCACACACAAACACACAAACACACCTATCACCCCCTCAGCCTCCCCTATGTGAAGTATAAAATCTTCTCAAAGTGCTCCAGGCATTGATTCTTTTGGCCTGGGGGTACGGTGCCTCATGAGGACAAACTCACTCAAGTTCTTTCTCTCTCACCTGCCCTCCCAATCTCTGTCTCTCAAACATAGACTTGCACTCTCAAGTTTGAGCTCTCTGAGGCCCTCGAGCACTAGTCTTTTGAGGACATCAGTATAGGGATAACAACCTGACTGCAGCCATATTTGTAGTCCTTTCCCCAAAATATTCACTTATAATATTAACAGGGACCATTCTCATATTAACTCTTCTTCTCTTACCTACCCGTTCTTTTTCTCATCCAAACCCCATATTTGTCTCTTAAAGTTTTTCTCTCCAATCCCCTCCCTTCAACACTGATGTTATCTCGCTTTTGCTCTAATTGTACACTCTTAGTGTCTCCAAGTCTTTTGATATTATAATTGACAACAATCCCTTCCATTATTTCATATATTTATCTGCAGTGAATGCAAACAACATGATAGGTTGAGCCTGCGTCAGCGAGGTATTTAACTTTGCATTTCTAATTGAGTTCATTCCCTTTAACAATCACGTGTCCCAAGAGCTTTCCACATATCCATAAAAATGTTTTTCCTCTTTCTATGTTTGCTTAATGTTGCTCAGTTAACATTAGAAGTCACATGTAATTAATAAATTATAGAAATTCCATAAATTATAGAAAGATATGTTTCCAGTTTCTCTTTAGGTTCATCATGAAAGAGGCATAATATAACTGTACACATTCATGTGCAAAGTCACAAGATTTAACTTGTACTCAGATCACTGTGTTTTTCACCATTACTGTTATGAATTATCGTTGGCATTTTAAAGACCAGCTTACCTAAATCCTGTTAAATGGAAACCATTTCTCCAACACTGATGTCACTGTCACCACACATACTCCAACACAGCAAAATACAAGTGTACAAGACAGCAGACAGGCAGGCAAGGAGTCACACATGCATGATCCCTCACACACTTACAAACGCTGCATATTAAAAAGCTCTGTAATAGCCTGTCGAGCTTTTTGAGCATGTGGTCAACAAAACATATTTTTTCTTTATGGATGAATGCGCGCACACTTTTTTTTCTGTCATTTCTGTTGAACTGACAGCAAAGCAGACACTATAATACCACATACGTATATGCATACTAATAACTGTTTACACACACACACACACACACACACACACACACACACACACACACACACACACACACACACGTCAAATGTAATGCAAAGCCAATGATGCACACGCTTAAAGTTTTATTTAATAAATTCAGGGTACCTTCAGTGACAGTTAGAGCACCTAGACCTCTCTGCATTTTATGACAGTTTCATCCTCGTCACCCACCCACCCACACCCCTGCATTGAGCACCCAGTTCTTTTTTTCTTTCTTCTCTTTCCTTCATTTGTTTGTTTTGTCTTATTTCTTCTTTTTTTCTCCTATTACTGCCCCTCTTTTAATTACTGTAAAGCGTCCTTGGGTTTCTTGGAAGGGGCCATATAAATCTAAGCTATTATTATTATTTTATAACTAAGACACTGATTTAGCACATCAACATGAAGTCCAAAGAATAACTAATTTATTTTGCCAATAAGGTGGATATAACCACATCAATAAATTAAATGTTTATTTGAGAAACAGGACAGTGGATAGAGTCAGAAACCGTGGAGGGAGAGAGTGGGGAACAACATGCAGGAATGAAGCCACAAGTCGGATTTGAACCTGTGCAGCCTGCTCTGGAGAACTTAAGCCTTTGTACATGGGGTGCACGCACTAACCGCTAGGCCACCAGCGCCCAGACACATTCAAATTTAAGTATCCCTCCCACATCCGAAGCCAATCAGTAACATATTAATCACCTTATTTTAACCTGTAATCTATGCACCCCCCTTGCCAATCATTGTAATTTGGAAACTGACAAAAGCATTAGAAAGATGCATCTTATTTCTGCAAGTTTTCAAAATGTAAATCAGAGCTGTCTGATGTAAGTGACATAGATAAACTAACAGACGCTGCCCGCTCTCCAAAAATTATCACACAGGGACTGTTATGACTAATGATGTCAAAAACGAAGACAATAGATAACACACGTGTTCAAATAGCCATCAGGAGTCCTAATATATAAGCTCAGGGGAGATATTACCTTCTGCAGTGTTTGTTAATAAGCTAATTTCTCTTCTGTGTCTCTGTGCCTCTCATCCCCGTTCATTCTATACACCTTGCTTTTTGGAATCAGTTTCTTTTTGCTGTTCCTTTTTATCTCAGTCTTCCTGTGCTGCTTCTCAGTGTTTCCCTCTCAGGGTTTTTTCTATCACACTCTCTCTGTTTTCCTCCCTGGCATGGTTTGGTTGGTTCTTATCTATTTTCGCCACTATCTGGTGCTGGGGGAAGATAAGCATGCATTTGCATGTTTAATGAACCAAGCACCCCTGATTCCCCTCAGCATGAGGACACACATACACACACGCGCACACACAAACAAACACACACTGCTGCTGTTGGCCATGCACGCCTCTGTCTCCTTTCCAGTGACATGGAGTCACCAGCTGCTAAGTCCTGCAGGACTAAACATGGCCTATCAGTCCCCCCCTCTCATCTAATGTAAAGCTGCACTGACAGAAGGACAACATTTGACCTTCACACATTATTTAAATCAAAGGACACCACAAATTAGAAAGAAACAACAACAAAAGTCCTTGTAGTTTTATATGATCCTTGACAAAGTAAAAAATAACGCCACTGAAAATAGCTATCAAACTCTTTGATAGGAAATAAGTAGTGACAAGAAAACGTGGATAACCAGAGCAGCTGATCTGAAGTCAGTCTTAGGATTAGGACAATTTCACCAGTTTCTTGTACAAACCAAGAAATCTGAATGTTTGTACAAAATATAGAAGATAAGTTGTCAGTTCCATCGTTGCAGTTGTTCTAGTATTAAAAACCCCAATTTAATCAGATATGATCTCTGTAACTTACTTTTGTGTTTTTTGGAAAAGTATAAAAAACTAAATAGCTTTTCTTCGCTATGTAAACCGTTGAATAATGTGAAACAGTTAAGATATAGGCTATACATGCATTGTTATTATTTATTGTATGCTGTACATGGTGGGCTTCTTTTATAGAAATAAAACAAGAATCACATTGATTAACTAAGTTGAGACCTTCTTGTCCCTCATTCCATACCATACATTTCTTCACATATTTCAGCTGGAGCTCAATTCAACAGCCATCTGCTGTCACTCCGAACAGGGTAACTCTTATAAACAACAATAAAAACATTTTTAGGACTGTTGTTATTATAGCAGAAAAATAAGTAAAAGCATGAGTAAATAAGTAGAAGTAGGTGTGGGATGGGTCTGTTCAAATCAATAAAAAGATGCAGCAAGTCAAAGAAAGCAAGAGAAGTCCAAAATCAGCTTCATACAGCAGCCCATCACAATGAAGAACTAAAGTCACTTTAGTGGTATCCCATTTGGTTTTATTCAGAGTTCATTTTCTCTCAATGATTTACACTTAGAGGTGGCAAAGCATCCACTATTCTGGCTTATGTACAAGAGACCAGCCATTGTGTGGACACACTGTATTTACGCTCTTACTATACTTGGGTACATATTGGCTGTACTTAAAGTGTCCCTGAGCAACAATCAATTCCTTAATCTCTCTACCCAAAATTCAGTGTTGTTCTTTGGCTGACTTTGACCCCTGACTTTCCTGTTGAGAAAGCTCAGATAAAATATTTTTTTCAATCAGCAACAAAAATGAAATCACCTTTATTTTTTTCCCAAATCTAAATACCTTCTGGGAAACTTTAATTGCAACAACAAAAAACTAGCACAAAAGCTAGCATTTGTTTCCAAGTCATTCGAGGCAAAAAGCCAGATAGGGTTTCTCTAGATACAGTAAATTGTGTCCTGTGAAGAAAAAGAATGTGGTCCCTAAAATACAGAAAGCCAAGATGTAATTTAAAACCAAAGACAGATAGCTCAGGGGGGAGATGAAACAACAGAGAGAGCGGCAGACAGAAAGATAGACAATGGGGACGACAGCGGTGTGAGAGATGTTGCCACCTGCCACCATTTTTCTCGCCTCCTCTTGGAAATGCATCATCAGTCATTAGAGGGGAGCACGACTTGTGGTATCACCATTACTCAAACGGACACACACATAGAAACAGAGGCCCAAACACAAGGCGTATTTTAAGGTATAATGCACCAGCATATAATTTGAGTTCTCTCTATGCAGCGTTTTGCTGAGCTTATAAAACCGCCTGCAGCTAATGGCGTGATGGATCCCTCTATTATCACCCAACGCAGGAGACCAGAGTGGGGTGTAGTGAGATAAAGGAATGTAATTGGATAGTATTTTAGCCACGGCAAAAACAGGAGGGTGGTCAGAGACAGAAGGAGAGCACCAAAAAAGCTGTAAAATGATAACTGCACGATGAAGTCTAAAAACTTAACATGATGGACCTGTCCAATAAATGAGATCAAATATTTTAAAAAAGGAAATGCGCATCTACAGGGTGTACAGTGCCTGTCTCTAAAAGTATTTAAACCAATGTGATGCAATAATGTAATGTAACAATGAGAATTTCCCGGGTTGACAGTGACTGTTAAACATCTTAAGATGTTTGAGTGAAACTTTACTCAGAACAATGTGAAAATAATGTACAATGTTATATTTTCAGCCAGTATATCAGCAGGACTAAAAGGCCATGTCAGTCAGCCATTATGTCTGCCACTTAGATCCAGAATTAAATAAATGAACAACTTCTTCATTGTTGATTATTTTGACATACACTTACATAACATAAAACTTTGAAGTTGCAGCTTTATCAGATAAAACAGGACCAGCCTTGTATCCGGTCGTTATTCATCCACACTATAACAGAAGCCAGAGTCATTTCACATAAACTTCAAGTTTTATTAATAAAACAGTAAATAAAGCCGTCAATTGTGGGTTCATAACATCACCGTAAAGAGCAAATAAAATCAGTGACTGAGCCTGGACTGTTTTTACTAGTAGTGGTGTCAAATCCCACGGTTGGGAACAGATCATGGATTTTTGTCGTGGATTGGATCGTTTTTTTTATTTTCGTATCGACCCAAAAAAGAAAGATTGTAATTTTATGTTTCAAAACGTCAGCTTACTGACTCAAGCTGTGCATTTTGATATCACTGCACATCAAAAATGCTTCTCCTAAAATCTTAATATATAATTTCCCATCTTTACCTTTGGGCTAAACACATGAATATAATCCCAATAATAATCATAACAGAAGCATTTAGATGAGCCTGAACTCCCTTTTTATTTAGAAAGTTGTTTAAAGTCTGATACAAAAGGCAGTAATACAATTAAACAGAATCATTTTAAAGACATTATTTGTTTGTTCAAAACCTTGCTGATTCTGTGTGTGACACACATAGCCACCAGTTATTACCTGGATGATGCAGACGGTTACACTCGGCTCAGTATCAGGTTTTCCTGGATTAATAGGCTGTCTTTTCTTTCTTCTGCCTTTGAACTGTATTTGTAAGTAGCCTAACTAGACAAAATGTGCTGCGCTGTTGGTCAAAACACTGCTTACAGCGCTGCTGCCTGTCTGTACACTTAAAGTCCTGAAAAGACACTCATTTAAAAAAATAAAAAATAAAAAACTTCTTTTGAATATGACGCGAGTATTGGGGCAGGAAGCAAAGATGCAGAAACAGTGGAACATTTTTGCAAATGAAAATAGCAAAGTGAAAGAAGAAAGCACAATAAATAATCCAAAGAATAACAGGCAAAAAGTTACAAAAAGTCTGACAAACACAACTCAATGTTTTAGGCACTTTCCGTGCATCAGGGGTCTTTTGCTGTGGTCTTCTCTAAAGTGTGTGAAAACTCAGCCCACACCAGTTGTGTGAATGTCTGCTCCTCAGGGTGCGAGAACTTTATAGTCTGATATGTGTGTTTGCCCCTGAGAAAAGTCTTGTATGCCGTCTGAGGAAATGTGTGTGCATGTGTGTTGACGCGGCACAAAGATTGGCGCTGGTCCCTACTGGTGTGGGACTAAATGTCACAGCTTGATTAGAATAAATAGTCATATACGCGCTCTGGGACTCAGCACAGACGCACAGCAGCGTAAGCATGTGTTTGTGGTGACTCACTGCTTTTGTTGTCCCTCTTTCGCTTTTTTCATGGTCTCTCATATATCACACACACACACACACACACACACACACACACACACACACACACACACACACACACACACACACACACACACACACACACACACACACACACACACACAAAAGGACACTCAGGCTTTACCTTTCTCTGACCTACCCGAGGGGTCTTTGGGCGGATGTGTAAGTCAGAGCAACACAATCAGAAAGCTGTTACTGCCTCAGGACATGAACTTTACACCTCAATCTCCCTTTCTCTTACTCTTTCTCTCCCTCTCCCTCACACACACTTTTTTGGCTCTCAGTCTGTGTCTCGATGTATAACTTCAGTGTCCACTGAAGTTGTTATATACACACAAGTTCTGCAGATTGTCCAGTATTACACACAAGTTCTGCACATTGTCCAGTATTACACACAAGGAGTAACAAACAAAGCTATGTAAAAACGGTGAGCATCCATCCATTCATCCATGTGTTATTTGGCAATTCCAGAGCGGGATTAATGTCACATACATTAAGACCATGACATGATACATACTGCATGACCATGAAAGCTTTTGCTTACATTTCTACTGGCTTAAACATATAATTACCTCACAACATTGCCTTTGTCATTCAAATTCACATACACACCACAAATGGCCCACCACAGGGATGTTTGTGTGTATTCTTACCTACAGGGTGTAGAATGGGGCCTTGTCAGCCCTACTGTACATATATTTCTATTTCAGTGCAAAATGATAATTCTTGATAACATTTAGGGCATGTGTCCATTAAGAGCTTTTTTGCAAAAGCTTCTCACTGGCGCTTTCTGTTGCTGGTGACCAATTAGGTCGGTCTTAATAGCTTTGTATGGTAAATATTATCCTTAATTCAAGGAAATATCACCAAAGAAAATGAATCCTGTCCAGGCAACAATACAGAAATACAACAAATGATGATGGACAGAAATACTGTAGAGGTGTAGAGAATGAGGAAGCCAAAGGTGAAAACAATTGAGTCAACAAAGAAAAGACAAAAAAAGAGAGAGAGCAAACTGGAAAAAAAGGAAAATAATAAATCATTCAATCAGCTGGTTTCTGTTGCTACAACAACATAATGAAAGCTATTTATGAGCCATCTTACTCTTTCTCAGTCTCTTTCCTTCACTCCCCCTGTCCTTTCTGACTTTCTGTCTTTGCCTAATTCTTTCTCCATGTTTTGCTTCCTCGCACTTCTCAAATGGTAAATTGTCCCATATCTCTCCACTAAACGCTAACAATTCCATTAAACAACACAACACTCATTTAGAGGTCGCATTTGTTTCGCTCAACTTGGCTTGCCATCTGCATACCAACTGAGGGTCTGCCTTCCTCAGCTGGGATTCCTGTTATCTGACATGACCTTTCCGCTTTGAAATAATTGGCAAATTATAATGGACTTCTGTGTGCTACTCCTTTTTCTTTAATGACATGGCTTCTCAGCAGCTGCAATCTTTCTCATGGTGAATTCATTGTTTCTAAAGCACAACTGTGTTTATGTTATCATCTGTCATGTGATATTTGCATGGATTATAATAGCTGCCTACAATGCATAAAGCTGGTACTATGTTTGCCTGTAGCTAGTGGAATACAAACATAATGTAATGTGTCCAGCGAACTTATAAGCTTTCCTGACAACTCATCTATAGTCTGGGTAATCTACTGCCCCAAGTTATGAGAAGCTAAGTAGCCAGATATATTTTATTTTCTCTACAGTATATGGGCAGTACCTTAAAGCACCAATAATGTGTCCCAGAATGCCCAGCAAGGTCACAACAAGGCCGATGAAACCCATAGGGTCACAGCATTATGCTTTAATCTGCCTTATCACAGTGAGCTGCCAAAACACTGGAGAGGAACCTGTGAAACAAGTTAATTATGTAATTTTTTTGTATTTTAAAACAACCTGTTTGTCGCTGTGTGTTGCTCTCGTGGTTTTAATCAATCCAGCTTTAGTACACCATCCTACCTCACAAAGAGCTATTGCTAAGGATGCCCTATACATGACCAGTGTACAGCAATCATAGTGCCCTCAATTGAAATGCTCAGCACATCAACAGGATATACAACTTAAATTCAAGTGCTGCCTATAGTAGTCTACCCCTTTACTTCGGTAACAAAATATTTGGACTGCAACTGTCCAGACACATTGCTGCACACAGTCCCCTACTGCCAGGGTAAATACAAGCTTCATCCTATGAGACTGTTTAAATCAGAATAAATGAATCCTTTGTATTTACTTTGGCACTATTGTTTTCTTTATGTCTTGAATTCTCACTTTTTAATTGCCTGGTTGTCTTTCCAATGGATTATATGAGCCTCATTGGAGGGAGCTGGAGATCTAAGAATTCAATTGTTCTATTTTTCAAACTGCAGTTACTGTTGTGTGTACACATACTTAAATATAGACAATAACTTGAACTTGAATTTATTCCTCTTAATGTCTACCCAGAGGTAATTATTGGTGATCCTCTTTACACTCAGGGAAGACTAATTACACATGAAAAATCATTCTTCATCAGTCATTTCTTATTATTTACTTAATCATATGTGTTGCTGTGTCCCTGCTAAATTGGCATTTATATTATTGTACAACATAGAAGAACCATAACCAACCATAAATGCAGTGGTGTAGCCCTTTAAAAGAGCACTAAATACTTTGAGCTGCAGCCAGTCAGGCAGAAAAGACAGTGGGAGCAAATGTTTCCCACTGGCTGCCACTTACCACTAATGTTAGAAAAATGATAAATTAGTCTCGGCATGGCTTTTGGACTGTACGTGGCTGCATGTGAACAGTTGTGTGTGCCACTGTGTGTTTCCTTTCTGTAAAGTGTTGTGTCTTATGCCAACAGTTCACAGTGTGAACAGATGTTAGTCAGTAATGCCCTGGGTTTCTGCACCACAGTCAGGCATTTTTAGGGTCCTCAGCTCTGAGGAGGAGTCCGTGGAGATGCCTGAATTGCTTTATCGAGCGGAACACAAGTAAGGACACGCAGGCTCCCAGCGGATGCCAAGTACACACATAAACATGCAACCACAAACACAGCATTAGTGGAAAGCATGGGAAAAATAAACCAACAACGTATTCACAAATTCCCACACTTCTAAAAGATAATGCACAGAAACTCACAAAAACAGAGTACCAGGTAGCTTTCTACCTTAAAATCAGAGTAATGGACCAACTGCTGAGAGAGTGCAGGCTGCAGCTTTAAGACCACATGTAACCTTCTCTGAGAGGATATAGACTGTCACTGAAAGAGAAAAATACCTTTCAAGGGATAAGACCGGATCATTTTTTCATGAATTGTCCAAAAAAATTATGAAGAATTATGACGCCCAGTGTGTCTTTTTTTTAATTTATTTTTTAATACTGTATCCCCCAAGGGAAGATTCTGGTTTACACTCCATTATTGAAAGACAGGTCAGTCAAACACATATGTCCGATATACACACATGCACAAACAGGACCTATGGCCATGCATTAAATGGACAAAAACTACTACACAGGGAGCATGCCAGAGCTGTTGGGAGGTTCAGTGCCTTACTCAAGGGCAACGCAGCAGTACTCAGGAAGTAACCTGGAACATAAACTTTCATACATTTGGTCCATACCGGGACTGGAACCGAAGACCCAGTTCCCAACCAAAGTCACTACACACTGAGCTACTACTCTCAATTCCACTACCTCATCTGCCTTCCTTCACTTATTATTATGCCTATTCACTCAAAGCCAGCCACTACTCTCTATATTTAGCTGCTGCCTGACATTGAGTCCCTGATGAAGGAGAGGGAAATGATTGGTGATGGTGGAGACCACGGAAAGGGTTAGCGCTGTCTCTTTGAATAGCATCAGACTCTCTCTGATCATTCACAATTACATTGCAGAGGCCTGGAACAAGAAACATTTCAATGAAAGGGGTCCTGTCAGAAGAATCTGCATAAAGAATAACCTCAATGAAAATGGGGGGGGGGGTGGAAAATTCAGAGGTGAGCTTGCAGTTGTGTATGCATTAGCACAAAAAGAAGACAAATGCACATCACACATTTGAGTTGACACACACTGACAACTTCCAGTGCGCACAGGGATTGATGTGGAAAAAGAGGCATATAGTGAGCTGTCTTACAAAAACCTAGCAAAGCCAATCCTCCAGATCTGATGTGATAACCACGAGATGATGCAACTGTGAGACAGCAGCTATAGCTGACACAAACACATGCATAGCCAGACACTCCCACAAGCTTAAAGCAAATGTAACAGATCAACAAGTTCAGACAGCACTTTGTTGAAGAGTGTGTTAGGAAGTGTGTTAATAGCCGAGAGTCTTTAAATGCTGTCAATAAGGAATAAGGGGAAAGGGGAATAGAGGATAAAAGTCCTCTAAGAGTTGGAAATATATACTGAAGACTGTTCTGTTACTAAGTCTCTTTGTTTCTTTATAGGCTCTCTCATTCAGACATTTAGATGGATCTGTCAAAAATCAAATGAATGATATATGTGAATCAGATGGGTTAATATTGGGCTTATGAACCAACAAATTTAGAAGTACAGATGAGAACAGTTCAATAGATGAGCTGAAACGGGAAAAAATCAAAGCAAAGATCTTGTGAAAATAAGGACAACTGATTAGAATTGACAACTTCTGCCTTCAATTTTAAACTTTGGTAGATGTAGAAGCTTGACATATTGAGTATTAAAGAACTTGACTTATTGGCAAGTGATCCGCTTTAACAACAACAACATCTGGAGTATTGAAATGGCGTCATTACCAAAACACTCAGAGCTGAAAACTAAACAACAACAACAATAGAATAAATGTAATGTATGTTTGTATCTGACTAACAGGTAAGAGACAACATGTATTTTAAGGGTTTTTATGTTTCTCTCTGAAAAATAAGTCAAAGGAATGTTTTTTTTAAATAGTTGTAAAGTAGTTAAGTTATCTGTAAGTTGAATAATATAATTTAGACATTTTCAATAATTACTAAAACTACTACTTATGGTTTGGATTTGCATGAATATTGCTTTGAATTTAAACACACAGCAGAGTCTAGTTGACTTGATTTAGGCTTTAACTGAATGGATGCAGAGCTTTGTTTCAGTATTGTTTTAATGGTGGTTGTTAAAGGTATTTCTAAATAAATAAAACGTATATAACATCTATTTGAACTTTAAAGGAAAACTGGGAAGGAATCCTCAAAACTTTTGCCAAAATGTCTTTTTTAGGCTCAGTTAGAAAGATGCAGAGTTCAAAAGAGTGTTTTTTTGTTTCCACCAAAGGTTGTGTACTTATGCAATAAGCTGCCTGAGGGAGTCAGAGGGAAGCTGAATTTATATGAACCTGGCTCTTTGACATCACAGTCAAATTGATGCAAACACAAAAACATACACAACCAGAAGTATCTCAAACTGACGCCAACTTTTTATGGAACTTTAACTAGGGATTTTTATTTTCAGATAGGCAAATCCTCAATGAGAAAGAATCTGAGTGGACAGTGATTTAGTCAGAGGGAAAACATTGAGATCAAGTTTTGTCTGTTAGAAAAAAACATTTGAAATTAGGATGCTAGTCACATACTGTAAACTTCCTGTCTTCCAACCATGCCTTCATCTTTACCTCCTGTTTATGTGAAGGGCTCTCTTTCCCTCGTCTGAAAACAATTTTTGCAGCATAAGGGTCAGACTTTTAATTGGGGAACATAATGACGTATTTTGAAGAGTTTCAGGGATGTGGCTCATATGCTAATTAAAATGGTAAATATGATAAAAATGCGTTTCAGAAAAATGTGGAACAACGTTTTGACCCTAGTCTCTGTTGCAAAGCTGTGGGACTTTTTATGACCATGTTCAACTGTGAGTGGCGGTATGTGTTGCCACACTTATAGCAAGCCAAGGGTTGTGTTAATATGTCTGTCATGTCAAGCCTTCAGCGACTATCATAGTGTGATAGTGTGCGAGTCAGTGCAACATGTGAGAGGGTACATGGTTGTGCATTTCTTGTGTTACAGTATCATGTTTCAAATTGTTAAGATACATGTCTAGCTGTGTATGTAGTATACATGTAAAGCAAACCACAAGTTCAGTGTTATTTTACACCATCCATCACCATTGATGTGTATGTTTACTTCCCCATCCATTCAGCTGATAAATCCACCTCACGGCAGGGAGAAAACTGTTCTTGTCCAATCTCATCACTCCACAGGTCTCAGAAGAAAACAGCCATGGTGTGTATGCTTTGGTGTGAATATGAAAGTGCATGTGCAAGGGGGTGTTAAAGTGCAGTCAGCTTTAGTGTCAGGAAGTCCAGGGAGCCTTTTCATCTGAAATGATACACTTCCACATTTGGTAAAGGGAACACTAGCGTTGTCACAATACCAACATTTTGACTTAATACCAATACTAAGTTTAACCTCACAATACTCAATAGTGAAATAATACTTGTTTGATACTCGATACTTAATGGTTTTGTTAAAGGAAGACCACAAGGGTAGGTCACATTTTGGAATCCACAGTTTGTCAACCTTTCGTGTAAATATTAACAATGAAGTTTAAGTTCATATTTATTTCATATTTATCATGGCAAATTGTTGATCGATATCCATATATTAAGTATTATATACTGTATTTATTTTGACAAATTCAGACTCAGAGTGTACACAACACATTTTTAAAGATATCTTAAATATTGAATTTATATATATTTATTTAGTTTTTAATTTTGTCAGTTTGAATCACACTCTCTCAGTCATTTACACTGGAGTCACATTTGACCTACAAAAAGTACATCACGTCTGGAAATTCTTGGACTGAAAAGTTTTAAATCAAAAGTACCAAAAGAAAGTACAGATATTGGTATGCCATGCAACACAAGGGAACACACGGGCAGAAATAACCTTTCGACACAAAAACCTAACCAGCAAACATAAAGACAGGTTTACACTTACTCACTCACGCACACATACACAAACACACATACAGACAAATGTTTGAAAATTACCTTATGCTGCTCATGCTTCCAGCCTCTGATCCCAGCTTGCATCTCTCCAGCTGGGTGGCGACAATCTGACGCTCAGCCTCTAGTTCCCTTGTCAGACGTTCAAACTGAAGCTCCTGAAGAGATACACAAAGACAAAGTGTTAGACTGGGTATGACAGTGCATTACTTCAGAGACATCAAAAAAACTCTAAATTTGTTTTCCTTCACATCTAATTAGTGGAAGCATAGTAAGCTATCTAAGCTGAAAAAAGCCAGAAGTATCCTTTTTTTATGTACAGCAGTCAACCATTACATACTCCTTCCAGATGTGAAACTGTTTCATTACTAAGAAAAAGCTGTTTGGCACTGCAGCGCGCTTGTTTCGGGAGAAGCGCTGCATTGTCAGCCGCAGGTCATGAAAACAGCTCAGGGCTGGGAGACGGCTATGTGACAGTTAAAATGAACTGTGATCATTAATGTGAATGTGATTGACAGGTGAGAAAAGATGTCAGGCAGAGTGACTGGTTCAAAGTGTTCTAAATGTGGGAGCAATAAAGCCCTCTAATCCTGCTCGCTGTTTGGTGCAGGAGGGTTGTCAGTTACATGAAGCACAAGGAAATGTTCACATTGAAAAGAAACCCTAATCTTTGCAGAGTGGATGGACTAAAATGTAAACAAATGTGAAGTTCGGTTGTATCTGCAGGGAAGCTGGTACCTGAAAAAACTTGGTGACAAAATGATGACACATTTATGGGAAAAAACATTCACATTTAATAATTAAAGGTGCACTTTAGGAAGTGACATATTTGGCATATATTGATCTTTATCAGCTCTACAGAATAAATACTTCACTGACTGTATAGGAAACAGATAAATAGATTATATACATTATATGCATCAGAGTTTGACATTAAGTTAGATATTTCAAAATCACTGACCCAACCACTGTAACAACTGGTCATTAAACCTATATACTTAGTGAGTTAGACCTTGAGAAGGAGCACATAGCATCCTAACCCAACCTGAGTTTTTAGTTGCATCATGTTCCTGCCAACTCCAGTGGTCTCGCCAGTGTGGCCGAAACGCTTTCTCCCTTGTGTTTTCATAGTCACTGTCACTCCCACTTGACGTTTCTGGTGATTTTCTTGTCTTCAAAGTTTGATTATGTGCCGGTTTACAAAAAAATTGACCGGTTTATCAGAGAAATTTGTACTACAATCTGTGTCCGAGTTTACAATTCGAGTGTGCTGAGCGCACTCAAGGGAGTGACAGCAACTAAGCTATCGCTGGCAGCTGCCTTTGAACTATGATACACAAGCGGGCGAGTGCATTTATGAAACGTTGGTGTTATAGAAATACCAAGGTGATCTCACAAAAATCACCAGAATCACTTGATTAAGATGTGAAATTACTGTATGCGCTACTGTTTTTTTTATTTTTTAAGGCAGTATTTTAACTGACCCGCCCAGGCCAGAGGAATGTGCTGACCCTAAGTCTTTCAATCGTGTGTCTGGCCAGGGGTCCAGTGATAATGTCGAGCCCTGATAGTCGAAGAGTACAAACCACGATTTACAGATTACTTCAACACAATTAAGTCATACACTGCTTCTACATTATAATGAAAACGATTTAATCATTTTTAACTCTACAACAGATATTCTGGATGCACATGTGTATTTACTTGTGCGTTAAACTCTGTGCTGTTGTCCTCTCCGTGCAGACTTTGAGTTTATGGAGGCAGTGTGAGTGCATCCCTTTCATCTGACTGTCCCTGAATGCATCACTATTTGCCAAAACCTGACTGTGACTGCATGTGTGGTGATGCAGTGATTTAAGTAGCTGACTTACAGTTCCATATCATCTAGCTATGAGCCAGACGGATGAGATTTCAAAACAGCTACAAATGGGTCTAAGCATTTGCATGCGCATGTGTATGTGTGTTGCATTCAAGTTAATCACAGCTACATACAAGCAGATCAATAGTGCTGTGAACTCCGCCACACCTAAGAGATTGTGTATGTAGGGCCGAGCACATGTGCATGGGTGGAACCCAGAGAGAGAGAGAGTGAATGAGCCTCAGAGTGTATGCTGGTTTGATTGGTTTTCTCAAAGCCATTTGAAGCTCTGAATGAGTTGATCCCCAGTCGCTATCTCGAGTCTCCAACCTCAATCCCCTCACCTCCCCAACACCACAGAGCACAATGCATTTCATTTCTCTCTCACTCCATCAGCTTTTTTTACAGCAACCACTCACTCATAAATATGCACACTCTTTCTGTATCCCCCTCCCTGTCTTCCTCTTGTACATACATTTATGTTCTTGCTTCCTCCATCTTCCTTTCTCCCTCACTCACACACCCACAAACACACATATTCACTCAGGGGCCAAACGCAAGCAGCCAACTCATACATATGTAGGATTTGTAGTAGTAGTTCATTGATCCCACAGCAGGAAATTCCTTTATCTGAAGCCTCACCACATACTGTGTGGGATATGGAAATGCAGCAGTACATAAATTCAGAAGCTGAAAGTTATTTTAGAAAAACTTGTGCTATAACCCACCAGCCAGGTACAATCCAACTTTATTCATCTGATTACCTTCCATTCACTTAACATCACTTGTTGTCTCCATTCTTTACTCTACCTCCTGTCAGCAACTGCCTTTTTTTATCTTACTCTATCTTAAATAAATAAAATAATTCTTGCGCATGTGAACAACAAAGTAGCAGGTTCAGTCGCCCCTATGATTTGCAAAGTGAGGTGCTGCTGGGAATTTGTGCAGGGTCTATTAAACCCTCTGGACCCGTAATTCTAAATTATAGCTTTGTTTTATAGTAAGCTGACTCGCTTCAAAGCCCTACTCTGCTCCCACAGCAGAATGCTTTGTCACCTTGTTTGCCATAGCTGCAACCGTCTTAAATCCTCAAGGTGTTAAAATGGAAATCCCTGCACCTAGTGGCATTATGCTAATTGATGATAGGTAATGCCTCAAATGTAATGTACCCTAATGCTTGATGTAAAAAACAGAAGGGAAACCTGTTAAGCACGTTCTAAATTGGGATCAAATTTAGAAAATTCTGCCACGTCTTTGCCAGACGTTTTATTCATTAAATTGACTTTGCCTAATTACTGTACCTGTTTTGTTGTACATTTAACATCACAAGATGTCTATGATGATGGATTGCTAATGGCAAAGTCTTTAAAATGTACATTAATGAATTCACCAAGGGATAGTACAAGTATTTTTAACACGAGTGGCCAATTACATGAAACTGTTCATATTGAGATGCCAAAGCTAAAGACGATAAAGTTCACATTTGAAGCCATCATAACTAATGTAGTAGCAGAGGATGTTTTCTGAGGAGTGTAGGTGCTCTGTGCAGCAGTTTGGGGATTTATCCATAATCATTGATGGTGAAAGATCCTCAAGAGAGCTTTAGAAAAAAGAAAACATGAAAAGCTAAAAGCGGCAATGATCAACTATAATTCTGTGCTAATATTTGCGGCCCCTGTGTATAAAACCAGTACATCTCGCTTCATAGGGACCTTGATCATGATTGGAGCAATTGAAAAACTATTTCAATCTGTGCTCAATTATTATCCTTTTATTATTATTATATTTTCAATACAGATGTTGGGGGGACGCTCGTTGTAATGTAGACTACACTACCAAGAAGCAATGGATTTGGCTCTACTGTAAGTTATTTTGTTTAGAAAATTCAACATGTAACATCTCAAACAATTATGCTAACAGTAGCTCGCACCTCCACTAGCTCAGTAACAGGACGTTAGCTTGAGCTAGCACCGGCATGAGTAATAAATTAAACCAGTTTCATAAATATTCAAAAACTCCTCAATGCTGGTTTGACATCCAATATTAACCACAGCAAATGCTCCCAGTTTAGAGTCCCCATGATATTAAAAATACATGTTCCTGGTTTTAATCCAGCGTTCCTTTGGTAAATGTTCATTTATCTGCCATTATCTGCCAAATTCATTTCAAAGAAGCATTATCTCTGGGTTTTTTTCTACAATTCTACAATTCACTTAGCAGACGCTTTTATCCAAAGCGACGTACATCAGAGAGTAAGTACAACACAAGCAAGGATCTAGAAAAAAGGGAACAATGTCAGTAAGAGCAAATGATCAGCTTTGAGTCTGATTGGACACACAGGTGCTGACAGGAAGTGACCAGAGGCAAAGCACAACATTGAGGGCAGTTCTTGAGAGCTCTAATCAGTATAGAAACCATCTTATAAGTCATCGTTATCAAACAAAAACATTTGTCACAACCATCATCATCATCATCATCAATGATATCGAAACCATCATCATTAAGTTAGTAGGTATTCATGAAAGAGCTGGGTCTTTAGCTTTTTTTTTTTTTTTTTTTTTTACATCAAAACAATTATTTTATCTTCCTGTACAACATATAAATTATCTGATGACTCACCCTGCACTCAGGGGCATTTACTCATTTTTCAATCAATTAAAAAGCTTTGTCGAAACTAACGATGTCTCGCCTTCTGTCTTGTAATTGGTTCTATCCCTGTTCAGTTGGAAATACGCCACGACAAACACCAGTAAGATACTATCGACGTTCTTAATAACATTAGAGTGAATACTTACTGATTTCTAAAAGTATACATTTACAAAACCAAGCAAATTCAGCTTGACATAAGCACAGTGTGGTTTACATAAAGTAAATGTAAGTAGAATTTAACTAAAAGCATTCACAAGTAAATAAGCGTGGCAGCCAGTTAGAGCTGTAAGACTAAAAAAGTTGCGTTGTAATAATGAAAACATTCAAACCGCTCAAAGCCTTACAACTTGGACATCATCTTTACAGACTTGTAGGAAGGATACAGTACTGATTTCAGATCATTGTACAGCTAGGAGCACTAATTCAATTTGAATCAATTCATATTAAAACAAAGGATTCGATTGACATACCAACAATTTGAATCATCCTGCAAGCTGATTTTATGAAAGCCATGCTGATCGGCTAATTTTGTAAGTTTTAAAACACCAATCATTTGTGTTGTATGCAGTAGTATAATGCATGCACTGACCACAGTTTAATAGCTCCAAAAGTGATGAGTTGGTAGTTTCTATTGGTAACTCCTTCCTCTGTGTTGCTTTCAAAATGCACTAAGGTGTAGGATTCCTGTACGCTGTGCATGTGTTGTTTGTGAATGTTACTCCCTCCCTCCCAGGAATGAATAGGACAGATAAAGCAGCACCTGTAGTCTGCAACAAAGGTCTCTATGGCAACAGAAAAACCCCATCCATCCCCCAGCATTTTAAATAAGGTCTTGACTCCTCCCACACCCAGACCCTGCCCTGAAACATACCTACAATGATACCAGGTGTGTGTGGATGTATTTGGCTCAGCAGACAAACAGCTAAATGTGGGGGCTGGGAAACAGCCACAAGTGCTTTTAGAGTAAGTCAATTAATAAAGAGTATGAAGTGTTGACGCTGATATTGATTCACAAGATACAAATAAACTACATATAGTGGATTACACCATAGTGAGCATTTGCATCTTTCTTTTATTTATAGCCTCATCATCAAATGCTACACACACTTCTTTATCTGGTAACTGAAAGGTGAGCATTCTGGCACTATTGTTGACTGTGGCTATTGCCTAATGGTTTAGTCTGACTATGTAAAAAAATGCTTCCTTGGTGCATAAACAATATCAACAGAGTGGAAAACAAAACAAAACACCAATCTAACAAAATCTGAAGGGAAGTGACCAGTTTCCTCGGCTTTCTTGTTCACTTCATCATTTGCATTACACGGAAACGTGTTGTGCATGCATACCTCTGTAATGTAAGATAACCCCTAGCACCTGTGTAGACACATGTGAATATTCTCACTTAAATCCTTCAGTCCTTCTGTTTTTGAGGCCTTGAGGAAAGGACTAAACCCAGAAAAAAAACATGTGGGTGATATTTGACCTCCCTGTGGAGGAGGGTAAGAGAAAGGGAAATTCCCCTATAGTAATCAAGATCCATGCAGTAACACTAACACAATAATAAGAAACTAAATAAAGTCTGGTAGCTCTAAAATAGCTTGAATCAGTTTTATTTTTTTTAAATGTGCCATTTTGAGGCTGAATAATGGATCTCTACCTGGTGTTGATTTTTCCAATTTGACATATTGCTTTCCTGCCTCTTATCTCCTAATAGTGGAGAGCACTAAAATAATTCACAATATGACAAAGTGTGCAGATTTTCTGCAGGGATCCAGTGCTTGTATTAAAGCTTTTCATACGTAACTAGCTTTAAATGTGTGATTGTACTTTGTTTCTATATTTTGTTTACATGTAGTAATTTATATGACCTCAGTGTAATGTTTCCATGATTGTTGGTTTGTTCCCACATCTTTTTTTTTTTCTTTTGACTAACGCACAGTCTCACTCGTCTTTGAGTACCTGACAGTTGCTTTATAAACAAAATGTATTGGTATATACTGTATGGAAAATCAACTTCCCATTATGATCAATATAATATTTTCTCCCTGGATAACATTTAGATAGGTTTAGAAAAGTTTTCACTGAGTAAAACACAGGGACATTTTAACAGTACACAGGCAATTACCATGGGGCACTTGCATACTGAGACAGAATACAGGATAATATAAGCAGTGGCCCATGTTTCAAGAGGTTTAAATTGGATAAAAAGCAGCTATGGCCTCGTTTTATTTTTTAGTTTCCTAATAGCAACAGTGCAGCTCTTTTTCTTTTAAAACCACATTTTTCCCACTTGCCACCATAAAGACACTGTGTGCTTTCTGTGCGTGATCGTCTGTGTGTGTCTGGAGATAAGCCCAATCATTATAGAGTGGCCTATGGGCAGCTATTAATGGTGCTGTTTTTGGATGGGAGACAAAAGGCTATCAAATAGAGCTATGACCTTCTAGTTGAGAAGTAACTATCTCTCTCTCTCTCTCAGTCTTTCATTCTTCCTTTTCCCTTCCTCAATTAGGAAAGAGAAATGAAAAAACCCATGGTGAGATGAGTGGAATGAAGGAGTAGAAAAGGGGAGAGTGAATGGGAGCTGATAAAAAAAGGTCACTCTCCTCTCCTCCCTCACTCCCAATAACCCCCCCCCCCCCCCCCCCCCCCCCCCCCCCCCCCCCAACACACACACTGTAGCAAACTCCCCCCCTTATTTAACATAAAAGTGTGGGTAATGTGGCTTATGTATTGTTCAAATTGAGCTGGGATAATTTCTGCCCCTCTCCCTCCCCCTCTGTTTATGTTGTCTGTTACTTCAATGAGAGTGAAATATCAACTGTCTATGAGTCAGGGGAGAGGAGGCAGTCTGACGGGTGGTTGAGAAAGATTAGTAGAGAAAGAAAGAGATTTGTAGAGAAAGATAGCAAAAGAGAAAAAGACAGAGGAGACTGAGGACCCTCTGTTGATGAAAGTCACATGAGATGATGGCCGAGGGAGAGACACCTGATCCTCTCCGTCTGCACGTCCATGTGTGCGTAAGAGAGAGAGAACAAGCAAAAAGAAAAGAGGAAGAGAGGAAAGGAAAACAGATGAACAGAATGGCCTGATCATGTTAAGACTTTTTTTCTCTCAAACAATGCGAGTACCCTTTCTCTTAGTCTGAACACTCAGGTTTACGGTTACCTGCCAGGGGCATGTGAGCTTTTGTTCTTGTTCTTCCATTGTTGTGAGAACAAACTAAAAAGCGTAAAACTTAAGATACTTTCTTTGCAAAGTAACTAGGATGAGGTTTTTCCTTAAGCAGGTAAGAAGATAAAATAACATTAATAATACAATCTGTCCGTTAACCAAATATGTAAAGATGCTAAGAGTTTGAAACAGTTAAAGATGAATGTTTTACTGATATTAAAATGTGCCTGAATTATACCAAAATAGATTGAAAAAAGACATAAAAGAGAACACAATCATAATAATTGTATAAATCAGTGCATTAATTGATCAGAATGAAGGGAAATATTTTTTTTTTTAATTCTGAGGTATACCCCCAGACACCCCATACCTGATCTTGCCAACTACTATTGGCAGCATTGGTTTTTGAAAAAGTCCAACAATGGTGGCTGCTGGTTAATCTAGTAACATCAAAGAAGTGGAGCTGAGGTGGGCCTTGAGCCTCCTGGGAAATGTTAAAAGCACCAACCTGTCAGCCAAATTGACCACACCTCTATTTATGCACCCTTTGGCTCAATATATGATCAAAACAGATGGGTTATTAGAAAAGGATTTCCCCCTGTAGAGTTTTTCCCCCATTAATAATAATAGAGACCAAACACATATTTTATACCAGGCTGTAAACATGTTCAATTCTGCTTTAAATGTGGGCATTTTAATACGGGCCCTGATGGAGATTCCTAGGCTTTTGGGGCCAGTCTGAAGCATACACATGAGGAACTGCAGCTTTTTTTGCACATATTTCATCACCTTCCCTGCCTGTTCTTCCTGTAAAATATCCACAAAACCGACAAAGACACAATTGTTCAAATACATAATTGCATTTCCAGATAAAATTCTGCTTGATCATTTAATTTCTAGAAGCAAACAAACAACCATCAGAAACTGCTGTAAGGATGCTCTAATGACTGCTCTTTGACCCTGGTATGTTTAATCAATGCTAGAGAAGGGAATTCTTCAAATAAAAGAGATTAAAGATGAATTTCAGTCATATTTCCCATGAACTCAAAGTAAACAAACAAGTTGTTGAAACTGACAACTGACAGTTAAACTAGTCAGTAATAAAGTGTGGTTCATGCGCAGAGTAAAAACTGAACATCTATTTTCACTTAATATTTAAACACACGTAATGATTTGACAGCATGTTTAAAAAACAGTCTAAGTCCCGAAAATCTTGAAACTGCAAAATAGGTCAGTTATCAGTTCACTCCGGAGAGCATCCTTCATAACACTGCACAGTTCTTAAATCTCACATTTAAGTTAAAATTCTTATAAAACACCATACACCAAATAATACCAACTTTAATTAATATCAGTAAAGGAGCTAGTCATCTGACTGTGACTGTAAGTTTGTTTGTGAGGACACAATGATTCTGTAAATACAGCGGACATCATTGACATTGAGAGAAAATAAACTCCAAAAATAAATAATTCTTTTGTTGTTGTAATCTTTTCATCTGAGTTTTTTGGTAACAATAGCAAATAGGGCTGGGTGTTTCCCACAACCCCACAACACGATACGTATCACGACACAATACATATAATTGATTTTGGATAATGACCATGTCCTACATAGAATTCACTACAACAGCTGTTCCTTATTATTGAGAATAACAGCAGAGGCATACGGATCCTACAACTTAAACACTTCACTTCACGTCCTCAGAGGTTCTAGAAAAACTTTGAAACATGTGAATCCCAGAGCTATGGTGTTATCGTGAACTGTACTATAGGTCAACTGTCTTTTAAAACTGTCAGTAAAGCTTTGCAGCCGTACTGATTCTATAACATCTGCATCGATACATGTATCTGCAAGGAGCACATGACGATATATTGCCGAATCGAGTTTTTGAGCACAGCCCTAGTAGCATAGTGTCTTTTTAAAAAATGAATGAATGTTCAGCAAGACTGAATGAGGTTTTGTCGTCCATACAGTGTGAGGTAAGAGATGCTCTCTGGCTTCTGTTATTTGAGGAGACAATCTAGTACACAAAGTAATGACTTTGTTGAAATCATGAAATCTCTCCGTCATTTCTGTTTTGGGAAAGATTTTTCCTGTTGAACTAAAAGGTTTGGTTAAGAAAACTCTAGTTAATGAACTGCACATAAAGCTTTGCAAAAAAAAAAAAGTCCCTTGTCACAGTATGAGATAGATGAGTCTCCCTCTTTCATAACTGTTGCTCATTTATATTCTGTCTGGTGTCGACAGCTTTGGAGCCAATTATTGCCATCTGAATTTTGTGACTCATTATACTGACAGTGTGTTTTACTAAGAAGCCTGCTGTCGGGAAGTTTTGGCAAACATAATTAGTTTCAGCATCTTGATATCCATGCATATCTTATTTTATGTTCCTATGATTGAAGGTATATTTTGCCATTTGTTTTATTCATGCACCAAACTATTGAAAAAATGTCTGCAGATTGGAGAACTTTGAAACTGCGCTCAAAGTGTTTGTAGAAAACTTCCTTACCACCTTGCATGTTCGGCTCTGAGTTTGGAGAATCCTTAGTTGAACTCAAACTTTCAGTGGGAGTTCTAAGAGTGATTCAGAGTTGTTTGATAAATATGAGACAAGGATTAAAATATCTCCAGTCCAGGCAACTATTAATTCCAGAAAACAGCTTCAAAGAGCCACATTGCTAAACAGGAGGAAATAAGCTATTCATGAGGCTAATGGTTTATACCAAGATGAAAAACACAGACGATTTATTTGCTAAATTTTAAAAGAATAAACCAAAACGCTGGTAATGTTACTGGTGAACCACTGGTGATGTACATGAGGAGCAGCTGTATGTGTTTGGATTTTGGATTCTTGTGCTCCTTTAAAAACCTGCACAGACCTGAGACGTACGACTGCCAACAGCTGGGCCATAAGAGTTTTATATGCATTATAAATATTCATCACACAAACACAGCTATACTCTGACAGATCTCTCCCTCGTTAAATTATTTAAGGGCTCACTGGGCGAAATGAAATCATCTCGCTCTTAGTCTCTAATTTCACCCGCTCTCTCTCTCATTCTGTCTCACTCTCTCTTCCTTTTTCATTGTTTTTATGTACACAGGTGTATGTGTTTGTGAATTTGGGTTGTGTGCAAATATGAAACCCTGAGCGGAATAAAAATAGGGTTTTGGATTGCAAATACACCACTGGGATATCAGTCTGGTCTGAACAAGTGACAAGTTAAGACATATAATTAACAGATAGACTCTTAGTCCATGAATGCGATGCGAGTGATGACTTGTTTAACTAGTCTTTATTGTAGAAGTAAGGCTATTCAATACACGGTACCCAAAGCAATCACTTCTTCCACTTTCTTTTTCTCTCTGTTTAAAAGCCAATTGGATAATACTGACTTGTCCCTGACTACAATTCTGCTCATTGATGGAACAGCAGCAACATCATGTTTAGATCAATGCTACATCTAACTTTCCTAAAACTAATATTCAAGTTTAGTCCTGATATTTACATAAGACTGTTCTTTAATCTTTACAGACTGGGTGCCATCAGTATAATAATTTCTATTGCATTGACTCCTTGCCTCTTCACAGGTGTAAGGATTTATATATATATTAATCCATAGTAGTGTATAGTTTGAGTGATTAATTCATTAATTAATAGTTTGAATGATAAAAAAAGAAGAAACATTTTATTTTTAGTTTTGTGGTTATTATTAAGACAATATTTATTTATAGACCAGATAAATGTCACCAGCAAGAGAGGCACACATACTTTTTTTTGTTAGACTCACCATCATCATCTGACAGCATGATTAACTGAAAATGGATCTTAATAGAAAAGGAAATAAATACATTTTGTTGTACATCTTTCTAAGGTCAAAGCAAGAAAAAAGTCTGGACTTCAAACCTTCTGTCTTAATCCCAACACTAAATGATTCTCTTGGTAACACTGAGGTATTTCTATGTTTTGATTAAAAACTAAACAGTAGATGTGAAAGCTGCATTGATTATATATTGTGGGTCTTCTTTGTTGGATAGGATTTTCTTCTAAAACTTTCACAAGGCTTAGGTTGGGAAAGGACTTTATCTCCCTGAATATTAAAATCAAACTTTGAATAGTACTATTTAAACACTACTTTATCTCCTTACCTACATGTAGTGCCACTGTGGAATTCTACAGGTAATAAAGTATCATTCAGTAAGTGATTTAGTAGCTAATATTGATCCCAGGCCGCTCTCCTCTTTTATTCTTTTTTTTTATTATTATCAATTCACTCATGAGGAGATCCCTTTCCATTGATTTTTAATTGTCTAAACTTCAGCCATCTCTGAAGCTAATAGGTCATAGTGATTTAATGAGGTTTGCAGCTGTAAAAACATAGACATTTAAATTAGAATCTTTATTCCTAAAGTAAGGTCATGTCCATTTATTCAGTCTAATTAGAGCAGGTCACTCTGCTTTTGATTCAGGAGACATCTCTTTAAGTCAGGTAGATAATAAAATAAATAGCAAGTAGAATTTTTTTGATTTTTTTGATTTTCCAGAAAAAAATCCTGACTGATTAAGATAATTTGTAAATAATCTAATCTGACAAAATAATTTAAATAAACTCCTGTGTATGTGTGTGTGTGTGTGTGTGTGTGTGTGTGTGTGTGTGTGTGTGTGTGTGTGTGTGTGTGTGTGTGTGTGTATGTGTGTGTTCACATGCATTTGAGGGCAAGGTCACACGCATGTGTTTGTGTTGGCTCTTGGCTCCATGACGGTGGAGAAGACAGCCTGATTGGGTTCACACTCAGTGAGTCTGGGTTTGGCCACAGACAAAATGTCACTTGGAAAATGTCACAGTCTAAATGCCAATGCAGCTCTATGGGCCTGTGTGTGTGGTGCAGTGTAGTGTAGTGTGGTGTGGTGTGGTGTGGTGTGGGGGGGCTGAATGCTCACACATACCCCACAGCACATTCACTAAGCAGGTGTCTGCAAGTATCTAAACTTGGGGTTGCTCAGTTGGCAGCATCATCTGTTTGGCAATGTAGCAATGTACTGATGGTTAAGTGGTTTCCAAATTCACAGATGAATCTGCAGTGCTGTGCAAACTGGCAGACAGACACAACATCTGGCTTCAATTGACATCTTGTTGAGCTCATGTTCTGCACATTTTGGCATGCATTTTAGATAAGCACAGAGAAATACTTGTTCATTTCTTGTCCATCTTTTCTGAGTGTTTTGTTGTAGCGTATGCTCTTTTAGAAAATTCTGAGTAAGCAAAGTAGCTTAATTAGTTGCTGCAAATATGTAATTACAAAGGAATATGAGAAAAGACATGCTTAAAGTGAGTTCCAGCGTGAAAAGAATATTCAAGAGACACAGTATATTCAATAATCTAATGAGTGATGGTGGTCTAAAGACTTTAGAAATGGCTGAAGACCACAAGGCTGCCCTTTGAATTTCTTAGACCAGCTGCGAAATTCTGGGCAAGCTTAGTGAATGTGTAAACAGTGTGCCTTATTTCAACACCTACTGGCAAACTGCCCTTGAGCATGGCACTTTTTCTATTGGCTCCAATGTAGCAGCTCAGTAATATAAATTATAGCAGAAGACTGTCGCTATTCTGGGCAGCTGCCAGGTGAGGCAGCGAGTGAGTGCATGAATACAAAGTAGGGTGATCCTGAAAAAAAGCAAGCATGCTCAGCAAAACCTTTCCATGAACAACGGATTAAAAAAAACCCACACACTTATTCACCCTGCAAGTGTCTTCCCTGGTTTCTCTGTCAGCTCTTTCCTCTCCTGTCCTCTATCTCCAACACATGATGTGACACTGGACTCCAGAGATGCCCCAAAGGTCATCCATCCGCTGGCAATCACAAACACTTGTTTTGATAGATTAGGCTTTGCAAGCGCAGGAAAACCTTTGCGTGCTAACACAAACTTGGGCAGACATGTGCAGACACAGGCAGGTCTGCTCAACAACAAACACACTCACACAAGGATTACACATACATTCACAAACATAAACACAGTTTAAAGGGAGGGCTAGAAGAAAATCAGTATTCAGCTGAAATTCAGCTTAAATTTTAAAAGCAAAGCATTCAGTCTAACTCTGAAAGAAGTCTAAAGTAGACAAGACAAGTAGTTTATGAATGCCTGCTGACAGACAGCCTTACAGACACAAGTGCAGCTACAGCAAATCAGTCTTATGTATTTACTCCTCTCTTGAATATAAGACAGCAGTTGAGCACATTTCTGAGACAAAGAAAAACACCAACAAAGGTCAGGATGTAGCTGTAGTTAGAGACATAGTTATTCATCAGCACATGAAGATGACACATGAAAATCAGAGATATTGGATATATATTCTCATACACTGTCCTTTTAAGTCCCCTGAAGAAGAGATGAACAGCAGAAGCACACACTAAGTGAACAAGGCCAAGTACAACTACTGGAACATTGGGTGCAGTGTTGTTGGTGGCTTTGAAATGAGAGAAAGAGGAGCAGGTAAGGTTCTGAAGAGTGAAGAATGGCTTTAAGGTCAAGTATTTCTATGTCTGAGATAACCTGCAGGTGTGCAGTCTATACATGTGTCTGTGTGGATGTGGATTCAGTCAGGGTTAACTGTCTGTTTGTCTGAAGGCACATGTTTTTCTTCTGATATACAGTGTAAATGTGGCTGTGCATGGATGTGTATGAACATGTGCACGATATGTGTGTGCCGGTGCATGTAAGCATTTGAGCATGTGCGACTGTGTATGTTTGATATAAACAGTCTGTAAGTCCCTAAGCCTAAACCAGAGCGACAAGCATGACAGTGATAAAATCACAGACAGGCCCCTCGGCACAGTTTTCAATGGCATGCAAAGGGCTTAACAGGCTTCTCTGCCAACTCCTTTCTTTAGAGTTCAGTCATACTGAGAAAATAAAGCATTCACAATCCCAACAAAAACACAAGTGTGGCCCCCACACTTAATGTGAAGTGGATCAACATAGCCACAATTCCACATGCAAACAGATGCATATAGCCTTATGCAGGCGGAACTCTGATTTGAGTGTGTGTGTGTTTGTGTGTGTGTGTGTGTGTGTGTGTGTGTGTGTGTGTGTGTGTGTGTGTGTGTGTGTGTGTTTTTTTTACATTGTTACAGTAAAGTTGCCAATTCTCCACATATACTCTGTTTAACCCTCACTTTTGTCCTCTCCCCCTCCCCCATCCCATGTAATATGATGGCTGTAATAACTTAAAAGGAAGAAACATTGTGAGAATTGGTCTCCTCTATGTCAACAAACATGTCACTTAACCAAACTTTTAACCCTGAGACTTAATTTGACATCCCGTAAAGTTGACTTTTTAAAATTTCTTTAATATGATTAATAAGCTATATTGAATACATAGCTGCAGTGACTGCATTTTAAAATATATGAATGAATTACACTGTAAAAGTTACAGAGAATATGACAAATTTCAGTTTGAATACAATACTAATAAAATATCATTACTACCATGACAATTTTGGAGTGAATTCTTCTAAAATTGAATGGAAAATAAGATTAACTGCTTGGATTCATTGGATTGGAAGCTATGATGATTCACCGCTTTGAGAGGCGTTAATTTTTTCTGCTGGGACATACCGCTGAACAGATTGCCATTTGCCATCACACGAGAAGGCTCTCATAAATCCTTTACTGGCGGCTGCTACCCTCACACATCTCTAAATCAAACAAATGATATATCTCAAGAGATTTATTGTTGCATTTAAACAAACTTAGCAAAAGGCGTCGACAGCCATGTTTGGGGCATTACAAGTTTTTGAGTAGTTTATGGGTGTAAGACAAGTAAAATGTTTTCTGATTACTAATTTTGATGATGACACTTTAATGTCTGGGAAAATTCTTTATTACAGAATAAATCCAAAGTAAGGTGTTAAGGCACATTTTATATCAATCACATGTCTGCTTTTCTGCTGATACAGAAACAATATGCAACAGCAAACAAGTTAAGATTTAAAATAATTCAGAGGATTTGAGCCCCGTGATTCTGCATATGGCAGCTATTAGAATCTTTTTGAGATTTTATACATCAGGACAATTTACATGGAATTTACGTGGAATTTACATGCATGTAAAGGTTGTGCATGTTAACATACCTGTGTTTTTCCTGGTTTTGTGCCAAACAGAAGTGAAGCTGACAATAAGTGTAAGTTGATGTGAACTTAGTTTGCAACTAATCCACACAATTATAATTTATTTTGAGTATTTTCTAATTTGTCATTCATGTCATGCTGTCATCATGAAGTCCATGTAACAACTTTGTTCATTAGTGCATTAATCATGTTTACTAATTCAGAAGATTTTACAACATTTATCAACATTTATCTCTTAAGCTAAAGCTGCACAAAAGATTAAAAAAAAAAAGACTTGGCGTACTTCCATATGACCCTTCCTGCTTTTGTGTAAAGATCAGATGGATAATTTGTAACAGTCTGGCCTGCAATCACTGTCCATGGTGCTGAACCAGGAAGTGTCAGGAATGTGCCTACAACACAATCTGCTGGTTGTGACTTGTTTCAGCATTGCTGATTCGATGCATCACATCATGGTTAAATCAGTGGCAATCTTTCAGACTTTAAGTGAATTGAACTCACCACCTTATTAGTCAATTAGATCAAACATAAGACATGCATAGTGTGGGTAACAGAGGAAAATTATCCTTTGGTGATATTATTTTTTACACAAATGGTTTTAATGAACACACTAAATGTTCTAGCCATAAACATTTCACTATGTGACTGAGGCCCTTTACATGCATTGCTAGGCAGTTGGGCCCTGCAGGTACTTTACAGGACAGCTCATGGTGGAATAGGATTTAATAAAAGTGACAGCTCTGGACCACTCCTTGCTAAACCTGGCTGTGAGGAGGGATATTGTGTTAGTGTTAAGTCTTAAGACATGTAGGATTTTTTTAAAAGACAGCCTTAATATGAGGAGTATCCTGTTTTTAACACTGATACATCCAGTCTTCACCCTTTTCCCATTTCTTTTTCTGTAAACACTATGATCAAGGTTGATGTGAGACTTCACTGCAAAAACAGCAACTAAGGTTAGCCCAGCAACACCTGATGAAAACAAACTTGAATAGAAAGGCAAGCCTCCTCTCTATAGAGACATCTCATTGAAGTCTGACATACACAAACAACACAAAGCAACTGGTCAGAAGAATGCACAAACATTAGCACAGTCTCAGACATACTGGTATAGCTACACACAGAATCAAACCTTTCTATGAAGTACATTTGTTGACTAGATCTCCAGCCTTTGAGAGGATTGTCTCATTTGTGGGTTGTGTACACAAACAGAGATGTAATCTCTAAAGACAAACAGAGAGCGGGCAATTCAACCACTAATTGGCAACAGAGAGGCTGTCACTGAGAGGAAGAACACAGTAGCCATGTTGAAAGAAAAAGACAGGGAGAGGAAAGGAAGGAAGAGAGAGTGAGAAACAGGGAGACAGAGAGGGACAAAGAAGGGAGGTGGAGAGAAAGGGAGGAACAAAGGAGGAGAGTAAGGTAATACAAGAAGGAATAGAGGGGAACAGTCATGGGGGTATTAAGCGACAATGAAAGTGAGGAAAAAAATCTGTATGCAGATTGAAGGCACACAAACAATCACAGATGTGGAAATACATGCACACATATGCAATTTAATTCTGCAAAAACAAATAATTAGTCTGTAAATCACTGTGTATTTGCATGTGTTTGAGTAGACACATATGGCAACCACTTGTGGCATGTGTCCTCTTTCCTCCATGCTGTTTTGAATCCAACTCAGTTCTGTTAACCATATATAAATAAATACAAATTTTACCACAAATTTCATTGTTTTTAAAATAAATTAGCTTCTTACCTTACATTTGTTGAAGGGTGAATCCTAAACAATAAAATAGGGGTATATAACCCTTGATCATCTCCCTATTTTTACATTGGTCTCAAGTGTCCTTAAATGAATTAATGAAAGTGAATTAATATCAAGATGTTGTACTTTATTCACTCTGTATTAGTCAGCTGTTGTTAAAAAAGTCAAAAGGCATTGTAGTACAGGTAGCATATATATGCTTTGTTAAAGATGGAGACCTTACCGTTGAAAAACTGCAAATGACTTCTATTTGTTACAAGAATAAAGTTAAAACACATAAAAGTTATTTTATGTGGGATAAGGCCTAAAAATAAAATCTACGATTTGCTCACTCCAAACTCGATTTAAGATTTTAATTAACTATTTATACTGTATATACATCAGTGGGCGCGCACTGTAGCTGTTCCCACTCAATGTTCTTGAAGCCAAAATACGCCGCTTAGGGGCGCTTCCATCTTGCGATTTTGACGTCATTTGGAGCCAGAGTCTGCGCAGTAGGGTCCGGGGGCAGGAGCCCTAGTAACACGCCCCGCCCATTTAGCGTACTGCCCTGATGACTTACGCAGCCCAGCTACGGCGAAAGCGCTCTGCCGGTCTACGAGTCTTATGAAGAAATGTGTAAGTATAACCAACCACCGTATTCAAAGTCTAATATTTAAACACACTGTGTTTTAAAAAATCCCGCTATTTTGATCATTATTGAAAATACGTGGGCTGCTGGGTCCTCTGTTTTTGCCAAAATCGTTCTATATTTAAGCTAGGTTAGCACCACAGACCGTAGGCTATAGGTGGTAAGATATGTTGTATTTTGTTAGAAACTGATAGTCTGCAATGTGATTCATGTCTGCTTTTCTAAAATATTTAAGTGAACAGTAAATCAATTGTTTTTTGTGTCTTCATTTAGGCAAAGAGATAAAAGCAGCAGGTCTGACATCTTCCACAGAGGCGAAGTGTAAGTTAAAATCATCTGTTAAAAGTTATATATCCTGTGATTTTTTTGAAGTTTCATAAGAGGATTGTAAAAACAAGCTATTGTTAACATTACAGTCTTCTAAAATAAAAATCACACTGAGTCATACACCAGCTAAATGTTAAATAGAAAGGTGATGTTTTCTTTTCCATTTTACAATCAACAGAACCTAAAAATGACTAATGTCAACCTTTGTCTGCACACCTGTTACAGTGGTCAGGCTGGGGTCACATAGTTTGAAGGAACCTCCTCCTTCTTTCACCTGTGCCAGATGCCCTGCTCATCCACTGTGGTAGAAATGACCTTACACCAGCAGCTCTCCCAGATAAAGAGTCCTCTCTGCCATCACCCAGAGGAGCTGATCGACGTCTGCACAACTGAAGAAGGTGGACAGAGTCTGGAGCTTTGTGACAGTGAACAGTGAGAAGGCTACCATAGTCATCCTCAGATAAAACACAGAGATCCTGGTCAATATTCAATGCTGCTATTTTTCTTTCCATGATGTTGCCCTGTGTTTGAAAGGCCAGATGCTGGAGGGTTGTGTTGGATTTGCTTTTCCATCATATTTTAACAGTCAATTTATTTGATTTTTGTTGGGATTTCTTTGTTAAATTATTTTTTATACTTTATGTCCCAGCAATTGGACCTGATGGTCTCCCTTACTTATTTTCCACATGGTTAATGAAGCCAGGGGTTGTTTATTGAAGTTTTTTTTTTTTCATAAAATGTTTAAATAAACTTTTTTTTAAATCTGAATTGACTGTCTCTGATTAACTGGAGCATTACAAAGTGTTGGTCACTTAATAATTTGGTAATGTTGTGTTGGTAATAATTTAGCAGTTAAGTTCACAGCTCACATTTGAAAAGGCTTTGAACTGACATTAAGTTCTTCTTGACCAACAACAGCTAAGACAACAGCAAAGCTAACAGACAAGCTCAGCTTGTTACAGCCGGTCTCGTCTGAGATAAATGGCCTTCAAACTTATTTAATATTAAACATTTAAAGGCAATAAGCATAACAAGATACGCAAGCGATTCCATTTCAATTTATTCAATCACACACTTGTCAAACAGTCTGGCATTTTGTGCTGCTGTTTTCAAGAGTTAATGACTAAAGAGAAGAACTCCATCGAGAGAGGACAGGAAACGCTCAGGGGACGAGTCCTCCATGTTGTCAGGGGTTGCTGATGGATCTGAATCTGAGGGCATCTTCTGTAATAAAGAAAAACAATCATGGAGTTAAATGTAAAGTATAATGAATTTTACTGTGATGTTTATGCTTCAGACCTGAAATCAGATCTGTCCTCAGGTTCTGTTAAACTTCAGGTTCTAAAGTTTGTTTTTAAGACAGGATAACTATTTAAGAGGAAAAACAAAATATATAATAAGACATGATGAATCCAATAATATGATCAGCTTTATGAATTTATGTTTTAAGGCAAGTGGTCCTGCCACTTTCTATTGAAGATTATTTTAAACTGTCATCACATGGGCCAGCCTGATAAATTAAACTAATGTTAAATATTCTCATATAATCAGACAGCCAATTTGTGTGCAGAACCTCACCGGAGCTGGAATCAGAGTCTGGACTGCTGTTTCCTTTGGGCATTGATTTCAGAAAGAAGAACAATTTAAACATGGAGGCTGTTAAAATCTTCTGCTAGTCTTCCTTACATTTTAAGAAGGATTATAAATTGTTACTAAAATTACTTTGATGCTGATAGCGGTTACAATAACACGGTCCAATCATATGAGAGATAATTTTACCTTTGAGTCCTATATGAAGGCGTTCTCTTCAGAATCAGCGCTGCAAAGACAAGATGATGGCGTCCACCTTCACAACGTGCTGCTTCAGTCTGGCTGCATCATGGTCACCTACAGGAACACCACAGAAATGCAATCAAAGTACTTCACTTAATTTATCAGAGGATGTACTGTATGCAAAGTAGAATTTGTTTTAGCTGTAATTCCTTAAAAAGATTTGAGACTGCTTTGTTATTTGAGAGCACAGATTGTTTCTTTTCCCTTCTCTCTGTTTGCCTGTACATGACCTTTTAGCGCTGTAAAAGATGCTACAGTAAATCCTGGATCAGCTGTGCGGATGGTGTGACTGTGTGGTAAAGCTTTGTTAAAGTTGTCACGCAAATACTCATATGCCTTTGGAGAGTAAAAGTGCAGTGTGGTGGCAAACTGCTTATAAAATATAAAATAGTATTTTATTGGTGAGGTACCCCAATCAAAGCGTCCTACAGAGTAGCAGCAGTGGGCTTTAGAGGGAGGAGACAAGCGCATTATGGAGAGGAGCGCACCGGAGGGAACGAGCTGGGGGAGAGACGCGCAGCCCGAGAAAAAGGAAATCCCAGTTTAAAATATAATGTTGGCGAAAAGAGGGAAATAGGAAGACATAAATGTCAATGTTGAAATTATTTTGAATGCAGAGGCTGTGGATGTTCAGCTTTCTTTGGCTATAAAAAGGCAACAATAGCCTGTAGTTTAATCATGGTGTTTCTCTTCGTTAACGATTATTGAAGCAAAATCAAAAATAAATGCATGACATTTAAAACATATTAACATGTGTGGGGAAAAACGCGATCTTTATGCCTTCTTTGATTGTGCCTATGTCTCCTCCTAACTACAATAACAGCAGCATGTTGTGTGTAACACTGATCTCCTGTATTAACACCTTCCTTTCAAAAGGTGTTAAATACAGACACAGTCACAATCACTGCAATTTTTGTCAGGTTTTGTCAATTTTTAGTACAAATTCTCAATGAGCGTCATTAAATTTACAATATGATCAACTTGTGACTGTTGAATTGGTGTGTGTGGAAGACAATGCAGAATATTTATCACGTTTAAGCAGCATGATGCTCGGTTAATATTACATTACACCACCGCCGGTTGTTGATGTTTGTGTTCACGTTTCAGTTAGTCTCTTAAATCAGTAACAATTATATTAAATCAGAGCTTACCTTTAGTTTTATCTGGATACATAGAGAAATAGTCTACCCTCGTATATAGTACTATGAATTTCAGCCTGCACGGCGAAAGTAAAACCTGTTACTCTCGGTATAGCCCACTTATCACTCAGACTGTAAAAATGTACACATTAGTAATGATGCAGGCCAGATTTAAATTATTTGACTTTGTTTTTGTCCTAGATACTTTTTTGAGACCTTACCAGACTATTTATATTTGCTGTAAAATAACTGTACAGTCAATGAACCGCATCTATGAGCGGATTTTATATTACGATTCTTGGTTTTAAATACAATTTAAATCACAATAACGATATAACAATATCAAGAAACATAGCAATAAAATAAAAAGATAAATCATGCCGGATAAGTAACCTAGCTTTACAACATTTCAGCTAACCTTAGACTGCTTATGTGTTAGCTAGCTAGATAACGATTTTAACCAACCAATGACACATAAATCACACTTTTTTACTTACCGAAAAAACTGCAAAGATCCCTTAGCTCCCACAGGTCGGTTAGAACAGTTTACTGCAGAACAACTCATTTTGCCAGCTCAAAAAAGACGAAAAAACTGAACGGAAAAATTCAATGGCGTCTCGGCTTTCCTTCACTACGTAACTTTTGTTATTCCCAAAGAGAGCTACGCAAGATCTGCAGCTGTCAATCATCGTCAAATATGACGTAAAATCCCGTTTTTCAACCTCAAATAACTTCGCCAAACAAACTCATAACTAATGATCACAGCAGAGTTTAGGTTTGGAAAAAAATTATGTGACGAGTATTTTAGCTTTACAGTTTGACCCACATCCCATCTGTTATCATTGAGGAGGCGGGGTTTATGACCTATACTGCAGCCAGTCAGCAGGGGGAGCTCTAAAAATAAAAGCTTCACTAGACCGGGGACCTTGTCCCGTCCATTATTTTTACAGTCTATGATATACATATATGTATAAAACTGTACATATACATATGAGGCGCAGACTTATCAACTAGGCTATCCGGCACCCACAAAAAACTTGTTTTTGTAGCTCACAACTAACATATTATTGACTGAAAGACTTCTGTTTGTGTTTGTAAAGTTGATGTCCCTGTTGTGGATAACACGGTTATTGAAATGGTTCAGCCTTTTATATGTTGCAGTCTGTTGTACTCAGATATTTACAAGATCTTACTAAATACAAAGGGAGTTGGGAATTGAAGCAAAGTGGATATAGTGAACAAAATTGAGATTCTTTCTTAAGGTTCATGGAGACGAATTATCAGCTGTACTGCTGTTAAAATGCACAGTCCATAGTTCACCCCCAAAAAATACACAAGATTTCAGTGAACTTTGTATATTTCAGAGCTTTCAGGAGGGGTTCTTTTTATAATAAAATAATACTGGAAAAGAAAAATGGTACATTGCAAATGAAAATACTTGATCCAAGCAAAAGGAAAACGTATGTTACTAAATGTTCACATTGGCAGCTTTTCTATTCTCCTGGAGCCAATTTGTTTCATTTAATACAGGAACCCTTTGTAGATCTGATAAATGACATGCAGAGGCCACCATTGAGTAGCTGGCTGAACTTGTCTACATTATCAGGCTTAGGGTGACTCCAGTATAGCCTTGTAGATATCTGAAATGTCCATGTGTGTGTGTTTGGGTGTGTGTGCATGTATGTGTATTCCTTAGTGAGAGCAAGAGGAGGTTGTTAACTGTCAAATTCTCTTGCCTCTCAGCAAAGCATCATTAGGTAGAAACATGGCTCCCGGCCCCCCTCTGAGCAACATGAAGGCTAGGAGGGAGTGACGGGGGTAGGGAAGGAGGATGCCAGGGAGAGACTGATAAAAAAAAGAGGAGAATAGAGGGGAGGAAAAGCTGCAGTTAATGACAGCAGGGGGGGTTATGTACACAGATGAGATGCACAAAAAGAAGGATACAAGGGGAAGTTATAAAGACTGGAAACCAGAAGGAGAATTAGAGGGGATATAGAAACACAAAGTCAGCAGATAGAACTATAAATTATTAGTTTCTGTCATTCATTTCTGATGTAAGCTTTTATTGCTTATTATATTGTTATTTCTATTTTTATTTCATTTTGTATACTTATCTATACTTCCTACTGATTTTTGGTGTTATGAGCAACTGTAGCAAACAAATTCCCCCCTGGGATTTCATAAATTATTTCTGATTCTGATTCATTAATGTCACTTATCTGTTTTGCTTAAAACAAAATTGAATTAACTGACAAAACAGACAGAGCAAACATGTTTTCTCAAAGTGTGCATTACTGTGTTTGTCCTGGCTTTGCTACTCCGAGAAGAAATTTCCATATTCTAAGCCAAAATGTCCCACAAATAAGCCTTGCTTGTATCTTGCCTACCATGGGCTTATCAGATTATCCAAAAGATTTTGTCCATTTCTGATCAGTGCTTTGTTTGACATATGTTGAAAAAACAAAGACACTGAGCTTATATGTATGTGTGGGTGAGTTTAAATGAATCTATATATACATACATAAATGTAAGTGTGTCGGGCGCTGGTGGCGCAGTGGTTAGTGCGCGCACTATGTGTATGGAGGCTATAGTCTTCCAAGTGGGCGGCCCAGGTTTGAGTCCGGCCTGTGGCTCCTTTCCCGCATGTCACTTCCCACTCTCTCTCTCCCTGATTTCCAACTCTATCCATTGTCCTGTCTCTCCAATAAAGGCACAAAAAGCCCAAAAATAAATGTGTGTGAGTGTGCAATGGAGTATGCGTGCATGCACTTACAATCTTTTGAGATGCTGTCACCAACTGAGAGAGTTGGAGGTGAGAGATGGTGGAGGTTATCCACAGTGTAATATTCTGTCAGGAATAATTGGGGGAGGCAGTAATGACTCACTGTCGTGTCTTTGATGCACAGCACCTAATTGCTTTATCTTTCTATTACTCTAAGAAGAGGAGATGGATAAATACGGTGAGAGGAGAGCGCAGTAAAACCCGAGGAGAAAAGAACAGCAATGTACAAAAAAGAGGGTTTACATTTCACAACACACCAACATGCAACACATAGTTCAGGGGGGGATCTGAGAGATGAAAAGCGGAGAAATAGATGGGGACAGGGATGAAAGTAGAGAATTAGAGGGGTGAAGGACGGACTATAAAAAATGTCTGCCTTAGATGCAGTTTGTCCCTTAGATTTGTCATCTGACACCATCCCTCACACTCAGCAGTCCCTCTCCACTAAAAATGCTGAGTGCTCCCCCCTGAGAGGTGGGGAGACCACAACATACCCACCCATAGACACAACCCAACCCCCCCCCCCCCCCCCACACACACACACACACACACACATAAAATGACAAATGCACTGGTAGTATCTTCACAATTTCAAGTTGAGCTGTTAAAGGAATAAAAGTAGGATTACTTCTTTCACTCAGATTTCCTCTCTTGAAATTTTGTCAGAATAGCAGCCAATTTATTTATTCTCTTCCCTGACATGACCAGTAGAGCTCAGCATGACACACGAACAGTATTTGACAAGTAGACATGTTTCAACCCATGGTGAGACAGCACAGAAAAAGGTCAAGTAGACCCAAACTAGACTAGAATAGATTTTCTGTTGACAGCCACCCCCCAGCTAACTTCTTAACATTATTTATACAACAAAAGATGAAGGATCCACATGAACAACAGCAGTTTTAATTGACTCTCTTCTCTGCTTAGAGATCTCTCTTCATGTGCACTAGAGGTGTGCGATGGAAGTATGTGTTGATAATCTGCCAAAGCAGAGATATCGTAGTATCATATCAGTGTACATTTTATCTGTTGCTGTTCTATGTTCAAACACAGAAGCTGCCTCTCCCCTTTTGCCACAAATTGAAGTGGGATTCATAGCTGAAAATGCAAAAGAAATGTATTTTGTAAAGAACTCCATCCTGATAATACGGAACTGCTTCAGATTTTTCCAAACCATCAGGGTGCAAAAAATGGGTATTTGGGAATTAGCACTTTGTGAGGTTGCACTTCGGATGGCAACACAACAACCCTTTTAACCAAGTCAAGAGACAGCATCCTTTAGCAACAGTATGCTGAGAGAGCTAGGAGATCAGACACACAGTCAGCGGAGGCAGATCAAATCCTGTTGTTTTAGCTGTTGCTCTTGGTTTTGCCAAGTTAGTAACAAGCCTCTCCACACAAGGCTCACCTGTTGTGATAACGGAATTGAGAATGAAACGACTTTATGAAACAGAGGGAGGTGTTGATATCAGCCATGTCTGGATCTTAGTTGTTATTATTAAAATGTGTTTTTAGCAGCATAATTATTCATTTCTGTGCACTGATAGAGTTGCTCCTTGAAGTCATCTCAGTTTTTCTCTCGTTCAGTGCGTAGCAGGCAGGTGTCAATGTGATGCAGCCTGCCAGCACTCAGACACTTTATACTGCTTATGGTAAAGGAATACAAATTGAGTATGATTTTCTCAAAGAACAAAGAAAGAACTCGTACAAAAATAACACCTCTCTGAATAATTCTGGAGCAAACAATCTGCAGGTTTGGACATTGTTGAGCAACCTGCTGACATCTTAGTCTCTGTCACTTTCTTGTGATCTTTTTATATTGTGAACTTGACTTTTCTTCATCCGTTAACACAATGAGCAGTGAGAAACAGTATCACAGAGTCTTACCAAGCTGTAATTTAAACACTTTTTTTTTTATGTCCGCTCATATGCATCGAGAGTGGCAGGTAAAAGCAAGGTAAACGACGGTTCAAGAACTTCCTGAACCACCAGACCTTGGTGGGAAGGTGAGCCACAAAACCACTTCATATATTTTGGTTCTTTAGTAAGTCTCTTTGCAATCTCGTTTGTTCAAACAGTTCAGCCTGTGAGAGACGAGATATAATTTCATAAATCCTCTCTAAATTAAAACGTGAAGGAGTGGGTATTGATGGAAGTCTGTTAATCCTGCTGTGAGTAGGGACAGGAGTGGGCTTTGGTACATATAAATATTATTTACAGAATTAAATCACAGTCCAGCACAAATAGAGTAGGCAACAAGCCCACAGTGTATGCACACCCACATACAAACCCACAATTAATGCAGTGCAAAAAATATTAAACATATGAATGTAGGCATATTCAGGCAGAACAAAAACCAATCGGCCCTTTGAGAGTGAAAGAGAGAGAGGAGATGTTTTTTTTCCCTTTACATCCATCCTTATTCTGCTGTTTAAAATGTAATTTCTAAAAGCTCTATAAGTGCATTATAACATTCATGAGCCAATAAATGACCTTTAAGCCCACTGCAGCACCACAAGAAAAAAAAAAAGGAAAAGACAACAAAGGCAATGCAATAAATCCGTTTTATTCTGAGTGGATGGTTGCGTCTGGTGCTCTGCTCTGGATTATTGCTTTGCAAAGCCATGCAGCTGATATATGGAAGGGAGGGAGATAGTTGGAGTGAGGTTGTTGATAGGTTTATTGAAATGTCACTGTGAAATGTGCGTGTGTGCGCACTCTATCCTGAAGAGGCCTGTAAGATGACTCAGCTTTATTGTGTGTATTAGACTTATGTAAACAGAGTTTGCACATATTTCATGGTAATGGTTTGAAATAATATATGTTGTAGTATACAACATAAAGAAATGTACCGGATAGCTGTATATATGCTTTAGACTTGGACCACTGTTCTACGTGTTTAAAATATCATGCGACTCGGGGCGCTGGTGGTGCAGTGGTTAGTGCATGCGCCCCATGTATGGAGGCTGTAGTCCTCCAAGCGGGTGGCCCGGGTTCAGGTCCGACCTGTAGCTCCTTTCCTGCATGTCATTCCTCTCTCTCTCTCTCACTGATTTCCGACTCTATCCACTGTCTTATCTCTCCAATAAAGGCAGAAAAAGACAAAAAATAAATCTTTAAAATATCATGCGACTGATTATGTTGCGGAAAGAAAAGGTACCTACATTTCTTCATCCTGTTGGTTAGATTAAACATGCTCACAGCACTAAAGCTGAGGCCTGAAAATTATCTTTGGGTTAAGGGGGGTGTGTTTACTTCATATCTAATAACAACTACATAGCTAGGGAAACACCTGTAAATTCAAGCCAAATTGTTTTGCCACAAGGACTCTTTGCATGTGTTTTTCTTCAAATGTATGTCCTTTGTTCATTCATTTTTTGGGGAAGAAGGGAGTTGTTTTTAAAGTTGGTACCAGAGTTGGAATCTCCTTCTTGTCTCAGAACAACCCAGAGAAGGGCCAAAGCCGGACTGATACATAACTTGGTCTAAGAGTGCATTATACATGGCATTTTATCTTTTTATGTAAGGCACTTTGTGCTACATCACTATATGAAAAGTGATAAACAAATAAAAATTGACATGACCAACCCTATCAGTTTCTTTTGTGACACTAAAAATAAGTACAGCAGTATAGGAAACAGAGAACTGCGGCCTTGTTGAAGACCTAGGGTCTCTTCTTTAAATGAAACATGTATATAATATATTTTGAAATACAGTAGAACCTGCGTAGAACAGATTGAGCAATAATTAGTTGCAATTGAAATAAGTCTTAATTTATCATGGCCAATAAGGGTACAACTCATTCCCCCTGTATGATTGACATGCAAGGTAATTTCAAACTTTGTGGGGGGGAGTGCAATATGTGAGCTTGACTACGGATTACACATTGTCCTCATTTAACCTTTTTTTAAAACCCAGTGCGAAAATTACCATCAGCTTACATTAGTATCAACCAGGTAATGTAAGTTAAGAAAAATAAATGAGACTGAACTGCCCTTCTGGGATGAATAAAGTCGTCTGAATCTGAAATACTAATAATTGCTAAATAACAAATATCGATTAAAATGTGAAAAATAATATTGAACAGCTGAAACAGAACAAATTTACAAAAAGGTAAGATAGCTGAACTGAGCTGGGTTCAAACACATGTGACCAGTCTTTAAAGGTTGCCGTCCTTTTATTGTAAAGCGATTGCGTTTCCTTTTTCACAGCATGAATAACTGTCTTCAACCCAACAGTACAACAAGTCCAGCTACTGCACTACGCTCCTGTTGATTTAATGGTCCATTTTCCTCTCAACCATACATAAAGAACCTTCATTTACATAATACTCCTTGGCTTGAGGCAGTTACTCACTCTCCACTCACTGGGGGCAATCAACCTTTCTCTGGTACAAAACATGGCCTTACACACTTGAAGTTAAAGCTTACTTTATATCCAAACTTCAGCTTGGTTAGCATCACATACTCACTAATACCAGCACAAATAATAATGGAAAATCTGATCAATGTTAAGATAGAGGGCGAGAAGAAGCTAGTTTGGAGCCAAGGCTTCAATCAGTTCACCTCAGGTTGTACACAACCTCCAACAATGAAACAACTAATATAAAGGGACACTATGAGGCATCACTTTAAATGAGTGATGTAATCTCCTGCATTATGATAGGCTGAAAACAATTTCATTATAGTAGTATTTGAAATATCGGTAATCTCAAATTCAAGCCCTGATTAATGCCGAATCCTGATGTGAATTTAATGAATTTATTTGATAGGGACAATGCAATGTAACAAAGCTCATGAAACTAACATGTGAACAGAGTTTTTAGGTATTGCTCATTTTTAACACAAGTCCCTAACTGTTTGCTAAAGTGATTAAAAGTTGCACATAGTCTTGTCTAGGGAAAATTAGATGTATTCAATACTGTCAGTGCAAATGTGAGAAAGTAAGAGTGTGTTTAAGCTCTAAGGAGGCCTTGATGGACACATCCATCAGAACAAAACAAAAATAGTGCTCTTCATAACAGCGCTACCTGGAGATGAAAACAGAACTCTTAGAATGATCAGATGATACATTTAATATCTGACTTGCATTCGAATCAATACATTGAGAGATCTGTATCTTCAGTTCAATTTTAAATTACCATAACAGTATGATAAAATCATATTACTTTGTCAAATGTAGATTTAAAAAATGCCAATCGTGTGGGAGTCAAGGGTTAAAGCTCATTTGCAGATTATAGATTAAAGGTGTCTGTTGAAAAGCAAAAAGTAATTAAGGATTTGGCTGATGTGATTACACCCAACTCCACACACAGGCCTTTCCCACTATTCTCCTGATTTCATGTTAGGTGGTGTAAGGTGCAGAGAGCAGCCTTTTAGGGCCAGAGTTATCTAATTCAGGATGATGACGGAAAGCACTTTGGCTGTTAGCATTTGCTCCATAATGGGAGAGGACATGAGAGAAGACAATAGGAGCAGGCATTCGAATGCAGGAACATAAATGTGTTTGTCTTTGCACGTAACACAACACAGCTAAAATCCACTCACACTCCTTCTTATTCACCTTGTTACTTAGTCAAAAATCTTTTGGTACCCTGCTTTCCTGCATTTCTTCTACTGACACCTTAAACATGTATCTTTTTCTCCTTGTGATTCTGTTCTTATATCCATTTCCTGACTCAACAATCATCCAGGCATCCATCTGTATCACCATGCAAATGCATGTCATGCATGAGTACTTTTCAGTCAGAGGCCATTACAAGCTCTGATTAATATCAAATTGCAGCTTGCCGCCCTGGCTGCATTGTACCACAGTCGTTAAGGCACAGGTTGTCTTTATGTATTCTACTGAATATTACTGTGTGGAGGTTCTTTTTGGTTTGTTTTCATGGCCTCTTTGGACAGAAACTTTATGCCTGGTGTTTTAGAGGTCTCAAACTGAATAAACTGTGCATTTTTTATGGGAAAACTTTAACTTTATTTTAGTACTCTCATACATCTCATTTAGCCTAATGTTACAACTAACAGATTCAGATGCTCTGCAAAAGTATTACTTTCATATTCTACAATTCAGGATTCAATACAGCTAAAGGAATCCCCATTCCCAATTTATGTTGTATAACTTTTAGCATCATTGTATTATTTTCACAATAATTAGCCAACAGTAAGATGAAGCTTGCTAGAGGCATCAGTATCAACGTGAGACCATTTCATAACCAGTTAAAACTCCTATTAATTTGTTTGCAGTCATTAATCATGCTTAATAAAACTGCTTGATTTCTCTCACAATTATGAAGAAACAAAAATCGTGTCACTTGCAAACACATTTTTTGTTCCTTTGATCTTTATCTAGGTGGTATTTTGCTTTTCCTCAATTCCAGTATTTTGTCTTTCTTTCCTTGTTTTGTTCTATCACCACCCTTTTACTCCTTCATCTTTCACTCCTTCCAAAATTCCTCCCTGACCCTTTCATATGCCATTCACTTTTCTTCCTCTTCGTGTCTGCAGATACTTTCTTCTCTGGGGAACTACTTCTATTTCTGTCCCCCTTCCTTCACCTCTCTATCAATCATAAGTATTCCTGAGCTTCTTCCCCTGACACTTTCTTCAACCTTTCCCTCTGACCACTTATATTTTTATACTTTAAATGATCTCTTCTTTTGTATTATTTCTTTATTCACTCAAGTATTAACCTTTTACTGGACCTATTTCCTTTGATCTCACTTTTTCTTGGTAACTGTTACTATCTTCAATGCTAATCTACAACAGTTTAAATTAAATTTACTCATTTACTTTCTGAAGGCCAATTTCTGTATGTTTAAATAAAAGTATATATACTTTAGTCCAAATGTTGCAGCAGATGAGTCATTGTAAGGTTTTCCTCCAAGAGTTTGTGTTGAGGATTATCCATATGCAGAACAATGAGGCTGAGTCTTGTAGAAAGAGAAAGTTTATGTGTGTGTCAATGACGAGTGAGTTAATTATGGAGAGAGTGCACATGCAAGTCAACTTACTGTGATAGTGTGTGACTGGATGTGTGTGTGTCTGAGTGAGTCTTGATGACGTGCAAAACATTTCCCCTCGCACACACACAAATGTCAGTATGATCATTTCCCTGCTGGACACAATTACACAACACAGTAGCAGCAAATAAAAGACTCAGGGTTGAATAACAAAGAAACAAAAAGATTTTTGTAGGGCATTGTGAGCAGCTCTTGTCTACAATACAGAAGCACAAACGACAGATACATCTTTGCAAACACCACCCAGGTTGTAGTCCCCTTCCTCCATAAATAGCTTGCTATGTTGTCGACAAAATGTAGAGTGACACATGGGGTCTGTCCGTTGGCTTACCTTTGGCCAGCAGGGCCCAGGGGCAAACACTCAGTCTGCAACTCCACCCCATCTCTCTGTCACTGTTTCTGACTCACACTGTCATTCTTCTCCTCACAACATCACTCTCTCCATCCTCATCGATCTACCTTGCCTTGCCATCTCGTTATACATCAGAGCTATCACACCATGCTCCATTATGTCCTTCTCAAAACTTTCTTGTTCAATATTCCCCTAAACACCCTTTTCCTCTTTCACTTCCCCTCTAATAAAAGCCTTTGTTTCAGTCTCTAGCTCTGTCACTCTAATTACTCCAACAGTGCTCTCTGTGTCTGTGCAATAATTTGCTTACAATAAAATGCATGCATCATGACCCTGTCTGAATTTGTGGCATGAAACATCACGGCATCCTGTCTTTGCTTGACCGAGCTGAGGCAGAGTACAAAAATAGAGAAGCGTAGGGAAGGCACGAAATGAGGAAGAGAAGACCAGAGGCTGTAGTGTGGGAGCAAGGGTGAGAAAAGGCAATGGGATGAGAGTTGGGAGGGGGTGAGGGAGAGGCAAAGAGTGCTGACACTTTGCTCAGGTGTTACAGTGTGTTTAACATCCCCACAGGGAAAAGACCTCTGCTTTCTTTAGGATCAACAGTACCTCTTTCAAGTTGGTCATGCAACTTACAGTGCACTATTTTCTATTCAACTAAATCTTAATATTTATGTTTGCATCTGTGAATTTTCATCCAGAAAATGTGTTTGTCATTAATTGCTCCACTTCATTAACTTGCCAGAATTGGCTGTTTTAATATGCAAATGTGAGTGAAAATTCTAGTTTGGAGTTAATATTAATTGACTATCAGTCACAGACCTCCCATCACAGCTGTGGCATCATCAAAGTATAGCATTCAACTAAAGAGTTGCTTTGCTCTGCATGATATCTAGAAAACCAGAGTGACAAAATGTGAGAAAAAATATTTGAGATTTAGTCCCTCCCTCCCTACTGTTAATGAAAAATCTGGCTTAATGATAGTATTGCTGTGGTATAGATAGATTGCTAAAATCAACAGTTTCTAGCAACTCAAACCCCCAAAGAACACCTTTAGCACTGCTTCTCAAACAAATGACCACTTGTATGAACTAGACAGCTTTGGCTTAATGAAGCCGACTTACTTACAGACAACTTTGAAAGAAAATTCTTGGTTTCTGACACTTCAGACAATTACGTCTTGGCACAAAAAACTCAAGAAATCATATTGTATCCTTTTGTCTCATTGTATTGGATCATTGCTCCTACTGTCTTTTGGTCATGCAGGTGTCTCATCTCTCTTCATCACTCATTCAACTGACAGATTTCTTTTGAATTCAGGAACAAATGTTGGTCTAGGGAGCACCTTTGGACAAAAAAGCAACAAGTGCCACATTGAGTGAGTATCTTTGAACTTTGTAACTGAGATATCCTAAAAAGGTAAAGCAACAATACTCAGACACACCTGTAAGAAATCGATTGGCTTGGCACTGAGCAGAAGAAGAGGGTATTGCTCTGTGCTACAGTGATAACAACAGAGTCTTCTGTCTCACAGAAAATGGCAGGCAGAGATTTCTTCTTCTCTCTCCATCTCAGTCCTCTGACAGTGTCTCTCTCTCATTCTCTCGATTTGCCTTGTCTGTTTCCCACTGTGGTTTGCAAGCCCAAGACTGCTGGCTCCATTGCTATGCTTCAAGCGATCTGCACTCTGAGTTTTAAATGTTTAATGTCACGTTGACAGACCTGGTCCCAAGCCATCCATCTGGGAGGGCCAAAGCAGGCTGGGGCTTGGTGACTCCCTCACCTTTCAGAGGCAGATTACAGATGCACACGGAGCTTGATCAAGAGCTCCAAAAGGTGAGGGAATAAATCTCCCCTGACAGGGAGATTGTGTTAGCCTTAAACCCCAAATCACAATTAGGGTTAGGTGGCAAAGTTCCTCTGAAGGAGGAGTGCAGAGCAACCCACTAGAAGGTAAAGTGACAGAAAATACTGAGCTAGGTAGAGAAGGCAGAAGAGAAAAGAAGACAGAGAAAGAAACTGATGAATGGTAACAATGGGAATTCAAAACATATAACAAACTGAGACGGATGTAAGGAGAGCAACGACAGAACAAGACAGATGAGAAAGAGAAAGGAGTTAGGAAGATGTTTTGGAATTTTGGAATTTTGGAATTCAGAGTCTGATACAATCATGGAAGCAGGCATACAGAAAGTCTCAGAAACTATCTACAGCATGGGGCAAAATCAAGCAAATAAAGCTGAAGAAATTGAAATGAGGTTAAGTTAAGGGGGAAAAGCAACAAAACTGACAGATGACAGGCTTGTTACAGGCAGTCCATTCAAGCATGCTTGTACCAATGAAACTAGACAGATGGAGCACAATAAGGGGAGGGACATGACAAAGTGGGACTTAAAAAAGGAGGAGAATGGAGAGGGATAAAAAAGAGGCAAAAAAAAGAGAGGGGTGATAGAGATAGATAACAGCGACAATGAATGACAGAAAAGGAAACAAAACACATACATAAGATGGAAAGGAGTCTCGAGAGACAGGAGGGTAGAAAGAAGTGATGATAGTATGAAACTTAAATTATCAAGAAAAGGGAGAGAGGAATAGCAAAGAATAAAGAAAGAATCAGATAGGAGGTAAAAAAGGGAAGGAAGAAAAGCAATTTTTAGAACATCACTCCTGACATTTACATTTAGGCCAGATTGGGCAGATCTACCACCATGGGCATATTCCGCTTACAAAATGACATATTTTCCCAAATGTGATAGGAGAGAAGAGTTAAACATGGCAAATAAGGTTTCAACCCCTACTGGCATTGAAAAATTCAAGAACCCCTTCAGAACTACAGTTCAATTGAATTTCCATATGATAACAGGGCCTGTCGGAGCACAGCCCCTCACAGGAGAGAGGAGTCAGGACATAAACAGCACTTTCAGTAAAACTGCCATATTGGCAGTAATTGTATCGACAGAGAGTCAGATACATTTGGAAGGACCGCCAGTCAATGATCATAGTATAAAAAGCTAAAAACACTGAAAATAAATTGGTTAAACTCACCATCTGGTCACTTAATTTGCAAAATTTGCAAAATTTAGATTGATAACTGGAGACAACAGTGTTAAAGTTACACAAACAAAGACGGCTGTGGCTCAGTCACTGTCTCTCAACCGGAAGTCGAGGGTTTCATCCCCAGATCCTGCAGCAACATGTTCAACATGTCCTTGGGCAAGACACTTAACCCCGAATTGCTCTCGCTGTTTTGTCTGCGGCATATGAATGGGATTAGTTATTCTGATGGTCTCTACATGCGACATGCAGTGTAAAAGCGCTTTGAGTACTCAGAAGAATAGAAAAGCACTTTACAAGCTCAAGTCCATTTACCATTTACTATAAATGAAATGCATAGTTATATTATCAAAGTACTTTAAGATTGAACTTGACGAGAAAATACTCTAAGCTTACAGAAATAAAAACAATCCAATATAAAGTTTCCTCAAGAAGTTAATGGAAAAATGATATTAAATGATATTAATCAAATTGTATTAGCCTCCAAACCTCCAGGCTTCTGGCAATGATGGATTTAAGCACAAAGTAATGATGCGCACATTTAGCACAAACAATTTCTATGGCAACCACAAATTACTTCACCATAAACAACAACAACAACAGCGACAGTGACGAACGCAAGCGGGCTCATTAGAGATGGTTAGATGCACATCTCCAACTGCCGCGAAGCACCATGGGTAGGGGTGGATGAGAGGGGTGTGGGGGGATGATGTATTTGCAACAACAAAACCTCATTTATTGCATGCAGACAGAGTGCAATGAGAGAATGAAACACAGAAATGAATGATGGGTAGAGGTGCAATGGAGCAATAAGGGAAGAAAGGAAGAAAGAGAAAGAAAACAACAGGAAAGGCTGAAAAAAAGACAGCGAGAAAGAGAGATGGAGTGATCTGCCTTATTTCCGAGACAACACCAATGACAGAGCCATTCTTCATTAGCCAGTCTCTTTACAGTGTATATGTCAACCCTGGCGGCCAGACAACTGCAGAGGAGTGTGATCATAATTTATCTATTTAAAATGCCGAGGGGAAAAGGCTTCAGTGCTGTGCAAAGCTGAAAGCTGAGCTATCCTACTGCACTGTGCACTGTAAAGTGCATTGACATATTATGCTGAATGTGACCATGGAGACAACTCAAGTTAAAAAAATATTTTGTACAGCAACATATAGATATGTTATGTTGCATATTGCCACTGCAGGGCCATACGTCATATGCTGGAGACAAGATGCAATATTAGATGCCAGGAATATTGTCTTGTCTTATCAAACAACTTTAATGCAAGAGACATTTTTTAAATTAATTAATTGCCTACAACTTTTTCTGCCGTTTTTGTACACAAAATAAATATATTACAAACCGCCTCTAAAAGTATTGGAGCAACAAGGGAGATCTTCTGCATGTTTTCCTCTGACACTCACAGCAGAGCCAGCGGCTCACTGATCAAAGGGCAACGCCTCATCCTCATGTCAAAGCGAGTGTCAGCGTTTACACAGGAAGTGAATTGTGCAACTTCAACCAGGCAATCTTTTATTGAGTATTATCCCCTCTCCAAGTTTCAACAAGTAACAGCAACATAAAGCGGGTGTGCTCGCCTGCAGAACGACTCTCTCTATCTGGGGCTTTGACTTAGGCTATGTGCTTGAACAGATTTGCCTCTCCATTACAACAGGTCTACCTGCTTAAAGGTGTGTTTTAAATGTCTTGCGTGTATTAGGTCTAAGATGATTAAAAGAAGCGTGCTGTGGCTCTGACTCGTGGTGAAAAGAGCAGCTGTAAAGACTAAATGTGCCAACAGTAAGTTGAAAATCTCAGCTAATTGTAACTCCATTAAAGCTTAAATGATTAACACATTATATTTCTGCCAAATCTTTCACAATAGAAGTCCCCACTTTTCAAGCAGTTGAGACGCTTTTACTATAGAGTCTTATCATGAAATGTGCTGTTTCCGCAGCAGCTTTACACGCCTCTGCAGGAGAGAAACAAAACCTAAAACCGCACAGATTCAACTGAGATCTAAATTGACTTTTAAAAACCTCTCTGCTCTCATCCACAAAAATGAGCTTGATATCCCACCAAACAGGCTTCTTTGAGGGGGAGTAAGGGGGTCTTAGTGTTTGAATATATGTTCATATGCTCAATTCCTTTTAATACTTTCTTACTCGATATAGTAGTATCAGAAAACAATATGAATCTGAGGTCATATCGTCCACCTCTAGGCTGACAAAAATGTATAAAAGTTAGCTCTTTAAATTAGTAATTTAAAAGTATTTTTATAAAGAATGAAGTAGCATTTAAAGAATCAAATTGTATTAAGAGTTTATGTCCTAATATAATCATATTGTTCAAGACATCACTACCATTGTGCATCTATCGTTTGACGTGTTTAATAAAGGTCCTTCTATAATGTCAGGAGAATGTCAACAACACAGCGAAAACAGATTAACTTAATTCAAGCTCAAAACAAAAGGAGTAAGCTAGAGTTCCAAAAGACTGTACAGACAGTTTATCCTAGTGTTGTGCTGTTGTAAATAACTTGACCACACACTGACAAAGCTTCTACTTTTGACCTGAGACAAATCGTTAATTAAGTAGGTTTAAAAGAAAATAATTGTTGGCAAATAAAAATATTGGTTGTGGATGGAATGCTAAGATTAATCGTCCATGTAAAATCAGTCAGTTCAGAGCCAGCGCTGTAGTCAGCAAAGTGTTAGCAAACAGATTTTACAGGACCAACACTTTAATCCCCTAAACATTTATCCCTGCGGTGTAGTTGAGCAAGGCATTACAGACCTGCTGATTGTCCAGCAAAAGAGTACTGTCAGGACTGTATCATAGAGCTCCCACGTTTGACTCTGCGTTCCCAGAGGTGGTGTTCTCTGAGGGAGAATGCCAGAAAACTGAGAGCTTCATAATTCTGGTTTCAGTGTCTTGCCCAAAGACACTTCGACAGGTGACCACAGTAGCTGGGAATGGAAACTACCAACCTTCCAGGGGAGAGACAACCGACTCTAATTCAGCACCAGCCAAATGCAGGTGTTTTTGAGCAGTGCCAGGGGAATTTGCTCAACCTACTGGCGACATTGGAGTGTATATCCCACAGGGCCCAACCTCATCCTCCGTGTCAATGTTTACAATGATAGGCTATCTGCTGAAATATGCTTGGCTCTGTGTCACCTGAGCCCAGAGCAGCAAGGATTTGCATCTCCATTAAAGCAGGTCTAACTGCTGAAGGTGTGTTTAAACTGATGTCTGTTTAAAGTGAAAATCTACCACCAGTTTCTGGAAACAATGTTAAAGCAAACACCCAGAAAGTGTGACATGTTTCATTTTACAACTCTGCAAGTTGTGAATAGAGTCGTGCACAATGGATTAAAGATATGTCAGTAATGTTATCTAAATAAAGGGAGTAGAAATATATTCCTAAGGTTTGTCAGCTCATTATGGCACATTCTTTCAGCACAGGCTTTGAAGGATCCAACATCTGAATTGGAAAAAGTAACTGTAAAGCAGGAAGCTGTTCCAAGAGCATGCACAATCAGCAGGCACTCTTTGGATAAATAAGGTTAAAAACATGCCATTGGACTGATAAATACTTGAGCATTTTCTGAGCTTTTTGCCTCCCCATCTCTTTAATGACTCTTTCCATCACAGAGTAATCTTTCCATTTTCTCATTTTCAGATCGATAGGAAGTCAGGGAGAATGAAAGGCCTATTTCCTCTAAAATAGGGATTAGGTTTACCACACGGGCCGTCTCATGTTTTCTAATCATGTCAGCCAGACTACAGGACCAGATGAAGTGGCACCAAGTGTAAAAAACGAGTCAATCTTTGAATAGCAGTTCACAGACTCAAGTTAAAATGGTTCCTGTTTGCTAAAAAAAGAAGAGCAATAGTTGTTTAAAGGATATAAATAACACTGTATCATTAGCACAGTGCAATTTTAGAAGCAGAGTGAGAGAACAGCTTCAGTGAAGTAGTAGCCCACACAAACTGATAAAGAAAATGGAGCTTCAAAAACAAGAGCAGTAGAGCCTGTATGGGAAAAGTACCCTTCTAACACCCACTCAACAGGCTTCGCTGAGTCTGTGCTGGTTTTCTGTAATGGGGAGACAAGATGGAGCAACTGAAGGACTTAGCAATAAGGTCTCTCTACTTCTATTCAGCAGGAACATCTCCCCTATTGACTGACCCCAACGCTCAGCTTTGCCTGTAAACAAAGGGTACTGACATGTTCTATCAATCAATGCTTTACACACACATTATCCTGCAGTTTTTCAAGCCTTGCTCTCCAAGAGCACACGGATGTCGTTACAGGATACATGAACACTCACAAGAATTAAAAAAACACAGTTTGAGTCATTCTCACTTTTGTTTTAGCTATTTTATGAACACGATCAAAAACTACACATAACAGGACTAACGATGAGATGAATGATGTAACAATATGAATCCGCAACAAAAAAAAACAACAATGGACGTAGTCCAAAAAGACAAGAATGTAGACAGAACAAAATAAAACACAGGGAATCCCCTCTGTATTTATGTTCTTTTAAGGTGCTAATATATAAACAAAATATTATATTAACCAAGTAGAATCTATCCAGCTGCACTCAAGACGATTTCAGTCCATTTTACATTAAGTTGTGCTAAGTTTATAGTGATTATTTTTACAAAACTAGATGATTGTCCAATTTATTTCTAACACAATTTAGATTCAGACTACAGAAGTTCTTGATTATGCTTAGAATATAAATATTTTCACTAGTAAAAGAAAGTCTTCATTTTTGGGGACAATGAAGTGGCTTTAGCCAGTATGGATATTTGTCCACAAACTTGCAACATATGAAAAGTAGAAAAACAAGTGCATCTGGTCTTACTCAAAAAAAAATATACAAACTGGTGATTGTTCCATTTTGAATATGCAAAAAAATGATTTTTGGTTATTAGGGAGTTTGAAGAAAAATCTTGAACGAAAATATACTAGAGTAGGGATCAATGATTGTCGGTTACAATTTTTTGAAAGATTGCTTCCAGGAGACAGAGTGTATGTGGAAACTCAGTTAGGCTCTTAAGGCCTTTAAGTCAGTCTAGCACTGTTTATTTAATTACCTGAGGTTAGATTTTACATGATCATCCTGTGATGGTCTTGTTTATTGCATCACGCTGGCAGCTAACCAACAGATCATTATTACTCTTGGAATGAGGGTTTACCAAGGCTATCAGCGAAATGTTGTCATTAGTGTTAAAGTTACTATGCTGCTTGTAGGTATTCCAAAATAATTTATTATTATCATTCAGGATACAGATTAGCCCTTTGGCCATTGCAATATTAGCATTCAATATATTGCTAACAAGTTCATCAGCATGCAGGAAAATGTCAGCCTGAGCGAGATTTGAGGCTCAGGTAGCATTAGCATTCAGATGGTAGCTGGACTTTGTGGTGGGATAGAGGAAGGTGCAGGCTAAGTGATTAGCAGGAAAAGCTCTTACTTCACATGCAGGATCATCACTGGCTCTGTCACATCTTTAAAGGCTAATGAAACAGAGCTTTGGTGAGGGAGAAGGAATAAGTGAGGTTGAGGAAGGAGAACAGAAGGGGGGGTCATTGTGATACACAAAGCCATGTTAACACACTTATAATGGGGATTTTAAAGTTCTACCCTAGATAATGTAATGAAGAGATGCAAAAACTACCATGCCTTACTGTTTTTGTTTCATGCAAGTATGGGCATATGGACGCACAGTTTACTTTAATTATGAAAAAAGTAATCACAGATACATGCACAACCACACACATCTCAGGGGGTTGTAGTATTTTGGCAGTACCCAGCCTGTTTACGAGTGGATAATCCAAGGTCCCTGTGATTAAAACAGATCCAAACTGCTCATGACACTCCATTACCCAGCATGCCCCGGGTGAGAACGGATTGTACATATTGATTTCACGCCTCATTAAACCTCCTGCCTAACAATCTCATTGTTCTTCCTGGTTCTACAGGATTTTGTATCGTTCAGAAATGACCAGGTATAATTCTGGGAGGGGACGGTGGACACTTGACAAATGATCACATTAATATTGAGCATGGGCTTGCAAGGACATAACGGGGAAAACCTTAACAGACTGCAGACTTTTGATCCTGTTTTCCATTGTTTGGGTTTGTTATAGACAAAATATAGCTCCAATTATAGAACAGGCAGAGCTCTCAATGCAAACAGCCAGTTATAAGAAAGTTATCTCACTTCAGTGCCCTTAGCTGTATGACTTAACTGATCAAACCTCAGAAAAATCATTAATAACGAGAGGGCTTAGTGTATCACAATTACACAAAATAGATATTATTTGTCATTGTTACACACTATTCCAGATTTTTCTATATCCCAACACCTCATTTATATGAAAAGTTGTGGAGCTGCAAGGCAGATGCCAACAGTCACTTTGCCTGACACAACTACAACTGGCTCTTCTGTTATCAACCCAAACAGTAGTTGAGGAAACACTATTTTTAGAAATGCCTTACATTGTTTGTGTTGAATATTAAAAACATCCTTATTTTTCATTACCTAGAAAAAGGTTGAACTTTGTGGTTGTTTTTTCCCTGCAAATGTTTTTTGATGATCTTCCCAGCAGTCTTATAGTGTTTGTATTGGGTCATGTATCCCCACCAGAGAGTGTAGAAACAGTGTTCTGTGCTTCCACTTTCACGGTCAATCTCAATCTTTATCAATCAATCAGTCTTTATTTGTATAGCCCCAGTTCAACAAATGTTGTCTCAAGACACTTCTGAAAAGAGCAGGTCTAGATTCTTCCGAGTAATTTCCTCCGGTCTTTTCACCATCATCACCCAGTCTCTCTCTTCAGGTTGCATTCCTGATTATTTTGAGACAGCCAGTCTCTTCTCTGCTTAAATAAAACATGTCTCCAACTTAGACCCTTACAGACCCATTTCCAAACATCTATTTAATCGCCAAAATCCTTGACAAAGAAAAACTGCCTTTAAACAGGCAGAAACCTCGGGTAGCACCAGAATCATGTGGAACAGTCATCTGCCCCAACTGATTGACCTTCAAATGGTAATCGGCAAGTCTGATTTGGTAGTTGTCTTGGAGAGCTGGTCATTGGATGGCTGCCACTGAAAATCAGCTCTAACCCTTGTCACTCTCTAATAAATGCCCTCAGTTCCTCATTCTTATTTTAATCATTTACCTTCTAGTAATCAATGTCATTTTCTCACTCTCCAAACCCACATGGCCCAGGCCCCTTCTCTCTAACTCTCACACATGCTTTGCATTATTTTCATGTTTCATCTCATCCTACTTCATTCTCTCTCTTTTTCTGCTCACTCCGGCCCAAAGCATGGCAGCTGCAGGAGCATGTAGCCTGCCAGCTGCCAGTTATGATGATGGTGACAGTACAGTGAGGGTGCTGGCTGGGTAATGTTGACAAAATGGAACATTGCAGCACCACTGGCAGAAACAATCCAGAGCTCATGCACACGTACACACTCAACCACACACAACAACAGTGCACAGCAGCCTTGGAGCCAACTAATAATTTTTCCAAAGCCCCAGCTAGGGTGAGGCAACTGAACACCACTGTTTTTTGCCCCAGTCACACACAGATGCTCTCTCTCTCTCTGTGAGTGAACGGCAAGGGGATAGTACAATTGTAACATGCCGCCCACTCAAGCTGGCAGGAAAATCGTTTCAAGTCACCTTGGCAGCCTTTAGTGTCATCTTAAAGTCACAAGTCATCATCTGGAAAAGGACTCCTGCATTAGAGCTCTACCTGATGTTTGTAAACCAGGTGTTCTGAGGGATTCACTGCAAGACAGGAAAGCACACACAAGTAGGCAACTGTCGGATGCCTGCTTCACTGCAGTAAGAAAGACTAGCTTCACAGTGTTACCCGATATCTTTGTCTATGTGTCTGCATCCGTGTCTTCCATTCTCTCCTGCTGAGTGTGTTTACTGGCAGAGCTTCACAATTTCTTCCCTTGGTAATAGACAACCATCTCCTAGATTACAGTTATCCATATGACACACACATGGAGGCAAACAAAGGCCTGCACACAGCCATACTGCATGCATATATGAGCGAATCCTGTACATTTAAAACATATGTGCAATTAGTCCATCCACACACACACACACCATATACCCACTGAGTTCAGAATGCCCGTTGGCTAAATGATCCGTTTCCACACTGGCACAATGAAAAAGAATAAATGTTGAAGGACACTGAGGACACCCGCAGAGCGAGAGAGGCAAAGGGCCCATTTTTTTCGGCCTGGAAACCACTGGCAGAAAGGTTCAAAGCACAAAAAGCTTTGAAAAGGCACATCAGCTCGATTATGTGCTGTCAAAGTTCTAACTGTTAGGTAATATGACAGCATCATTTCAGAGTTAACTACTGCCATGGCATAAAGAGTACATATTATCCTGTTATAGCAGCAGGAAACCTTACAATTTTCAATTCATTTCGCATAAATTTAAGGCTCACATGGTCCTTCAAACAATAGATTTCAGGATCAACAAACTGACTCCTTTCAATACATTATAGATCATTTCATATAGAGCATTTCAGCAGTCACAATGTTTTTCATCAGCTGGTGTTTTTGATAGTCCTGGGTGCGTAGGAGGATAATTTTCTTCCGTCATTCTAATCTTCAGACAGAAGTAATTCACACCAAGCAAGAACACAAATGTCAACCCCATCAATAGACAGGGTATCAATAAAGGGGACGGAATAGGAGTGGCAGATATGGACTGTAAGGCAGAGAAGCAGAGAAGGGCGCCACTACACAAATTAACTCTAGAGTCTAGAGTAAGTTGTAAACAACACATAAACATCAATCACTAAAAGCATCATCACAGGTGTTGCAGAGTGTCAGTGTGTACACAATATGCATATTTAATAACCAAGGGCTATATTCCCAAAGCTTCCTAGTACAAAGAGTTTCTCCTGGTGTTGAAATTCTCAGAGAATTCTTAGAATCATGACGTATTTCCAAAATTTTCCATTTAAGTTAAAGACTTGATCCTAGTAAAGATAGAAGTTCAAACTAAGTGGTGAGGATGACTTTTAAGAGGATTAACAGTTTCTCAAGCAGAGAAGATGATGGTAGAAATACATATTATTATGATGGTAAATAAACATGAGCAAATAAATATAAGGGAGCAGCAAGAAAAGACTTGCACACAGAGAACAAAAAGAGTACAGACAGGAGTCTTGATTGAAAATATTCTTATTGAAGAATTGTAGTTGGGCTGAACCGACAAAGGTTATTTCTGTAGACGTTTCAGTCCATCTTGGACTTTCTGAGTGCAATGTTAAGTTCCTCTAAATGTGGTTTACTCAATAGGTGCATCTAATCACTGATTAAAGGTTCTACACATGCTGATAAGAGGCTGCTGCAGAGATTCATGTCATAAAAAAGTCTGACTAGATTCTATGAATAAGGTGAGTGATTTCACTGTCTTTGTGTGCCCATTTTCACTAAGAGTGCTTTTTTTCCCTCTATTTTGGATCAGCCAATCACAACTTTTGACAGACTGTGTCATGCCTATTAATGGGGTCAACCCCGCGTCCTCACTTAGATAAAAGTTTCTCACCCTTCCTTCTTTGTTTAGGGTTGCCCTGAGAACATTCCTAAATCATTCCTAAGCTAGGACTCCTTGCTAGAATTTTTTTTTGTTTTACGCTAAGTTAGGAGCTCTTGGAGAGTGTTCACAGACTGTTTGTGAAAACGGGCCCAGAACAGTAGTCAAGCTTAGACAGAGCATATTAGAAAAAGGAAAGTTTGCAGCTCACTCTAAAGGCCAATGAAGTGCACTCAATCTCCAGCAAAGAAAAGGGGTCTGGAGAATATGTCAGCAGTCTAGAGGATAGAATACATTACCCTCTCCGCTCTGTAAAAGACCCCGTTCTCTTCAAATACACAAACTAAAAGCCTCCATCAGTTGCGAAAACATCATAACACGAGTGGTTTAAGGATACTTCCTGCTCACAGGCAACAAATTCAAACCATGATGGACACACTGTAGTTTATGAATATGCAGATAGAGTAAGTATTTTTGTAAGTTTGGAAGAGGAAGTAAATGACAAAGATGATAAAAGTGATAGACACTAGAATTTCACAATCACCCTGAAATGACCCTGGTTATATTTGTCTATTGAATATATTTTAGGAAATAAAAAAAATCCTATTTCTAGAAGCATATTTATTAATACACTATTATTCTTATTCTATTTAACTCTTTTTTTTACTTAAAAGCTATTCTGAACAGCTTACCTTGTTTGACCATCCCTTGCCTTTCATAACTCTTTTCTTCCTGTATTTATCGGCTCTATCTACATCAGTAATACATGTTTACAAAGTAGCCAAAACCTTTTCGGCCACATTAAACACGAAACCGAGTTTGTCCACCAATGATGACGGATGGACAAAATTCAAACGCAACTCATCAGCCCACCCAGTGTAAAGGACACAAGTGTCTTATACATTTATACACTTTGATTTTCTGAATGTAGTGGATCAAGTTACAATTTTCCTGAAATAGATTATCTGTGATTAATAATATAAATTGTAGTTTTATGTATATATTGCTAAATGTGAATTTGCCTTCATAAACAAACTGTTAAATTACCAACTACCTAAATGTCAGCCCATCCCAAATGTACTACTTGCTTGTGTACTAATCTTCCTGGTTTGCTTTTTCAGTTCCTGCCACTTCCAAAGGGTGCTACAAGTTACTATTCCTGTAACCTTGTATTCCCAGCTCCTGACCCTCCCTCCCACCAGCACAACTTTGCATGCAACTTCCACATCACCCCAGTAAAATTAATACTGGTCCAGCATTAGTTCCCACACTGATTGTCTATTGATCAGGAGCCTTAGTTTCAGACTCATTGTGACCCACTTGCCTTCCCTTCAGACACCTTCTCTCTAGCCTCAGCCCATAAGTTGAATGCCCTTATCAACCTGGCCTGGTATGAACTAGAATTTAATTTTTTGGTGGAAATAGTCTATTTGCAAGAAGTCAAACGGCCCAAATGTTATTTTACTATATCACCTGAAACAGCTTATTTACAACATGTGGTGTGAGCCAAAATATGCAAAATAAGCCTTTTGCTTATTGCTTTCAATATTGATTGTACTACACTAAAAGATCCTCATTTACTGAGCTGCTCAGACTTTCATTCAGCAAGAAAATCCAGGAGCAAAAAAACCCAACCACAGAGTAATGCCGGTCCTCTCATTGCCAAAATCATGCGTTTCTGTTTGATTTGAGCAGGTTCAATGTCTCTTCTTTTGCAGTGTGAAGACAAACAAGACTCCCAGTCACACATGTCAGAGAGGATTTATGTGAGTATTCGCAACGTGTGTAACTCCATGCACCATGCATTAAACCACAACTTGGAGTCGTTTTTACCATGTAGTCATTCTTCTTTTTCTTACGGTTTTTCTGGCCTTTTCAGCCATAAGTGACACAATAACATAGAATTACAGTACGCTATCAATAATAGAAATAGAGATCATTACCTTTTAAATAAGGATAGTCTTTAAAAAAAAGCTTTCATTGAACTCATTTTAGGTAGAATGATTAAATCACAGTATCAGTCAGGGATAAAACATAAAATAAAACGCTGAATAGAATTTGGCAAAAAACTAAGTTTCACTGCAAGTGCTTATTCGAGAAACAGGGCAGGACTTAAGCTTCAGCTCAATGAAAATATGAAGAAAACTGATAGATTGCAGAGCAAATCAGCACTTGTTAAATTGGTCTCTGTGGAGCTCTCCTGAGGCAAGTTGAGAAGTGATGCAACATAGTGCAAAGCATCTTCAGAAACTCCAATTGCTTCAACTGTAGCAGAACAGAAGTCGTTAAATATGAAAAATCTAACTAGAGAGCTAGATGACATTCATCTGAGAATTTGTGGAGATGTTGCATTAAGCACACTCCCTTTTCAGCTTTCTGGCTTATGTATATTCAATTTCTTGGGCCAATTCCTATTTGGCCCAAGAAATTGCAATTCAGAACTCTATTTTTTCTCATTTTCATTAACTATAATTGAGTACGGTAATGTTTTTTTATTTTTTTATTGTATTTGATGGAAATGTAATTTTCTTAGTTTCATAATAAAAACTTTGAAAGTGAATTTACTGTTTATTAGACAAACATATTCAAATCTCCACCAGGTTCCATGCCAATCTCTCATTCCCACTCAAACAAACATCAAATAAGGTGCTCCAGGCTACTGGACATAGTTTATTTACATTAAACATTAAGTTAATATTAAATAATAATATTAAAATCTCAGCAACATCAGGCCAACAGAGGGGATCAGTCATCAGAAGCCCCATGTAGTTCCAAAATAACACATGATCAACAGAAAACATACAAAAGACAACGAATTTCAGCAGACCTGCAGGCTTTGTGAAGCCAAATGGATTCTAAACCAATAAGTCTAAAATATTAGCCACTTAATCACTCCTGAGGGTAATAGTGACTAATATTACTCCACAAAACAAGAACAATCACCATAACGAAAACTGTGATGCATAGGATGTGCACATCAGCTCTGATGAACAATAACGTTCTGTAAACAGTGTTGCCAGGCACAAACAGGGTGCTTCAGCTGTTATAACAGCTTGGGGAAATGGATATTGATGACCTGTTCAGTGTTTCCCACACATAGATGATACTCAGGCTGGCCGCCCAGGTATAATTCCAGTTGCCAAAGTATATGGGTCATGGGTACATGAACACTAAAAAAATCTTCTAAAAGAATTGTCTTCTTTAAAAATGTATTTATTCTTCCGATAAGTCAACATAAATTTGATATAAGGAAATTACTTGTATATAATTTCATGTCTAAATTAATCTGATCTTTATTTTTGTGATTAATCTCTTTTTTTTTCTTGATGTTTTTGAAAAAAATGTCAAAAATGCCCAGAGTGACATTTTAAGATACCTATTTTCTTCAACTAAAAGTCCAAAACCAAAATACTCTTCATGTACTTTCATGCATGACAAAAGAGCAGCAAATCATTACAAGGATCAATTCATCAGCCTACTGAATTTTAGGTTGAAGGTCTCACTGATGCTTCCTTATTCTAATTTTTTGCATTGTTAATTTTCCTTACGGTTCAGGTATCCCATTGGTCATACCGTTGAAGACAATATCTATGAGAAATGAGACACCCGTTTCATCAGTGTACTGTTGATTTTCTGGACCACTTACCACAAAATAAACAAGACATGAATGAACTGCGAGCTTTAAAGTGGGCTATAATAAACCTATGGGTGGTGTCACAGACCATCATCTACCATTAATTTGCCCTTACTGAACTCTGCTTGAATTCAATCTTACCATCCAGCCTTATTGTTTAAATAATTTAAGAACCAATAACATCAGAATCCGCTTTATTGGCCATGTGTGCTTAGACACACAAGGAATTTGGCTTCGGTGAACTGTGCTCTCCACCACAACACTAACAAAAAAAACACACTCATACAGTAACTAGACAGATGGTGTCTGCTGACTGGAATCAAAGCCATGTGTGTATCCTAACATGTGTGCACTCATGGAGACACCACAGTGGACACAAGTGAGTGTGTGTTAGGCCCACTCTCTTTGCATGCCGCAAAGGGAGTGGGCTTGCTAGGTTACTGGAGCAGTGTGTTAAGATGCAGGTACACACATACACAGACGTACACACCTGGATAGAGAACATCAGTGTAACACACAGAGTGTGAGAGCTATATTTAGAGTTAACCTTATCATACATTTACATTATGCATCTATTGTGCACTTTCAAATGACACCCACACATTAAGGGCGCACAAGAAGCCTCAAATCAAGGAATAGGTAAGAATAAAATGAAATGCTAAATATTGTAAAAATAATGTAAAAAGATAATAAAACTATCACACAATAACTTCACTTCTGGGTTGGCCACACCATCCACACCAAATATTGACTTTAGAAGAATTTTTCAAAGCACAATCAATGCAATTAAAAAACATTGTGAAGACTGGTGTAGAGACACATCAGCAACTAACAAACAGGCCTGATGTGAGTGCCAATATTTTTTGAAGAACACTTTGCTCGCCCTTCTGGTTGGTTAACTCTCAATTTCTGATTGATTGATTTAAAAGATTGTAAATATAAAATAAACAATTATTTGGAAACTTCTGTTCGCCAATCAGCACCAACAGGGCACCGTAAGTTCACATAACCTGCCCATTTTAATATCAACAATTGGGGTGCCAGTAGTCTATTGGTTATTGCACGCAACCAATGTACAGAGGTTGAAGTCCTCTAAGCGGACGACCCAGGTTCGATTCCAATCTGTGGACACAATCGTTTGTGTCTGATGTACACAAAAAGACACTGCATGTATGTGGTATAATTTCCAATTTAAAAAAGCAATCTATACAGCACATAGAAAATATTTTGATATCTAAATTTTGTCCAATATCTTCAACCATAAATGAGTATAGCGGGGATCAGTAAAGCCGTATAGGTCTGAATAAATCAGATATGTTTCTATTACCCATTTATGTCAACGCACTGAGCTTTTTTCTAACGGGTAAGTAAACACATTCCAGTATTCACTTCCCCCTCCACAGAACTGCTGTCGACCTGATTAGTATTAACATAACATAAATCTCTGTTGGTTGAAACCTGATTGCAAAAGCATTCCCGTTTCCTTCTGATGGCTGAACAAGAAACGCATTTTGAATTTTCAAAACATTTTTCTCAGGGGAGTTTTAAGAGCTGCAGAAGAAAATAAGATTCCAACAATGACTCCATGTATGTGATGTATTCCCTTTGGGAGAACTTCTGAACATTTGCTCTCCCAGCAGGAGGGGGGGCGTCTGTGAGTTCAATTCTGGTGCAACGCGTGGATCTAACTCCACATGCTTCAGTAATTCAAGGTTAAATAGAATACTTTGTATATGAAATTACAGAAAACTTCAGTCAGAAATGATTAATCTTTAGTATGCTGCACTTTCTAATGAGCTAAATCAAAATGAAACAGTATCCGTATTACAAAACATCTGAGTTTAAAGCAACACAAACCACTAAATAGATAGACAGATATATAGGAACATTAATAATCCCTTGGGAAGGTTCCCTCAGGGAAACTCAGAAATGCAATAAGAAGAAACTGAATTTCTTTTTATGGGAACCTGAAGAAAAAAACACAGAGAGAAGTCTTCTGATTTCATTGTGCAAACGTACACAGCACACATAAACTGTTTAAAGAGTAGTGTATCAAACACCAAGCAACTTTCACTTTCACCTTTACTACCCCTCCTCTCTGTTCTTTCTCTTACTTCTTCTCAATCAGTTATCTTATGGCTTCATGAAGAACATTTTGGCACTTATTACCTTGAGCCATCTCTCTATTTCTCACACCACATAACCAATGTGCCCTGACCTAGCAGTACATCATCCCATATTCCTCTTCCACTGCTCTGTGTACACATCCACCTTTCCTTACCTTTTTTCCACTTCTTCTCTTTCACTGTAACCAGGAAGCATCCCAGTCGAGTAATTTGCATAATTTTTCAACTTTTTCACTCATGTCTACTTGGCTACAGCTCACACCCTGTAATCTCCATCATTTCCATCCATTAAACTCTGAAATTCCCCTGACACAAATCAATCTCCTCTGTCTTTGAAACACCTTTAAGTGGAAGAGAGACATTTTTTCCCTGAATAACAGTGCTGGTCGAGGGCTATTAGTGAAAGAGACAACTTAAAAGTCTAAGTGTGTCTTTTTTTTCAAAGTTTAGCACAGTGCAGGTGTGATACATGCACAGCGCACACATGTATATGGAAGAGTTCCTACCTGTTCTTTTACAGAGGCGAGGATGGAGGAGGTCGTCTCGGTCTCAGATCTTTCTCCATTGGAGGCTGGCATCACAGGGGGAACCATGGCTCCCTTCTCCTGGTCCGCAGGTTGATCTGGCACCGGCATTTCTGATTTGAACACACACAAAAAGAACAAACATGAATTTAAAAAATGGCAAAAGAGGTTAAAAATGTGTCATGTTCATGTATTCAATAATTCTTTAGTTTTAAAGTATTTATCTAAATTCATGGACAGAGCAAAGAACAACAGCTATCTAATTTGTTGACTTTTAAAACGTGTGCAGAAAAGGAACATTTTAATTCATTTTTGACCCTTGCATGCATTATAGGAACTGTAATAAAAATCTTGGTAAAACTAAATCGAAGACAAATATTCATTTTATAATTTAAAATTGTCACTTGTTTTAACTTTTTCCATTTTATTCAACCAATGTTTATCACAGAGGGTACTGCCTTAGTTTACCCTAAAAGTCAGCATCAGTTTATTTTATCTGGTCAGAGGATTTCAGAATTTAAAAAAATCAAGCTTAAGAGTTGAACAAAAATTCATTCATACGCCGCCAATAAACAGCGGAACAAATTTGGGGATTTAAGGACCAATCAGTCATGTTGCTGCAGGAGCAGGGGATCGAACCCTCGACCTTCCAGTTGAGAGCGACGACTCTACTGAGCCACAGCCACCCCCTGTGTATCTTGTGTTTAAAAAGAACTTTTCCCAGGTTTAGTATGGACATCATCGTATTTAAATATGGATCGGCAAAATAGATCTCCTTTGACTGGAATTGTTCTTCAAGTCATCAATAAAGTGTTTGTGCCTCCATCCTGTCTGAGCCAACAGCGCAAAGAGAGAGACGGAGAGATAAAAAGTCAGAGAGTCAGGAAATCGGTCTGTGAGTTTTAGAGAGAATTGACCGGGGGGAAAGGATTTTGTCAATACAGCAGCCTTTACTTCTGTAAAGGACTAAATAATGAACTGATAGTGTGTGGGAATTGATCATAGATGTTCTTACTGTACTTTACAATTTGCTGCTACTCCAAGCCGTTCATTTTTCACATCTGATACAGAGATCCAAATCTGCCCTAGCTTTGGTCAAAGCTGTTCTTGGCGCACACACTGATACAATTCTGAATTCCAGTAGGCCATGTTCAGTCATATCTTAAGAGTGTTTTGCAGTTTAAAGCAGGTATTTTGGGAGTCATTTTATTTATTTTATCAGTAATAAGAGCTCACACAGACATTTAGTGTTAGTGGGCCAAACGCTAGTTAGTTTACAAAGTCAGTGAGGATCCAGAAAGCCTGCAAATCAAATATCCAGTCTATCAGCTCGTCAGTCAGAAAGCAGACAAACAGCAGGCATCACAGGGTGGTGTCAGTAAATAAAAGATGCTAGCGAGATGGCCCACAGATGGTTATTTTCGCTCTCACTGACAAACACCACTACTATGTCTGGCATGTCCCCTCCTGAGTGGAGATGAGTCACCAGAGTTTGGCTCTAGAGTCACCAGAACCCCAGTAAAGACCACTTTACACCAGCTGACTGACTGCCGCATTTATCTTGAATGATAGAGCCAAATATGCAAGTCAGTGGGCAGTTCTTTGAGGAGTCCTGCAGTTGTTTTCTACAGTAAAACCCTCAAACTGCCACAACAGAACAAACACACCCAAATATGTGCTCTACTAATTAACTGAATCTGTGGTGGCTGTAAAGAAAATTCACAAATCTACTCTGAATAGAAGAAGAACTGATAAAACACTAGGGCTGCTTGAGATCTAGAATAAAATGTGACTATAATTCTTATCGATGTGAAAATGGTCACGATAACAGTACATGGACGCATGTTGAACTGGAAATCACCATAGAGGACACCATGGCAGAAAGAAACAGAAAACAATGTTCTTAGCCTTTGCATGTTGCAGTGCTAGTCAATGTGTAACATCAGACACAGAAATATTTAATTAATCCCAGGGGGACATTTGGTGACATGTATTGTCAGAGAGAGCAATGGGTCATGTATAGGAAATGCACAGAGTCTTTGTGATTAGTGGCATTTGATAGGGAAATGGTTTAGTTCTGTCACCATTTATTGGCCACTTTAAATGTAGTCACAGAGGCAACACATTCACCATGCCAACAGTCTACAACCCTGATGTTCCTCCTGGGCTTTTGTCTGCTGACACAGAAGAGTTGCTATGGCACTGTGTGATGTCCTGCAGGGTAAAATGTAATAAGAATTGCAGCTTAAAGTGGGTTTTTGTAGCTCTGGGGAGTGGAGACACATTTAATTGCAGCACATTCTAGCTGATTTGAGTTCTTAGCAGCTTCAGGTTTAACTGAGGAGGAATGGTGGCCTGACATTTTATTTGTCTCAGATCTAGATTAGACATGAAAAGCTCAGACTGACAGCTTAATGACTTTTGGATGTGGCTGGGTCAATAATGCTGCAGTTTTGTTAGTGAACGGCAAGAAATTCTTCATCAAAGCACAGTTGAGTGCTTATTAGCTAACATTTAAACATTTGTGCTTATTAGCTAACATTTAAACATTTGTGCTTATTAGCTAATCAACATTACCTTACAATATTATTAGGATCACCTTCAGTCAGTGATCTGGCATCAATGTTTGTTAAAAGTAACATTTTTAAATTTAACACAATAATTCATGGCAGGATTAAAGGATGGCCATTCTTTGTTTCCTTAAGATGGACAGCGGAGCATCTAATTGCATTTATGCACAATCTACATCTTTTCGGGTTTTCCTGTTCATGATAGGATTCTGTAGAAGCACAACCCGGGCTTGTCTCCTCGCCAGTTAGTGCATCCAATATGAGAACAGCTGTTTTTCAGTTAAATAATCGAATAAAACTGGTGGTTCTTCTCCGTAGTGTGCATCAGTAAGAAGCCTTCAGTTCCATAAGTGTGTGACGTCACATTAAAGAATAAATTAATGTATCTTAACCCTTAAGTGACACAGTCAGTGTTTCCCACACATAGACAATATCTGTGTGGGCTGCCCAGGTGTATTTATGGCAGCCTGAACTGCAGCTTATTATGCTGTTGTTGTGTTAATATTGTTCTGCAGCTGCAGTGATCACTGTGATGCCTGTCATACGCTTCATTATCAATGAGCGCAGATCTCTTGATCTGATAATACTCGAGTATTGTACTTGGGTTTTATTTTCTCTAATGTACTGCTGGTGAATATTGTCAAAAACCCACAATAAACAATTGCATTTAAAACTCTTAGCTTAATCACATTGGTATATACTTTTTATATGGATGTCCAAAGCCATTCAAAATATTAGACTTTTTCCTGCATAAAAAACATCAAAGAAGAAATATGCAAGACATCCCTTTTATCTTATATGGGGTAACTGAACATTAACTATTGGATCATAGGTCTTTAGGTATACAATTTAAATATGTTATTCATATGAGATTTTGGTTGTAAATTACAATCTGGTTAAATTGATTTTTTTTAAGGACCATTCAGCCTACAGTGTAATTGGTAATGAAGTTTGAAGGTTTGCGGTTTTTTTTGAGTGCCAAAAGAAGGGCAAGTAGGTTTCAAATTTTGAATGATTCCTAGTTGATGTCCTTCATTAAAAATAAATATAAATGCATTTGGTCTACTTTGTTGTTACTGTCTGCTCAAGGGTGAGAAAGAACTTCTGCTTCACTCGGGAGAAAACGAAACAGATGCATGCACGTACAATCACAGAGGCCACTCTCACCTGAGTGGGAGGATTTGACAGAATGGGCTCCTCTGACCCATGTTCTCACCCTGACCTGACAGTCCTCCAAACCTGCCCCTTCTGGCTGAATACACCTAACATGGAACAAGTTGCGTGCTCACAAAACCACAGTAATACGCATTCAGTACATGCACACACTTCAAGGTTCAATGAGGTGTCCCTTCCATTTACCCCATGACCCGTCTGCTGTCTGACTCCATGCCTTGTTGGCTCAGCTGCATTGCCCTGCTCTCCCCTCTAACCTTTTCTTCTCTTATCCTGCTTTCATCCTCTTTTTAAACTTTCAGATTCTGCAGTGTTTAAAGTTTTAATATCCTGCCAACAGTCTGTGTTGCATAGTTGCTATAAGCATATGCTAATTATTTACAAATACATGTAAATTCACTACTTCAGAGTATTCACTTGTCATTCTTTTCCTGTTGCTACAGCTACATTTTCCTTGGAGATTAATAAACTGTACTTTTCTCTTTTTATTCACGTAGAGGTGTAAAATAAATCACATTTTCATTCTTATCCCCGTAAGCAAGAAGTCTGAACATGATCGCTAAGCATAGAACAAATTTCTTTCTCAGTCAACCTCAGTTATTTGACCTGTTGGTGAAATAGCCATGCTTTTACATCATGTTGATGCAGTCAGAATCAGCTCAGGCTAGCTATCAGAGCTACCCTCGTTTCCATAATTACAATGTGTATATAGTGGTGAAAAAAATTCCTTCAGGACAAACATGTTGTAAACACAGGTATCATTTAAACATGAAGAACAGACATCCATGTAAAATCTATGAGGCCTGTAAAAAAATATATATAATAAAATGTTGAAGTCAATTTTAACACTCGATGATGCATCCAGACTTGCAGTGGCTGCTAGCCCACAAGCATCAACAATCACTAATGACACTGGCAACAACATGTATAAAAGCAGCACAGCATGTCATACAAACAAAAAATATAGGCAAGCCCTGCATTTGTATTGTGACACAAGGTGTGTGCAGTTCTCTTACACACACACAGGTCATAAAGTGTCCATATATTTTTATTGAGCTAAACTACAGGAAATGACTAGCGCAGCTTTGTTTGGAGACTCTATAATATTCTAGTATTTATTGTTCAGCTGCCTTTGTCCTAAATATAAGCTGATGAGAGAGATAAGAAAAAGCAGATTGAATGACAGGGAAATGAGAAATGTAAATAAAAGAGAGAAGATGGGTAGGTTTACTTTCTTGTTTTGTCTGTGACTCATGCAACCGTGCACTGTGGGAGTAAATATAAAATGAACGATTCAAACATAAACTGATGATTAAGATTAATATTTAATAAATAAAACCAAAAGAGAACGGTTGATTGACAGCTCTTGTATCAATGCAAACAACAAATCCTCCCAGGCATTTTATCAATCTTGAAAATTATACAAGTGACTACTAATGTACTTCTATCTTTTACCAGAAAATGAAGATAGATGCACTTCACTTTTTTTTTGTTCATACCAAGGCCAAATCAAGAAGCCATTGCCCTATGAGTAGGTAATTCTTTCAATATATACTACTTTGCTTTTCCATTCAAATTAAACACACATACTGATGAAACATGTACAAGGCACTGAAGTGTAACCTGAGTTTAGAAAAAACAAATGAAGGAGTATCACAAGGAGGAGGTTCCTGCGGGAATGTTGACAATCCCTATGACAATCTATTTCATGCTGTATCTCTCAGAGGTATTTTGACATAGTCAAATAGAAAAGGCACAGGTGTCTAGGTTCACTGTCATATTGTCATGGATCAATGGGGCTCTTGGGAAAAAAGCGAGCCCTGCGTAATTTCATAACTGTGGTATTTACTTTTTGATGTTAAAGAAAAAGGTCTTACCTTCTCCAGACCAAGAGTGACAGCAAGCCTGACAGCACTCTGAATCAATAACAAGTGTGACAGGAGGTTTGTGTTACTCCATGTAGCCTTATTTATTACTGTAATTGAAAAAAACAACTTAATTCTCATTTTTGCCAGAACTCTCTCTCATCTGTTATTAAAGATTATCTTAAAAATTCAATACCTGATGACTACAACAACAACGAAATAAGATACATCATATTATATTGAATGTGAAAATACTGAGAACCTTACCTTTGTATAAAACCATTTATAAAAACATAATTATTGACAAAGCCTATTTAACACCTATCATGCACAGTCACTTTAACTGTAACACTTATTCACCACCAGCTAGCTTAAAACAACCTTCCTTTAAAATTGACAGAATTGACAGTTTCACACCTGCAGGCACTTGGCGCTAATTAATTTCTGCATCATGGCAGCTACAAATAAAAATATGAAAATGACAGAAAGCCAGCACAACAGCAACAGAAAATCATGGTCAATTTTTTTGTCTGTTTAATACAGTTATAGCCACTGGAACCAATACTTTCATGATACTAAGGACAGCTTTTCAAAACTTAAAACTCATATTCTAGTTTTTGTTAGCCTACTTCCAAGAGTCAAAACATCCCTTATTGGGGGAAGTAAGCTCAAACTGGAAAACATATAGCAGAAAGACAATGAACTATTCAATGAATAGTATTCACTAAAATAAAACTTATGTGATGAAATATTAAAATACCTGTGGCGTCAAGTAATGAAAACCATCTCCCGGGCTTTTTAAGCTAGTGCTAATTTATAGCTGAGCTTCACGTGCTCTTTAGGGCTGCTGCTTTTCAATTACCTTCACAGCAGGGCGCCATCTACTGACTGCAGTATGAAATACAATGAAGTTACTTATTGAAGGGTGACTGTAATTTGATGTAGGCTATTTCCTTTTTGGCACTGTTGATTTTGATTTGATACAGATAAGAAAAGCAACTGCTCATTTTAGAAAACAGTTTAATACTATTTCACCTAGGTCTTAAAGATTGTCGATCAATGCAATTTGACTATTTCTCAACAGTAAAAGAAAAGGCCTATGAACCCACATTTGCAGAAGTCAATTTAAAAAATAAAAAAAAAACTTATTTTGGCTAAACAATTTTATTAAAGACAGAAACTCAATTGTCATAACTAAACAAACTTAGTTTGTCTTTTCACAACAACTTAGGATTGATAAATGTAGAAGTAAAGGCAAGGCTGTCAGGCTTTGTAAATGTCTGTTTTATCAGGTATTAAAATCCTGATAGAGTGAAAATGAAATACCTAATGAAATAGCCACTCAGCAGGGCTAACATTAAGTACAGTGAAAAGGCTAAAAGTAAGACATTGTGTATGACACAACCATTATTTCTCCGTTCGGCACTTGAACATAATGTTCCTATGTAGACTAGTTTTACCCTATTGTCTAATCTGAAAGTGACCACATGTGGTCATGCCTCTGAAATGTTCTGTAACAACCTGCTCTATCAACACTTCCAGTAAAACTTCACTGCACTTTCTATATATTGCAGATTTTGGACTGAAAACATGATAATCTTTGTATTCAGATGTTTTCTCCAGAGAAAATTGTGAAAGCAGAAAGAGAGATTTAATTTTCAAGGATAAGCCAAAAGTCAAACTTTTCCAAATAATGCAACATGCCTTGAAGCTGCATTAAACATTCGAGACAGTAGGACCTATCACCTGTTACCTATTACTCCAGAGAGCTTGTAACCAAAATGTCATGTTTACTATTGATCTTTCAGATAGGAGCCTTTCTCCTATACATCTCAACTCTGCTTCACGGTATATCACTGGCATGTCAGTTTATTCATTACATCTGAAATGTCTTGACGTAAGCACTAAACTACAAAATGCAAAGAGAGTAAAAGCAGAGTTGTATTATTCCTCTGTTGCCCTTGTAAAAATTGTAAGAAAATGTTAACTCGAGAATCCTATCAATGTGGCACTTAGAAATATGCCCGGAAAACTGAACTGAAAACTGATGTGGAACAATGGGACAGATGCAGCCAGTCGGAAGATAGCTACTTGTTTAAAATGGCCCAGTTAAGCACTGGTGACTGGTTCAGTATTAAATTTTATTGTGGTTGTAATGCAATACTGATGATCACTACATCAATGTAACCAAGTGTCACTATCCCTTTACTTATTTCTGTTAAGTTTCTATCACATTCACAAGACATAAACCAAGAGGAGGACCCACATGCAGGAAACCCAACATATTTAATAATTCTTACTTTTCAAATCCATAAAAGTCCAATAATGTCCAACAAAAATCCACAGGGGATACAAGGGGAACATATCAAAGAAAATGAGTAGAAAGATGTAATGAACTGGCAACAAGACGGAAGGTACACTGAAACTGAAGGTGAGACTACCGGCTCAGGTGAAGGCAAGCAGAATGGAGGAAAACCAGAGAAAGGGAGGAAGTAAGACAATAAACACTGGTGACAAGAACTACAAAATAAAACAGGAAATAGGAAAGAATTTAAAAGTAACAATACAAACAGGACATAGAAAACAAACAAAAATAACAAAATAAAACAGAAAAAAATAACTAAAGACTAAACTGGGGAAATGCACGTACAGGGAAACAAGAAACACTAGGATACAAATGAGAAAATCAAACAGGAAATCACAACTAAGGAACAAACAAACTGAAAGGTAAACCATGACAGTTTCATACATAGGTTAGTTGTTTTTTGTTTCTTGTGTCCTTTTTGTGATGAAAATGTATGTTAGAATAAAATATTAAAATTAAGATTGCTAAATATAACGTTTGTCCAGTAATACCGAAACATAATTTTAGCCATCAGTTCATAATATGGTGTAAAGAATAGAGAATATCTCAGTGTTTTAGGCTCCATAAACTTTGATTTTATTTAAGAAATTACAACATATTCTGTGATTGCTCAGGTTCAAATACAGATACATGTGAATAGTTTGTGAATATTTACTATTTTGCTGTACACAACTAAAATACAGACAATTGCTAAAATGAACATGAGCATGCATGTACACATACTATACTGTATGTGGGCACACAGCTGGTATCCCACTGGGTTTATTTAAGCATAAATATGACTGCTAACCGTTATGCATTTTCAATTGACTCATTTCAATCTGTTTAATCAATAAGAATTTCAAATACAATTTGAATGTTATTGAGCCGTTATAGTTTCAACATCTCCATTTTTTAATTTCAAAATTAGACATTTAAATTAGACTTGATCGAAGCGTCTGTTTCTCTGTGGTCTGAATATATTTTAACTCATTATCTGTGTTCAGTCCATCAGCATCCTCAAGAGCTCAAGAAATAATTATCGCCAACATAAGGCTAATAATGCTAACGTCATCCGAATGAAGCAAAACTTGGAAAATGAAGAAAAAATAATTACAATTTCCACACCCAATTTCCCCAGCCAATCACTTGTGATTTTCAAAGACTGCTCTGCTTTTCAGAAATGATTCCCCCAGTCTGCCACATATGAATGTCGTGGATGATTGATAGATTCAATTTACCTCCATCTAATGTCTAATATTAAACTCGGAATGATGCATAATTCAGTGAGCACTGCTGAGAGATAGTGAGTGTGTGTATGGTATGTGCATGAAGCAAATGCCCAATAACAAACATGCACACAACATCACATCACAACTCACAATGTGGACAAGCACATTTACAATTTGAAATATGCACACACCTATAAATAAGAAGACATAGGTGATTTTCTTCTGCAAAAAATAAAATGGACTTAAATGGTACTTTTATTTGAACAACAAAAACAGGAAAAATTAGATACAGTTAATGGAATAAAACATATCGAACCCTTTATCTTAAAATGCATGCAGCCTTGGTAAATGGTAAATGGACTTCAGCGTGTGTAGTGTTTTTCAAGTCTTCTGACTACTCAAAGCGCTTTTACACGCTGGGTCACCGACAAAGCAGCAGGATTAAGGGTCCAGCCCAAGGACACATCGGACATGTGGTTGCAGGAGTTGGGGATCGAACCCCCAACCTTCCAGTTGAGAGAAAACAAACTACCACTGATCCACAGCCACCTTCAAGAGACTCATCATCAGTTTTCGTTAAAACTTGCTTGAGTTTCCTCAATGCCATGACAAGCTATTCATCAAATTAGTATTTTCAAAGAAATGTGAACTAGTAAAGAGCTAAGTAAAGTTAACAGGCAAAATTTTTTTGTGAGCCATGATGCTGATTACTGAGAGGAGGATTCAATTAAACACATTTTGAGGCTTTAAATGGCAAGACAAATTAAAAAATGACACTCTTATTAAATGAATGTTAAAGGTGTAGGCTTAAACCTAAGTTTTTATCGTATGTTTCATGCCCTAAGTTCTAATTGTGAGAAAATGTTAAAGGGATTTAGTGGAGTCGCCCGCAATAAGATGTGTTTTATTAATTCAGAATCAAACTATAATTTTTTTTATTTATTTCCATTTCACTTTCAAACGTACAAACACGACTTGAATTTTGACTTGAAATGATACTTGAATTTCTTGCCTAGATTTTACTCAAATCAATTTGAAACGTTCAATTTGAAATCACATTTTCAAATTTGGTTGCCACTTTGTCTGAAAGTTAAATTCCTCTTGACAGTTTCTAACTCAGCCCCTGTACAAATACACATTACATTTCCCATATTGGATTAGCATTAGACCTTTGTACCGGCCTTAAAAAAAATCGGCTCAACAGCAGCAACCACACCTGTAAGTTCTAGGTGTCACCATAAATCATTCATAAATACTGTATATATGAATAATTGTGTGTAAATTTGAGCAAACTGACATCAACATGATCCTAATATTATATTTTTGTCAAGAAACGTTAGATAATCAAAGACCC